>NC_140954.1:40970724-41085724 GCF_014529385.1 Adiantum capillus-veneris
CATAAAAAGTAAACTCGGACACAACAAACGACTGAACGTCTTTTTGATATTCGTGTCTCACTTCTCGCCCGTCGATCCCACGGCTCCCACATCATTCAATGCCCCGTGCTACTTAGTCCTGAGGAAGTCGGACCAGCATGACATCTTAGATCACATGCCATATCATAATCATAACAATCTAGTCACAAGTCACAAGGTAAAAAGAGGATTTTATGTGTCTGAGGTCACTTGTTAACAAAAAGACTCCTCTGATCCTAGATAATTGAAGCATATTACACAGATATTTGACTAACATGCAAAAGGCCAGAAAAAGAGTTGTCTATAGGGACAAGATACTTCTAGATGCTAGTCACATTTTCACCATGGACTTCAAGGTTCCAAATGACAATCCCATTCGATAAAACTTAAGGGTGGATCATAATATTGTCCAACTTCAGCGAAAAGCAAAAACTACAAACTATGTTCACCTCTAGAAGGTGTATGGTTGCCCTTATAGGTTTAACAAAGTCATCTTATACACTAGAATGCAAGCATCCATTTAAATTGATAAGCATAACTCTCTTAATTAATCACCATCAATTGAGGTCAATTGATACCAATTGATGTCAATTTTACATTAATTGATGTAAAATGATACCAATTGATGCCAACTGATGTCAATTATACATCAATTGACACCAATATATATAGATATAGATATACATACATACATATATATATATATATATATTATAAGTTTAAAAGAAAATCAATCTCTTTTTAAATATTTATTTTTTATTTTGAATTTTAATTCGATTTAATTCAAAATCGATCGTTTTTTTTTGTTGAAAAATTCAAGTCAACGCTTAAATTTGACTTGGCACCAAATAATACGACCAAATTTTTGGACCCTTCATCTAAATTTGAACGCATTTGCATATAATTGAATCCTCGAATAACGAGTTTGCGTATAATCGAATCCTCAAATAACGAATAATGCAACTTAGTTTCGGTGGTCTATTGCAAATATTGTTGGTAAGTATTTACACTAGGTTTGCCCGATATAACTTGAGATTTAAATTTCTATATCCAGCAAGTCTGGATGCTTGCTATTAAGATAAGTATATAAAAAATACTATACATTATACTGAAATTCATGAGACTCAATTTGATTAACTTTTCCTTGAATTCCATAGATGGCTTCAAGTAACAATTGGGCATTATACATCATTCTCCATCCACAACTATGTCCATCACTTTGCTTTTGGCACTCTACGACATCTAATAGTGGTACAATCTATAAGGTCAAGTTCCTACAAGAGAGTCCCTAAAGTTTGAATTATCTTTAAATAGTACCTATGATGTCATTGACATAGTCGGTCAAAGAGCATTCAACAGATACTAGGATACCTAGGAAGTTCATTGGAAGAAACCCGACCCTTGCATCGACCTTGAAGATAGGAATCCAGTTTCTAGCTCCATCAATTTCTAGCATAGTCTCTAACTATTTTTAGTTGCACCCCTACTTTTTCAAAAATGTTTTCTTGATGAGCCTCTATCTCTTTATTGGTGGGTAGGATTGTGCATGGGAGGGCTCTAGAGAAAGCTCTCAGCTAGCTCTACAGGAGGATGATACTCTCTTAGGCTCCTCTTCCTTTTCTTTGTAGGTTTCCTTGGTTCGCTAAACCATTGAGTCCTTGAGAAAAGGAAAAACTTTAAGCAAGGAGTCAAGCTAAGCCATCACGTTGTTGGATTATGGAGATCTTAGCCTCCATAGTCCTAAGATCGTATTGATACAAGCATCCTTTATGGTGAGATTAATACATATGCCTTTCGGGGGGAGGGGGGCAAGTGGCCTCATAAAATACAGCCCTCATCACTATGTTGATCTCTTTTCATGTTGTTAATGTTGTGCATGCTTGATTATGGTTGTCTAGTTATTAGAATGATTAGATTAACTACAATTGTTATTTGAGCATGAATCATTGCAAGCGTTATTGCTAAAGAATCAGTTTAAAAGAGCTAGATTTAATTATGGTTTCTTAGTATGAGAGCTAAAGGTTTTCTTTCTTACTCAAGAAGAGAATGATCCAAAGATAGGCTGTGAATGACATAACTATCTAGAAATTAGTTTAGGAAGAGCTAGGAGTATTATCCACACTTGTAAGGATACCTTTAGTTTTAGCACTATTGAGCAAGCAAGAAAGCATTCAGGGACAAGCTTCACAGGAGTGACACTGTTAATCCTACTCCTCTAAGCTAATTTATAGAGTAGGGATTGCTCAAGTGTGTGGCTATCTCTTGGAGTTTCAAGAAGATAAAGAAACATGTCTAACAATGAACAAGACGAGATCAATTTGCATACCATCAACTTTGAAGGAGGATGAAGATCTTGCACAAGGGATTCAAGTGGTTCTCTACTTTGTGCAAAGGTCGCAAGAAGCTCAAGACAATCTTTCCTTATTACAACCAACAATGCAAGCATTATTGAAGGAAAATTCTTTGATTTTATCTATATCTGAAGAAGCACCTGTTGGGAATCAAGACTGTCCCAAAGAGAGTTATCAAACGCGAGGAGCACTCATTAAAAGGTGCAACTCGACTACAATGCTCTCCTACTCATTCTTTTAAAAAACGTTGGCCTAGAACAAGTTATGATTATTCCACTTCTTACAAGAGTGCAAGAAGAAAAAGGAACGTTCTTGTTGGAGACAAAGAGGTAGCTCCTCTCCACCATCAAGCTTATCCTCATTTGATTCAATAGAATCAAGGCCTACTCCAAGTTGCTCTTCTCCCAAGAAGAATTACCATGAAAAGGGACTTATTGTGCTTGGAAGCAAGCTCGTAAGCTTGAGAATTTCAAAGAAGGGGGAAGAATATTACCTTCCTCTCCTTGATTGTACCTATGGTGATATGAATAAAGTTTTGAAATTTGTATTCAACAATTTGATGCTACTTTTGGAGGTGAATAGTTCACGAAGCTATCTAAGCTATGTCATGTACTTATGTATCTCCAAAAGTCTGGTCATCAATGGTGGGCTATCATGCAAGCTCAAGGAACCACACCAAAGACTTGGAAGGTGTGCAAACGAGCTATCATGCGATGAAGCAAAGGATGATGTTCACACGGCTTGGCAAGGGCTCTAGCTCGAGAAGGGAGAAACAATTCAAAGGTATGTGGGCAAGTTTTGGGACCATCATCTCAAAGCCATTGTTTTCAAAAGAATTAATCTCTCTGAGAAAAAAGTGATAATTTTGTGCTTGCCTTCATGATGAGATACATGCATATGTGAATGCACAAAAACCAAGAATCGTCTCTGAGGTGATACATCATTTGTGGTTGCCACTAAAATCTTTCCAACATAAGGAAAATTGACACCCAAGCCCTTGGAGAAAGGTTACAAGGCTTTCTTCAACAAGCATCCTTCTAGAGACCAAAAGATAGGAGCTTGAACATATAAGAAGGATAAATAGTGCTTCAAGTGTGGAGAGCGAGGACACTCCTATAGAATTCTCCACAAGAAGGTACAATTCTTTCTATCATGCATGAAGAAGACGAAGCTTCAAAGTTATGTTTTGCATGGGGTAAGATTCGGGATCAAAATTCTCTTTTTCTTTTTAATTCTAGATCTTCACATAACTATCTCAATTGAGCTTGCTGACAAGTTGATTATCAATTCCAATGAGATAGCACCTGCTCTAGAAGTAAGGGGAGCGTTTAAAGGGAAACAAGTTCTAACTACTGAGGTAATTAGAAAGGTAAGGCTCCATGTGCAAGGTTATGATGATTACATAGAATTTTACATATCTACTTTGTTGCATAAAGATGTTGTCATAGGTACACACCATGGTTTCAATAAATGTATGCTCACTTAAAGTTTCCTAAAAGAGTCATTACATTTAGCTATTATGATAGAACTATGAAGATACAAGCTAAGACTAGGGAGAATACACTTCCTATGGTATTCCCTATTTCTTCATTAGAATAAAAAGAAGTTCTCTCCAATAATATTTATGTAGAAAAATAATCAAGATCCCTCATTTTGACTCTATTTCAAGTGAACTCTCTCTATTTTATGGTGAAGAAGACCATAGGTCTATCATGCACAATCAGCGGGAGTATTCACAAGAAGTTTTGGACAGATTCTCACAATAATTCCCACATTATGACTTACCTCAACATCATGAGCTTCTGCGACGGAGGCACGGCATACCTAGCTAATTGCGATTGGGGGCAGGGGACCACTGGCCCGGTGGGGGGGCTAGTGGTCCCCTGCCCCCAATCGTACCTAGCTAGGTATGCAGTGCCTCCCTCATAGAAGCTCATGATGTTATGCATTGTATGAAAAACACTGAAAAAGGCTCCCTTTTCCTACATGAGAAAATTTCTAAATCTTCTTGTGATTGTCTAAAGATGGAATATTATTGGAAATATACAATGATCAAATGTATATCATCACATTTTTGTGATTAGTGCTCAAGAAGGATAAGTCCTACTAATTGTGTAGACTATCGAGCTCCATCCAAGGACACAATACATAACCACAAAGTGACTGTGATGCCTAGAGATATGAATTCTATGAGATTGTTGAGATTTTGATATGTAGGATTATCTGATATTTGCATGCACAACATTTTGTCCATCCCTGCAATCACACGTAGTGGCGTGCATATGGATGAGACCCAATAAAAGCCCATATTAATAGATACAAAGCATGAGAGTTGCCATGTCACATTCATGCCATTATGCTCAAATACACCTAAAAACTGAGACTTCTTCTTTCTGCTCAAGATAACGATACCCGGTCTGCTTTCTTCTGCACGATAGGATATGAAGCACAGGTTGCAATACCTACCATCCCAAAATGCAGCATCTAAGGACCAGGAATCAACCCATAGCCTCCAAGAAAATGTTTTAGAGTATTTCATGCGAGATGCTTACCACACATGTTGCTGCCCAGTTCCATGTTGAAGTAGCCATTCATGCCCCAGCTCTCACCCCACGAGTTCTTGATGATCCAGTACTTCATGCCACTCTCATCGACATCGTATCCCACGGCCAACACAGCATGGTTCACACTCTACTCGGCCATAACATAGTGCACACCTCCCTTTACTTCTGCTCATAGACTCAATGAGCCCAAATTCCAATAAAGCAATAAATGCAGCTAAATACATACCTCTGGGCTGCTTTCGCATGTGTCACTGGTGTACACCCCACTCTTGAAAAGCGAAAACCCATCAACAACCTCGAATGCTACACTCACAGGGCGCACCAATCCCACGGCCACCTTCAGCTCATTCTCTGCCCCCTGCATGTCAACAACACCAATAAGAAGACTGAAGCAAATATGGGTATGAAAATATTGTGAAAAGCTCCTTGAAAAGAAAATGCCAGCACAACTTCTACTAATTAGATAAAAACATAAGCAGAAGCAGTGTTGGTCAGCATCCTAACATGCATGCAAAAGCACTCCCTCCCCAATGCACATTCTGACAACGATACCTTTTGGTGCATTCTCAAGTTTACCCAACAAAATGTCTCAAGAAAACCATTCAGAAGATTCTTCAAAAGCATTATCTTTCATGGCCATAATCAGACAACGCAAATGTCAAGTTCAATGTCGAAACATAAAAATCCCATCTGCTTTCTCTACAAGATTTCTGCTTCTCAACCGTCCCAAAGTGCAAGAAACCCTTGATTTTTTCCATATCCAAAAAGTGCTATCCACATATTCCAATTTCTACTCTCAATGTATATAACTCCCCAACATGAGAGAAATGAAAACCAGTCATCAAATTCACATATGGAATGGACTGTAAACCACGCCTCATTGGCCATCATGATTTAGTTTAAATGCAGGTTTCCTTGCCAGACCATGAATGTTTTAAGATGCCTGCAATGGAGACTTTAAAGAGATATGCAGGTAAGAGCAAGGACAAGTGAAGCTAAATTCTTGTAAGACTCTGACACTAAAACATCAAATAATTGTGAAGTTACAAGGGGTGGCATACCATAGTGATGTTCACCACGTCAGACACCTGAACTCCTATGATGTCTTCATTGAACTGGCACTCCCCATCCTCTGCCGTATACGGGTATGCATCCTCTGTATTGAGCCCACCATTGAAGTGGACGTACTCAAATGCCTGGGATGGCAGTCCCCCGCTGCATCCAAAGTTGTTGTATGCACCGGCGCAGTCAACGAGCTGCTGCTCTGATAGTAGCACCATCTTCGCAGTTGCCTGAGCATGAGCTGCCTCCAAGGCCCCCGTGGTGCTGCCCCCACAACCACACACATAAACACAACAATGAGACAGTCTTCCTTTTGTAAATCAACACAGGAATAACACTCACAAACACACACAATGAGATGCAACTTCTTCTGGTGGAAGATGAGATCAACTGATAGTTATGAGCTTGTCAATGGATTTCAACAGAGGAGCAGCCGCCCTTTGCGCGCACAGAAAAATCAAAAACAGATAAAGCAAGAGGAAAGAACCTGAAAGTCCAGCAAGAGCCGCAACTGCCTTGATTCTTGACTGCACTAATAATCCCAGCATCACGCCAATCTTTCTGTAATAGGTGAGATTAGATAAGCATTGCAATTCAAAATTTTGATGAGAAAAATGTAGAGTGCACGGAAAGAAAGAGGGGTGCGCTTACAGAAGATGGAATGGGGAGGTGTCGCAGTAGGTGGTCGTTGCTTGAGCTGGTGGCCGAGCAATTCTGCTGGGTAGAAGCCAAGTACGTTCTTTTAAATTCCTCCCATGTCAGATCCGCAAACTCTGCAAGCAGAAGAGCCCTCGTCCCTCAACTAGGCTTGTTGCCAATAAGCTATGTATAAGAGGGGATCCGGAAAGGCACTTACGGTTCAGGCCCAGCCTATAGGAGAGGTTACGCCGGTTGGTTGCCTCGATTAGGTCCAAGCTTCTCACAAACGCCTGGAATCGGTGGCGCACCTCCTCTGCTGTGCTGTACCGTTTCTCGTAGCTGCAAATTTCAAGGCAGCCTAGTTTTCTCTCTCTCTCTCTCTCTCTCTCTCTCTCTCTCTCTCTCTCTCTACCAACCTTTGAGCGTAGTCGACAAAGCTGTGCACAAGCTTGGATTCTCCCAAGATGCTGGTAAAGCTCAGCTCCGAAATGCCCTCACTTTGCGTTGAGAAAATGAGAGGACCATCCCTCACACAGGAGACGATTTGCATAAAAGCAAGGAGTAAGCAACAGGAGAAGAAGGGTGTGGCCATGGCAATCTGAGGGAATTCTGGCAAGGCAGTGCTCGTATTCTAATCATGGTCAATCATTGAAGCATAGTTCACACGAAACTTGTTACGTGATTACGTGAGCCCAAGGTTGTTTCACCAGTATCTGAACGCAGAAGCCACCACGTGGCAGTAAAAAAAACATCGCTCCAATGAAAAGCTCTAAATAAATAAACAAGGTGAAGAGGCGCTAAGGCCTGCTAAGTAAAGGGAGGAATGAGATTTATGAAAAGTATTTAAACTGAGTGTTTCGTTAGCTACATCGATATCAAATTAAGATTAAGTAAAATATGAGAAACTATATATGTCATTTCAACACTTCTCAAAAAAAAAATCATTTATTTGATGGTATTAATTTATGTCTAAGATAATTATTAAATGGGAGAAAAGATTTCAAAATGAAGGGGAGAGAGAGAGAGAGAGAGAGAGAGAGAGAGAGAGTGTTCATCAAAGGGTGTTCGATTTTTTATTCGAGAGAAAATGAAGCACGGAGAGAGATTCATCAAAGCGTGTTAGATTATTTTACTTGAGAGTGTTTGGGATATCGATTGTCGTGGTTCAGAGGCGTTCTTTGCAAAAATAAAATACCGATTGTAGTGCTTCAAAGGGGTACCTCACAAAAAACCACAAGGAGGGTTAAAATTTTGTCAAGCTCATGATCATACAAGATGTCAATGTTATTAATTGTTTGTTGTTCCATTTTCATGTTTCAAAAAAAGAAAATTGCAAGTCTCCTTATACACGGAGGAGTCTACACAACCCTTTTTTATAATACGAGAGAACGCGCCATTCCCATGGCAGCGTGCAATTTTCATTGCATTCATTAACTGCGTTTTCAATGTCAAAAATAAAAAAATGATAAATCTTACTCACTGCGGGATTGAATGTCTCTCGTTGATGCACTTCCTTGCATCAATGATGTTGGGCATCTTGCATAGAGCCACATGCCTTCAAGATGCATGCGTAGGTGATTGCATCTGGAGAGAGTCCCTCGCTTCGCATCTGTTGAAAACAAATTAGAGATTTCTGGCCTTGCCCTCGTGGGACAAATCTTACAATTAATGCATTCCAAGAGTCCACACTCCAGATGACAGGAAGCACGATAATTTTTTGCAACAGCCCGTGACTAGTAATCTCATCGTTAATTCTCTAACCCATGTCAATGTCTTTCATAAGACTACACACCTTCAATGTGCAAGCGTAAGTGATTGCATTGGGACAATTGGAAAGAGGCCTTTGCTATCCCAAGAGAACAACAAAGTACTTCCTTTGAAACAGCCACGTTGGGCTTATCTATAATAGTGATGACAGTTTGGACATGAGAACTTCTCGTGCTTTTGTGAGTCTGCTTGATGTGTTTCACGAGTATTGCTTCTTCCCTAGAGTTGTTAGTGGATTTGTTGCCTTTCTGTGGACATTGTAAGGGCACCACATTCGCCATACATATAAAGAAAAGCCTTGCTAAGAACAACTTGTTTCTGAATAGCTTGTGATTGACTAGCACTCTCATCATAAATTCTCTCACCCATGTCAGCATATTACGAAGATGCTTGCATAGGTGCTTGCTTCCATAGATGATTGCATTGGAGAAAGGCCTTCTGGTTGCATATTCTTAGAACAGCCTTGACGAGCTTCCTTGCCAACATCTTGCGTCGATTTGAAGTGATTACCCATCTTGTGGTTTTTCTGTGAAGGTACCAAGAAAGAATAAAGGAAGCCGATCTCCTGTTTTCACTGAAAGGTTGTAATTCTGACGAGACGAGTTTTTTAGTTTGCAATGAGAAAGACATCAGAGGGCCGAAACTATAGTTTAGAGCAGGAATAGCTAAATAGCTGCATGTCTTGACAAGTCGATTGATGAAGGCCATAAAAAAAGCGAGCAAGCACTTGCCGTTGGATGGCCGATGCCACGTGGATGAAGAATTCTTGCTTTGCATCCGCTGGAAACAACCTAGGGCTTTCTGGCTGTAACATTTAATGGCCTAAAAACTTGTGTGTAGCGGAAATTAGCATGAACATAGTGGGCATTTCATTAGAATAGATTCCTAATGAGAATTACAAGAGTGCTTGGGTGGAGTAGCAACAAAAAGCATAACACTTAGTTAGATAGCATGAACAATACTTTCAAAAGAGAGAGAAATTAAGCTATTGACAACAATTGAGGACCAGATTTACATGGAGCCGGTCCCCCCTCCAAAAGGCTTTGTATTATGGTTTCTCCCATCAAGAGAGACATTGTACAATACAATCCTTTATGTTCCTTCAAGACTAGCTAGTGCAATGAAGATGAAAGCTTCATGCACTAAGCAAAACACTTATCAAACACAACATCAATTCTCCCCGGTCTCAGACCCAAGACCTCACACACCTTCGAAGATGGTGAGAGCTAGAAGGGTATGAGAGTAGATATTTGAGAGGAAGAAGGACTAGTCTTACGAGAAAGATGTACATCTCCTCACATAATCACTCATATTAGCATAGCTTAGCTTAGAAATTAGCATGGTAGAGGAGATGAGCATGCATTGAAGCTTGGCTCTTGGTTGGATTTGCATCACAAAGCCAAGAGTTGTTGGTGTAGGCCTCCCTTCTCACAAGCTCGGAGTAGGTGGTAAGCTTTCCATTAAAGCTTGATAAGGAGAGAGAGTCTTCTTTACTTCACACATGAGATTTTGTGAGTGTGTGTGTGATAATGCCTTGCAAAAATCGGCCCCCTCTCTCTCTTGGTCAACCCCTCTTGCTATTTGCTCATGCTCTACTCTCATTGGACCTCCCCAAGCCTAGCCAATGGTAATTAAGCAGTGTAAGTGATAGCCTTCTAACATGTGTCCCCCTTTCCCCTTTTGTGAGAGCTTTAGGTAATTTAATAATTCAACTAAACTCTCATTGGACCCCTTTGCCTCCTGGCCAATAGGAATCAGGAAAGCCATTGGGCTGTTGAATGCTCATTGGACCCCTTGGGACACTGTCCAATAGTCTTCTAGAGGACTTAATTCTCATTGGTTCTTTTATTAAGTGTTTTTAAATTAATTAAACTAGATTTACTCTAGTTTAATTCTCATTGGTCCACCTCCAAGGCCATCCAATAGAAATTGGGTACACCTTGTGGGCATCTGGCCTAGGGAGCTGACATGTGTCTCTCAATGCAAAGGTTATGACCAAGTGGGTGGACTTGTGGACAGTGGCAAAGGCAAGGCATGTGCCAGAGAGGGAAGCATGGAAACAAGCACATGGAGGAAGGAGGGCACCCCCAGTGCCTAGACACCTTGCATGTTTCCCATATCTCATTAGTGCAGAGTGGATTCATGAGAGGATGACTGAGGCAAAAGCACGCAGAGAAGATATCACCAACAAAGAATGGGAGTATGCACGAGGCTGCGTACCAAAGGTAGAATGCTCATATACCTAAACCATATTGTCTTGCTATTTCTTGAAATTATCTTTAATATGTATTTGATAAATTAATATATTTTTCTATTTTGTAGTGCATTTCCTTTAACTCTATGTGGCCAAAGGGTCATAACTTTCGTACGCGCCACATTGACGAGCGTAGAACCACCATGGATTGTGTCATCATGGGCAACTTTGACACAGATAGTGATGAAGCCAGGTACTGCGGAACTATTGAAAGGATATTAAAGGTTAATTTTATAACCTTTCATACCTTCATCTTCGAGTGCAAGTGGTTTGCAAATGTGTCTAGACGACATGAGAATGGCCTCTACATGGTGGACTCTAGTGTGCATCACACAGGGAGGTATGACAATTTAGTTTTACTGCGCAATTGTGAGCAGGTGACTGACATGTACCTTTTTTATTCTTATTTGCTTGTAGAGTTAGTTATACCAATGTTACTCACTTTGAGCTTCTGTTTTATAGGTCATCTATATCCCAACAATCCACCAACCAAAACTTTGGTTCGTAATTCCCGTAACACCTCGGGGGAGAACCTTTTTTTCCACTAATGAACTGGAGACTAGCTTCGACCCTCTTCCACCTCCGACTTTGCATAAGGTGGAAATAGAGGAGAGGGAGGTCGATGAATCAAGTCTGGCGGCAGCAAGTCTTAGTGAGGATGATTGTCATGATGATGAAGATGATGACATGGAGGATGACGAACTCAAAGATGATGAAGCTGGTAATGCATCCACAAATGACAATTTCGTTTCTCTCTTTAATGATTTAGGAGCCATGGGCTTAGAATTGGATGATGCTTCATGTAGAGATCTTTTGGAAGATGATTCATAAACATTTTGCAATTATGAAGTTTTTTGGTCGTGTAATCCATTCACCTCTCTCTCCCTCTTCTTCCTCTCTTTAGATTTGAAAATATGCTCAATTATGTTAATCAATTGACAATGATGATTTTAGTTGTAACCAAGTGTAATCTTATATTCCCCGCCTCCTTCTCCCCCCTCTTCCTCGTTCTCTCTCTCTCTCTCTCTCTCTCTCTCTCTTCTTTTTTATATTTGAAAATTATATACAATATTCTTCAATTTTTATTGGAGAGGAGGGAAACACCAAAATTTGAAGGGGGGGGGAGGAGGGGTTAAGCCAAAATTTGAAAGTTTAGGCGCTAAATTTGGCAATCGGATATAACAACGATAATAAGCGCGGTAATAACAATGGTAATAACCGCGGTAATAACAACGGAGAAAGTCGTGATAATACTTTAAACACAAAAAAAACCCACCCTACTCTCTCTTGTTTCTGTAATTGAATTTGCACCTTCTCTCTACAAAACACGGTAAAATAGCGCGATAAACACTTGGAGATTTTCATAGTGAATTACTGACCAAGACAGTGCCAAGCATGACATCTTTTCTCAACCGCCTTCGACTAACAATACAATTGTGAATTTTTGTGCCCATATCAGCATCTTGCTTAGAGCCACATGCCTTCAAGATGCATGCGTAGGTGATTACATCTGTAGAGAGGCCCTCACATTGCATCTACTAAAAACAAACTAGAGCTTTCAGCCCCTGCCCACATTCCAAGAGTCCACACTCCAGACAGGAACCTCCTCGAGCACTTGCATTGAGCCACATGCCTTTAAGATGTCAGTGTAGCATTCACGACGAAAGTATAGGCTTTTGTAGATGATTACATATATGCTTGCATAGGTGATTGTATCTGGAGAGACGTTCCAGACAGGAAGCTCCTCAAGCACTTTTTGTGATTTCTCAAGCGCACCACATTTAGCATACATATCGACCAAGACAATGCCAAGCACGACATATTTTTTCTTGCATAGAGCCACATGCCTTCAAGATGCACAGAGGCCCTCGCTTCGCATCCGCTGACATTGCAAACAGAACACCTGACAGGAAGCATGATAGATTTGAAAGTTGTCAACACCTGTGATCGATGCATGATAAAAAAAAGCTTGCGACATTTGATGCTTGTGTAGGTGATTGCATCTATACCTGCGTAGGTGATTGCATCTGGATAGAGGCCCTCACTTCACATTTGAATTTTGACTGCAACAATTTAAAAAGCGTGATAGAGCCACATGCCTTTCAGATGCCTGCATAGGTGATTGTAGCTGGAGAGAGGCCCTCACTTTGCATCTGGATTTTGACTTCTAGGCCATATCAGCCCACAAATTCATTGCCACATCCATGAGGGGCATATCTTGCAATTAATGTGCCCCAAAAGATGACAGCCGAGTCCTGTGTGGTGCCACATCCCTTCAAGATGCAAGCATATGTGATTCCATGCCCTCGCTTTCATTTGCTGAAAACAACCCAAAAATTATTGGCCCTTTGCTTGTTGGGGATGTTCCACAATCAATGTGTTCCAAGAGACAACATTTCGGACACGAATCTCGTCAGGAATCTTGGAATTGAGGGTCCAAGAAGGTATGGATTGTTTTCCATATTCCCTCACTAACAATATCATCGTGAATTTTGTTGCCCATATCAGTATCTTGCGTAGTTCCACCTACCTTCAAGACGAAAGCATAGTCAAGCATTTTTTGGTGCTTTCTCAAGTGCATCACATCTCGCATACATGATGATTGCTCCTATGTAGTGCCACATGCTTTCAAGATGCAAGCATAAGTGATTACATCAGGAGAAATGTCCTTGCTTTGCATCCTGAAAACAACCAGCAAGAGCTTCCTAGCAGAGATGACATTCCGTGGACATCAAGGTAGTGCCACATGCCTTCAAGACAAAATCATAGGTGATTGCATCTAGAGAGATACCCTCGCTTTGCATCTGTCAGAAAGAGTCAAGCCCAGGCCTCCGTGGCTCTGCCACATTTGGCATAGATGTCAACCAAGGCAGTGCCAATCATTACGTTTCGTAAAATGGAACCACAATATTAATCAAACCACCACCAAGCATGACATCATACTCCCAACAGCCCCCCACTAGCAATCACATCATGGATTCTGATACCCTTGCAATAGGCATATTGGGCATATCTTGTAACCAACATGTTGCAGGTGATGACATTCTGGAGAGAAAGCCCATCACGAAATTTTCATGCTTTCATGACAGTACCACATTTGGCATACATATCAACCAAAGAATTTCCAAGCATGACATCCTTCACCAAGCGTGTTGGATCAGGTATCTTCCCATTAATATGCCCACCCATGTCAACGACTCGTGTAAGGCCACTGGCCCTCAAGGTGCAAGCATATGCATTCAAATTGAATTTGAAGAGATGCATCTATGAAAACAACATAGAGCTTTCTGGCCCTGCTCCTATCGTGCGTATCCCACAATCAGTGGATTCCAAGACTCGACATTTTGGATAAGAAGCTCCTCAAGCACTTTTTGTGCTTTCTTAAGCGCACCACATCAACCAAGGCAGTGCCAAGCACGAAATCTTTTTTCAACATCAGCATCTTTGTGAATTTTTGTGCCCACATCAGCATCTTGGTGTAGATCCACATGCCTTCAAGATGCATGCATAGGTGATTGTCGACTGGAAAGATACACTTGTTTTGCATCCACTGAAATCGACCTAGAGCTTTTTGGCCCCGCTCTTGTTAATCACATCCCGCAATTAGTGTACTCCAAGAGGCAACATTTTTGACAGAAACTTCCTCAAGAACTTTTTGTGCTTTCTCAACCGCATCACATTTGGCATACATATCGAACAAGACATTGCCAAGCACGACATCTTTTTTCAACATCAGCATCTTTGTAAATTTTTGTGCCCATATCAGCATCTTGTGTAGAGCCACATGCCTTCAAGATGCATGCGTAGGTGATTGCAACTGGAGAGACACCCTCGTTTTGCATCTACTAAAAACATACTACAAATTTTTGGCCTTGTCCCTATGCGGAATATCTTGCAATCAGTGCATTCCAAGAGTCCACACTCTAGATAAGAAGCTCCTCGAGCACTTGCGTAGAGCCACACGCCTTCAAGATGTAAGCATAGCCTTCAAGACCAATGTATAGGTGACTAATCTTGCTTTGCATCCACTTAAAATGACCTAAAGCTTTCTGGCCTTGCTCTTGTTGCGCATATCCCACAATCAGTGTATTCCAACGAGACGACATTCTAGATAAGAAGCTCCTCAATCACTTTTTGTTCTTTCTCAATCACACCACATTTGGCATACATATTGTCCAAGAAAATTCTAAGCACGACATCTTTTTCAACATCAGAATCTTTGTGAATTTTTGTGCCCATATCAGCATCTTACATAGAGCCACATGCCTTCAAGATGCACGGCATTGTGGCAAGGGAGGTTTGGTCTGTTACAGAAGGTTCTTGATGGGTATATCATGTAATCAACGCGCTCCAATATTTTGGACAAAGAGCTTTTTGTGCTTTCATGAGGACATCGAGCATAGCACTACTAAGCACAATACCTTTTTCCAACAGCCATTGACTAGTACTCTTATCGTGAATTTGCTCACCCATGTCAACGTCTTGCATAAGACCAGACACCTTCAAGGTGCAAGCATAAGTGATTGCATTTGAAAAATTGGAAAGAGGCCTTCATTTCTCATGTGGTAAGAACAACATAGTGCTTTCTTGCAACAACCATATTGGGCTTATCTGTAATAGTGAAGCCTAGGTAGGACATGAAGCCGATCAAAAACTCCTTATGCTTTTGTGAGTATACCTTGGCTG
This sequence comes from Adiantum capillus-veneris, assembly GCF_014529385.1. Lineage (NCBI taxonomy): Eukaryota > Viridiplantae > Streptophyta > Polypodiopsida > Polypodiales > Pteridaceae > Adiantum > Adiantum capillus-veneris. The sequence goes on from NC_140954.1 coordinate 40,986,066, forward strand.
GGGTGCTCATGAGCATGACCACACTAAGATTTACAAATTTAAAGCTTTATAGAGAATTTGGACCTTGTGAAACGTGCAACACATTCAACATACTTATCAACCAAGACATTGCCAAGCACGATATCTTTTTTCATCAATAGTCGATGACGAACAAGATCAGCTTGAATTTTTGTGCCCGTATCAGCATCTTGCACCTGCATGCCAATCTCAAAGGGAATAGTTTGGAAGTGGCAATCAGACTGCAGGAGGATCATGTAGAGGAGGGCATAGCTGAAGCTCTTTAAGAATGTGAGATTTCTAGAAAACTGGGCTTCAGTGAAGCACACAAACAAATTCTCTCTATACTTTTGTGGATGGTGCGTCAACAAAATTTAGCTAATAAGCATGGTGAAGAAGAATTATAAGTGCAGGAGGAGGGATAGGGTCAAAATACTAACGTTGCCTTGTCCAATTGATTGTGTTAAAATTAACATTGTTTTCTAAAGCCTGTATTGAGTTTGTTTGCCCATGCTGCCTTGAGAGAGTATTACCAAAAATTGGATGTGTCCTATGAGATCATGAGGATAGGAAACTGATCTGGAGGATCTGTAGCAATAACAAGTTCATCTAGCCTCGCAAAACTACATGGCAGTGTACTCAATTGGCCACGTTCGACCAACACTACAATAAACTGCTAGCATTGCCTATTGTTTTCATGTGAATCAGATGATTTGTTGTTGTAATAAGATGGATGCCACCACACCTAAGTATTCTAAGGCCAGTATGATGAAACAGTGAAGGAGGAATCTACATATCTAAAGAAGGTGGGATACAAACCCATTTGTGCCTATCTCTGAGGTGACAATATGATTGAGTTCTCTACCAACTTGTATTGGTACAAGAGCCCCGCTCTTGATATGATCTCAGAACCTAAGATACCATCTGAGTCCAAGATTGGTGGTATTGGAGTTGTACCCATTGCACTCCAGACAGATTGGCAATGGCTATGCCCTTGTTCTTGATTGCCATACCTCAGATTGTTGTGAAGTTTTTTGAGATAATTACCAAGATTGATAGGTGCTCAAGAAAGGAGCTTGAGAAGGAGCCCAAGTTTTTGAAGAACCGTGATGCTGGTTTTGTAAGAATTTCCTACCAAGCCAGTGATTGTGGAGACCTTTTTTGAGTACCCTCTCTCCCAGATCAGAGCATTTGCCTATTGTTCACAGAGAGTTTCTTGCACCCTCGCGGCAGCCGAAGCAGCAAACTTGGTGACGTTTGTGCTTCTTCTCAACAGCCTGACCGCTCGTTAAAATAAAAAGTAGCATGCGATAAAAGAAGCGAGAGTCGGCCGCTGTGAGACGATGGAGCCGTTTGAAAACATATGCCACGTGGTTAAGGAGAGGGCAGCATTGCGATTTTGCCTTCTACGCTAACGAAGTAATGAGTGCTTACAATCATGTTAAATTTTTATTGTGTTTTAATATAAAATTATATCTATTCTACTTCTTTATGGAGTTAAAAAAAATCTTGATCAGCTAGGTGTGCCATGCGTCATGCACATGTTCTCCCCTTTGAACGTGCACGCAACCCTTATGGGCACAAAGAATCCGTGCGTGCAGTGAGATAACAAGCGGCAGGTCTTGATAGTGTGTGTGTGTGTGTGTGTGTGTGTGTGTGTGTGTGTGTGTGTGTGTGTGTGTGTGTGTGTGTGTGTGAGTGTGTGTGTGTGTGTGTGTGTGTGTGTGTGTGTGTGAGAGAGAGAGAGAGAGAGAGAGAGAGAGAGAGAGAGAGAGAGAGAGAGAGAGAGAGAATCCCGCTACCCCTCATTGCTTAGTGCCCTCTAAATCTGTGGATTTCAAGAGCCTTGCCAATGGAAGTGATTTGCAGTCTCTTCTATAGGAGGAGAAAGGGGAAGGGAATCATGTCGTAGACAAAAGGTTATGGCTAATGAGTTCTAAGAGTAGTTCACCTAAAGGATTCAAGAAACCAGACACTCTTTGGATCTTGACTGTGCACACTGGCAGAAAGTAGTATTGCTGCATGCGTATATGCGTGTAGAGGCTGTGAAGAAATGCACATGAAGTTTTAATGGTCTGCTTTACACAGAAAAAAGAGAAAGAATGTCATCAAATATAATATCTAACCAACCCAAGTGATTTTCTCATATTAAACTGATCATTTAATGTGGGAGAATAAACGGGAACAAGGGTTAGAATATAGACATGTGCTTATGGATCTGTCTCAACACGGGGACAAGGTTAAAAGGGGTCCAAATGAGAGGTGGCATGTTAAAGAGCAATGCTACCTAATTGAGCTTAAAGACTGTAGGGTTAGCTTCATTAAAGACCTCCAAAAGTTAGTGTTCAAAAGCCTTTTGACCTTAGGCAAGCTAGGACTGACCTTGAGGTGGGAATCCTACCCAAGAATGAGGTGCTTGTTGGCTTGCTAAGTGTTAGTGGGAACCTTACCCAAAATCTTGAGGTGTTTTTCACATGCTTAAATGACTAAAGTTCTTGAAGTATTCAATTCAAAGATAATTCTCAAGAGACGTCGACTTTTCCATGCTTGATTGACTAAGTCCTTGAAGTATTCAATTCAACCAAATGACTTAATAAGCATAAAAGACACATGTTCAAATGATCCTCCATGTGGTCCTCATCATGTGATTGAATGCTATTGGATAGGTTTTAAAGGGCTCCAATGAGAATTTAGATACAAAAATACATAATTAAATTCTCTCTCTCAAAGAGGAAAAGGAGGACACATGTCCAAATGAAAGAATAAAATAATATAAGAGAGAGATGAGAGAGAGAGAGAGAGAGAGAGAGAGGTGTGGACCAAGCATGAGAGGGAGGTATACTCTCCCACACACACACATACACATTCTCTCATTGTGTGGAGTGCAAAGTGCAAGAGCTCCATCTCCTTCTCCAAGATTGTTGAGAAGTGGAGAGCCTACACCAACACTCTTGGCTATGGAATGCAAATCCAACCAAGATCCATGCTTCAATGCTTAATCTTTCCATTTTCTTCATCTTCATTACTATGCTATTATGCTATTATGCTATGATGCTTAAGCTTGCCATATTCTTCATCTTCATTACTATGCTATTATGCTATGCTAAGCAAAAAGATTGATGATAAGTGAAGAACTATTTCTTTCTCCTATGGATGATTCTTCTTCCTCTTCCCTACCCTCATTCCCCGCTAGCTCTCTCCACCTACGAAGGTGTTTGAGTCCTTGGGATTAAGGCTTGGGATAGTTAATGCTTTTTGCAAATTTTATGTTAAGCTCATGATGCATGAAGCTTTCCATCTTCATAGCATCACCAAGGTCACAAGGAACACAAAGATTGTATTGTAACAAGTCTCTTTTAATGAGAGAATTTATAATAGAAATGCCTTTTGGAGGGGGGACCGGCTCCAAGTAAATCCGGTCCTCAACTATTGTCATGTTCTCTAATACTCTCTCTTTTACAAAAGTATTGTTCATGCCAAGTTAATTAAGTACTATGTTCATGTTGCTACCATCAATTAAGTTCACCCTCTATGTTCTCAAAGTAATCTCACAAAAATGATCACTCTAATTCTCTCAATTCCGCTATTCTTAAAGTTCATAGGCCATTTTGATTACAAAGAATCCCTGCACACTACCATAGTGCCACTATTTGAACAGGTGGATGTGTGTCTTAGACCTCAAAAAATTGCATTTGGCTCTTGCGCACGTGTGTGTGTGTGTGTGTGTGTAAGCTAACGGTGCTCACTTCTCTCCTTCTCGCGCTTCCTACTCCTTCCCCGGTTGTCACATTGCAGTCGCGTCTATTGTGTTGCAACCGCAAGTAAGAGCTATACGCATTGACGTAAGCATTTCACGGTATTTTGTAGCTTTTGACGTCACTGACCCGCAGCCTAATCTCATCATAAGTAGGAATTTAAGCTTTAAAACCAAAAACTAAGTATAGGCAGGGTATTGGGGCATCATTGCTAAGCATTTAGATGCATTCTGGGTCGAAACGACTAGGTCAAAAATCCAGTGTTGTTAATAATCGTGATTTTTGCACTTGACCTAAAGTGGGATTTGAGACCATAAGCATGTGTGCTTAGGTCTTATAAACATATCTTAGAATTTTTGTTACGTTTGCAAGTCATTTGATGCTATAACAGATGTCATTTGTTTGCCGATGAGCGATTGGCTTTTTGTGATTTTTGTCACTTGATTGTAGCCTGAGTTAGATGCGAGTTTTTTGTTGTTTTCCAAGAGATTGGAAACCTCTTGTAGCCTCTATGTACTAGTCGAGTCAGCTTCGCCCCATGGATTGACGATTTATTCATTGTTCTCGCTACATCTGCAATAAGATAGGAGTGAGGTTAGACACCCGTCCCACATTTGGCACCGCTACCGAGGATCGAAGAGACCTAAACTAGGGAAAAACACTAGCGTCTTGTGACGTTAATATCCTTTAACTTCCTCTAGGATCTCCTAGAGTAGAAACTTTGTTTTTAAAACCGCATAGCTTAAGATTGTCGTCTTCTGCTGTGTAGAGGTAGCTTGGAAGTAATCGTACTTGCTGAGTATCTTTAGGATTGTAGGATTGTAGAATTAGATTAGGACTTTGAGAATGATTGATGGACGAGACAAGTCTTAAGATCAAGGCTTAGAAAATCATTAAAAACAAGAAAATGAGTGTTTGTGAACACTTTCCACAACCCCATTGCAGTAGAACCTAGGAGTAGGGTAAGTAGAATCCGAGGTGGGTTTCAGAACATTGCTCTCTCCGAAAGAATCAATTTTGATTGTTATGTGAAGTTGCAAAATTTTAGGTCTACGGCTAGAAATAGCACGAAAAGACTGCCAACCACTCAATCCGACTAAAGAGTATGCTTTAAAATTTGTATGAGCTAGTGGGTAAGCTCAAGGACACATTGAGGTAAAAATTTCAAGAGTTTGCAAAAACTCAGATTATTTACTTTTTCTTGATATTTTAGGCCAAACTAAGTTTTGACCTGATTCATAGGCCTAAAATATCTCATGAAATGACTGTCCAAGGAAAAAGTTCAAAAAAGTGTTCATTTTAGGCTTAAAATAAATAATCACGATTATTTACTTTCAGCTCAAAACTGACCAAGCTTGGTACTAGAGACTCTGTGCATGTGTACAAACAACTTTTGTAAAGACACATAGGATTTGGATCACTAAATTGACTAAAAACTGGGTAAAAACTAAAGTCTATACTGACTTTCACGAACTTGAGTGCAAATTGGGAAATTTTTTGCTCGAACTCAATGAAACTTGATTCATAGGCTTATATTGATGTGATAGACATGTGTATATGCTCAATTTATCAAAAAGATGCAAAAATTTACCAGTTATAAAAAATCGTGATTATTTACATCTGTCCCATTTTTTAACTTTTTTTGACCAAGGTAGCATACCACTAGTTTTACCATGTTGTAATAAGCCCACAAACCAAATTTGGTAAGATTTGGATCATTGGATTGGAAATTGTGACCAAATTTGCAAAGTCTATCTCCGGACACAAAACTCATGACCATTTGAACAAAAAATATCCAAATTTGATGAAACTTGGCTAGAGAGATTAAATTGAGATACTTAATAAATTTGTGTCAAGATTGGGGCAAAAAAACTTGCAAAAGGTAGCTGGAGTAAATAATCACGATTATTTACATATGCTACTAAAATTGATAATCTTGCACATTTGAGTATACCACAAGGTCAAGAATATCAAGTAGAACACACAAATCAATTTCAGTGAAATTTGGATTGCATAAGTGAGACTTAAGCCAGATTCTTGAAAACTGAGTCTGCGGACACGAAACAGTTGATAAACTTGAACAAATTTTGTCCAAACTTAGTGAAACTTGTCCAGAGACCTCAATAGGTTGTATACCTGGCAAAACAAGCCAAAAAGTGTTAAAAAAACTAACAAAAGTAAATAATCGTGATTATTTACTACTGCTACACAGAGACATCAATTTTGATTTTTGAGCTTGTACAGTCTTAAACCAACATAATACAAGGCCACCGGGCAATTTTGGGTTCAATCGGATCCAAATTGGTACATGTTCACTCAATTTCTAGATTGCAGATTAGTCCTTTGGCTTTGGGCACAAGTGATATATGAAAGTCTCAACTACTGACTCACTTAGCTGGATTTGAAGTGATACACATAGACCAATCACAACAGTTAGCAAGAATTGTACCATCTTTGTGAAAGAATAGCTAACTTGATCAAAATTGATACATGAATCAGGTTGCAGACAAAGGATTGACAGCTTGACAAAAGTTGCAATCAAGTCAAGTGGAATAAATTGACAACAAGTCAATCCGACGGTAAGTACTCTATCCAGGGCTTCACAAGTCTTTATGAACCTTAGATCTGATCGCATACTAAGAAACCAAGGCATATTTGGAGAAACCTCCAGTAGAGTATCCACCAAAGAAAGTGTGAATCAAGGCAATCCCTTGCACACTATTTTTGAAGAAGTCTCAGACACTTTTTCAGATTCAACATTTGAAATGTCTCCCTATTAGACTCACTCAAAAACCGGAATGACAGTGCGCTATAAGAATATACTCTCTTTTTATAAAACTAATCGCCATGGAGCTCAGGTCTACCTCGATCCTAATGAAGAGTATGCTATTCGCATTGATGACCATGGTATTGAGTTTGAAGAGGAAATCAGGGCAAACAAACAAGGAAAAATGTACATGGATCGAAACTGAACTCAATATTTACAAGTCGAAAAGCCTGACATGATAGACAAATGGGGTTAGAGGTAAATACCATAATTCAGATATGGCAGCAAAAGAAGGACCACCAACTTTAGAATTTAAGGGATACCATCAGGTTGACTTGAAGCCTTTGAAACGACTTACTACTGATAACCCGAGTGCCGGAGTCTATTGTTGGGAGGATAGAAACATTAAAGATCTTCTATGGACTTCGCATGCCAAATCAAGACAACACCCATGAAGATCATCTATATCTTCAAAATCAATGACAAGGGATTAGTAGATCCACTGACCTACCTGTTTAGGGATTGTTATAAAAATAACTTTGCTATGATGACTCCTGAGGAGGTGGAACAAACCAAATACCAAGGGTATTTCATAAGGGATTGGATATTAGGCCAAGGATCAGAAACTATTCCAAGAGAATAACACCGTGAGAGATCTTCTGAGAGTAATGTTAAGAAGCTAGAAACCACCTCATCACGAAGAAAACCAGGTGACACTAAGGCCAGTCCAGGGCTACATGAGTCACTATTCCAACAAACTGGTTTGAAGGACTTGGAAGATGAACAACTGCCAGGAGACAGGGAGTTGAACCAAATAGATGTGTCAGACCAGCTGATTTTCAGAAATGGGTCAAAAAATACAATGGATTTGGAGATTTATATGACCACTTAGCAAGATTTAAGCAAGTGCTAAGAGAAGAAGGCATATTTGATTTCCTGAGGGGTTTCGAATGACATTAGAAGGAAAAGCATTGACATGTTTCCAAAACATTCCACCAAGGTCAATCATGGACTTGGATACATTAGCTCACGGATTTGTAGGCTGCTTGTTTCAAAATGGGGATCAAACACAACACAGTAGCTCAAATCTATAGCTTTAAACAAAAACAAGGTGAGTCTGTTAGGGATTTTGCAACTCGAATGAAGCAATACATTGCAAGATACCCAGAGCTAGAGATACCGACAGAAGAACGACTAGTATCTTTGTTTCTAGAGGGACTGCTAAACAAAGAACTTCATGCTATACTGTATAGCAAGAAGCATACGACCATAGAAGAATATGTGTCATATGCTATTGACTTAGGAGATAATTGTGATATTTTCAACGAATAAGATATCCCTAAAAATAATCAAAGCAAGAAAACAACATCCACCAAACCAACACAAGTAGGAACGGTTGTTGCAGCACCACCTTCAGCCATAGAAGACATGCTCAAAAGGATGAATGACATGATGAATAACATGCAAAAAGCACCTATGAGGGGACCATGGCAAGGGATGCCTCAACAGGAACAACCAATTAGACCACAAAAATGGTGTGCAATCAAGGGTAAATGGACTAACAATGAGACCAATGAGTGCTATTATCAACCAAAGTATGACGGGAATATTCAGTACGTGCCTATGAGGCCACAAGAACAACCCATGTACAAATATCAGCCTAATATGGCCCAAGCTCAAAGACCACCGATGGGTATGGAAAGACCTCATCCTGTGTTGGTTCAAAAACCTCCATATCCTGGACATAATGCATGCATGTAAAGTACATGCATCCAGAGGGAGTCATAGATGAACAAGAAATAGTGCATGTCACACCCTATGCTGAGCCTAGTCCATCTATAGTAATGGTAGAAGGAGAGTGGTATAATTCACATCCACCACCAATGGAAGAACTTGTGACTTATGCTACACCAGAGCTTTCACCAATGTATTATGTATCTAATCAAGGTGTTAGACCTCCAATGGTAAGACCCATGATTAAGCCAAGAACTAGAAATTTTCATAATTGTGGTGCAGATGATCATTGATAAAATGAATGCTCAGAGCTTGATAAGAACCTCAAACCAGTTGAAGCTTATTGCATACAATGTTGCAAAAAAGGAGGATGGTCCAAAAAATCCTTTAAACAAGGGTAAAACAGTAGTAGTGAATGTAGTCCAAGTGATACCTAGTAGCTCATCTAAGAGTGAACCGATTATTCCAATCAAGTTAATCACCAAAGCCCAGGCTAAGAAAAAGAAACATAACTCCTCTGATGACTCAGAGAATACAAAAATTTCCTCTTAAAAGACCAAGAGAAGCAGAAACAAAAGGTATGAGATGAGAAAACGGAAACAAAGAGCTGAAATGGAGGAGAAAGCAAAGAAGCCATTCCACGGGAAGGTAAAAGAAACTAGAAGTGAATTCAAACAAACCACCCTGAAATCTGGAGGATCAATTTTGGTTGACCAAATTTTTTATCCTATCAATGCAGCCTTGGAAGCTTACCAAGCGGGACTTAAAGCAGGCCAAAACATGGAAAACAATTGGAAAAACTATACTTCTCCAGACATGGAAGCAGCTAAGCTTGAAGCTTATCAAAAATTGTTAAGAATCACGCAAGAGATGCTAGAAAAACAAAAACTCAAGCTCGAAAGTATGGCAAAACCTGAGGAGCTTGTGGTAAGAGCCAATAAAGAAAAATCCAAAGTGGTGGTAGAACCCCACCTTGAAACAAAAGATCCAGAACTTATAGTGCCGGACAACGAAGATGCCTTAGACGAAATTCCATTCGTAGAGGAAGACTAGCCAGGATACTTATGGAAAAAAGTTAGAGAGATTAATGATGTGAGCTTAACTCTGAAGCCAACTCCTATAGAGGAAGTCTGGTTAGACAACCTACCTCCTGAGATGGACATGGATGTACAATCCTTGTATAGGGATTGAGGATTTGAAGCTTCAGGAATCTCTAAACCATTAACCTTGAAAACATTACCCTTTTACTTGGGAGATAACAAAAATGAATCCATAGTGTGTAAAACCACTCAAGTAAAAAGAGCTGAACATACCCTAGAAGTAGACAACCTCCATTCAATTGTGTCTACACCCATCTAATGCACTCTTACTTTAGGAGAACTGCTGAAAATTAGGCCATATTTATGGAATGATCTACAAAAAACTCTAGAGAAGGTGGGAATAACAGGGTTAATCGCAAAAAAATTAGGAAGGTTGAAACATGAAATGGATAACAAAGAGATTAGATATGTTCCATTGAACAAAGTCGGAGAAATTGCAAAGGGGAAGAAGGAAACACAACCCTTCGGGTGAGATATAATGACATAAAAACCATTGAAAACTGGATAGTGGGGCATGCATAGCCATAGCCAGAAAAGCAGTATGGGAATCCTGGGGACAACTAGCCATTAGACAAAATCGAATGAAATTGTAATTGGATGATGGACATATTGAAGGACCCTTAGGACTGCTTGAAAAAGTGATAGTTAATTCCTGTGGGATTGAATATCAACACACCTTTGCCATAGTCGACTTTGGAAAAAAACTCAATTACAAAATCATATTGGGAAAACCTTTCATGCGACAAGTACAACTCATCCAGGATTGGGGAAACAACTATCTGTACTTGAAGCAAGTGGGATCAATAACAAGGGTTAATCTAAAATATCACACGTAATAGAGACGTCATGAAAACACCCATACAGGAATTTGATTCAGTCTCTTTGGTTGAAACTAAGGTTCCATCTTGGTTGAACAAAGACACTCCTATTTTGATGTGTGGAGCCTCAAAAAACGGGAGTTTAAAACGAGAGGAATGTATCTTAGAAAGGGATTGCACAGACGAAGCCTATATACCTGAACCCTTTCCAAAGCATTTGTTTGAGCCATTTGAGTGGACTCAAATCTTAGCGACAATGGATGTATGTGTCAATACGTCTATACCCACTCAATTTTATAATGAGGATGGCTATGAAATAATTCCCATCCAAATGATCTCAATCCTTAACATTGAAGACGAAATTCCAGAATCCAAGGACTTGAAAGCTCAACAAGTCAGCTACCTCAGATGATTCGGGGTCAGAAAAAGAACATGTGAGAGCTAAGCTACTCATGAAAGGAGGGGAGGAAATTTTTTTTGACTTTCCAAACCAGAAACCGAGAAGATAGAAATGGTATAGATGCAAAAGAGACACGACAAACTTGAAGGCTAGACCTATGCCATCGGTCTCCAGTAGAACGCAGTTCCTAATGCAGATAGATGCACATGATTGTGTCAACGACAAAATCACTCGTAGGTATCCTTTAAACGAAGAACATGAAATGAAAAAAACATTGGAAAAAACGAGAAAGAAAACTGAAGTAAAGCCAAAAAATCAGGACAAGAACTCGACCATGACACGAGTTGAACGGAAAAAGAAGTATCAAGAGTTGAAAAAAGCTGTAAAAGAGATATATACAACAGAAATGGAAACCACAAAAGAGGATGGTAAATATGTGATGAGCCTACCATCCCATTACAAAAAATATACTCTCCAAGATTGAAAAATCATAGTCGAACAACCTGTTAGGGAACTATGAAAACAGGGTGAGTCCTATGAAGGACTTGAAAACGCAAAAAAGATAGATATGGCCAAACCAAGAGAAGAGCCTAGACCTGCCTACATTGCAAATGACCTGACGGAAGAAGAAGAAGAGCTTTTGTTAAGCTTACTGAAAGAATACCAAGATATCTTTTCTTGGCGATATAAGGATCTCAAGGGTGTTGATCCAGAAATCTGTCAACATACCATACCCATGAGAGATGATGTGAAACCAAGTAGACAAAGGCCATACACATATAATGAAACATTTGACAGAAAGATCAAAGAAGAGATTGAAAAACTAAAGGAATCCAAATTCATTTATGAAATTGAACACACGGATTGGGTGTCTCCAATTGTGATAGTACCCAAGAAAAATGAAAAATTACGAGTGTGTGTCAATCTCAAGAAAGTGCATGAAGCTACCATTAGAGAAAACTTTCCTCTTCCAATCATGGAGCATGTTTTTAGAACGATTTGCAGAAAAATAAGCTTATAGATTTTTAGATGGCTTTTCGGGATACAATCAAGTTTTGGTTGACCCAAAAGATCAGCATAAAATTGCCTTTGCAACTAAATGGGGTATTTTTGCCTATCGGGTTATGCCTTTTCGGTTAACTAATGCTCCAACCACCTTCCAAAGATTGATGAGCCATGCTTTTTAGGATTTTCTTGGAAGTATATATGGATGATCTATGTCTACATTTATCAATCCGGGCTAATCATTTTGAACACCTCAAAAAGGTATTTGAAAAGTGTAGACTTTATAGGATTTGCTTAAATCCGGAAAAGTCTACATTCATGGGTAGACAAGGAAAAATTCTTGGACATATAGTGTCTAAAAATGACATAGCTACTGATAAGGATAAAATTCATGTTATTGCTGACTTGCCTAGACCGACAACAGTCAACGGGATTCAAGCCTTCATGGGACATTGTGGATATTACAGACGGTTCATTTACATGTATGCTATAATTGCAAAACCTATGTTGTTAACCCTCACAGCTCACGGACACCCTATCACCTACGACGAACATTGTATTATTTACTTGGTAGAGTCAGGTACCGGGCTTGTCGGTCCAATAGGAAAAGGGTAAGAGTGATCGCCGATGAGAGGCGCACTCTAACTGGAACATTCAAGGGATTAGTTGGCTAAGCATGGGCGCCCAAGTGTGAATGGGGTGAGCTCATATAAAATTCAACTAAACCTAAAATTCACTCATTCTCTCATTTGTGCAATTGAAGACTGCTCTTGCTCCGTCTCCATCTTCTTCTTCTTCATCTCCTTGTGTGTGTGTATGCGTGAGAGAGAGAGAGAGAGAGTGTGTGATCGAGCATTGCGGCGGCACGACGGTGGCGAGGCGGTTGAGCGCGGCGTAGCGGCGTCTCCCTCTTCTTCGCGGCGAGGAATCCTCCATGAAGCAAGCATAGAGCGGTGAGTGACACACCATCGTCATCTTTGAGCTTACTAGTTTACGCTTGTTGTGTGCTTGGAGCCATTTGTGGCTCGCACACGGCGTATCGGCAAGTTCCTTGCTTTGACACGTGCGACATAGCGCACATTTTTGGCGCCGCTGTCGGGGAAGCCATACACTAAGCTTGAATGGCACTCTGTGCTTCTTTTGTGGTGCAATTTCAATTGTAGGAAAGGTAGGGAAGGAGTGTGTGTGTGTTGAGAAGAAGGATTTGGTGTTGTACTGTGTTTTTTTTTTTGTTAATGGAGTTTTCAAAGGTACTGTGTTTATTCCCTGTGTATTAAGGTTGTTTGTTTTCTGTGTACAGTAAGTAGGAAGTGGATCTATGAGAGCTAATAGAGTGTGTTAGTGTGTAACAGTAGGTGTATTAGTTAGAAGTAGGTAGATAGAGTGTGTGTGTGTGCTCTTGTGCAGGCCGCGGCGATCTTATCCTTTAAAAAATAATAATAATAATTTATTATTTAAAAAAATTAAAAAAAAATTTAAAAGGTAGGACCGGGATCGAGAATATGTCCCAGACCCAAGCCCAAGCTTACGCTCAGGTTTAGACATCTATCGCCCTTTAAAATTATGAGTTTTAGCTTCACACGTAGCTAAAAATCGATTTTTTGAGGACCAACGGAACTTCAGATGCCCAAAAATTATGTTGTAAAGCACACAACAACCCTCTAAGTGATGCGCTTGTTTCGAGCTATCACACACTTTAATCAAAAAAATCAAACATTAAAAAACATTAAAAACATAAAAAACATGAGTGAAAACGGACGCCTGAAAAAGGTAATCGGTTAACCTTCGAGGTTATTCACCGACGCTTGTAGGTTGTCAAAGGCACATGCATTTGCGCTCTGGTCGTGTGCTAGAGACGGAGCAACTAGAGAGAATTTCGACTTACGCGAGTTCTCAATATCCACCTACTTTAGGTTCCGGGCCCTCGGCGTGGACCCAAGGTAGTACAAACCAAGACCCGAACATAGTGGCTAGTGACTCTTCCTTTGACTACGACGTCATGGAGGGTTTCCCAATGCCTAATCCTGATAGCTCAAGCCAAGACATGCATGCCATGGGCCCACGGTCCGGGCCGAGCGTGCTTAGCCGCCTGAAGGAAACCTTTAGGAGAGCCACTCGCTCCGAACATGGAGCTAATGATGTAAATGAGGAGGGTGGGGAAGTAAATTCTCCATTCATGAACAACGTAGACCCTATACCCTTATAGAATGTATACGTGAATACTTCATTCATTGCACCTCCTGACTCTTGAGAGCTATTTCCCTCCGAGGTCATATTACCCGATGGTAGAAGCCTTGCCGAAGTGCAAGAGGTTGAGCGATATATCCTTGCAGGAAGGGAAAAGAAAATTGAGAGCTTACGTAAGGCGGAGCAACGAAGAGAGTTAAAAGTGAAAGCCCTTATGCCAATATCCTTGCTAAGAGAGCAATCGAGTGCCCCTTACTTAGCAACCGCTAAGGACCAACCCCTAGAAAGCAACATTGCATCTAGCTCAAAGGACACCCCTAGCACCTCAATCCTAGATGGAGTGTTCCTAAATGAGAACTGGGAGTACGAACTACAAACGAAAACTCTGACCAACCTATACACAGGTCACACCTATCACGTGGGTTGGTTAGATGTCTTACAATCCACAATGGGTGCTACTAGTGTGGAGGATCAACAACAAAGAGTTTGTGAGGTCATCCATAGGGTCATTGAGTTAGAGAGACAGAACAAGGGGATCAACATGCCTTCAACGGGTCTCATGAGATTCTTGGATACAAGATGTGCTAAACAACCGACCTTATCGCAAATGGAGACTCCCTCGGTAAGTACGATGGATCCCCCATATGTTGTTTCGCCAGGGGTCTCAGTGCAATCTGAGCCCACAAGTGATAGCTTTACCTTTCCAAGTCTAGCTCATCTTTCCCTTGATGACACCACGGCTACCATGCCTACCCCAATGATGGGCATGCCAAGAAACACGCCATGGACCTCATTTGTTAGTAAAGCACTGATACATGGTAGCTCAATGCCTGCAACAGTACCTACAAGTGTGTACCAATCGTATACACCCATGGGTCCTCGTACTCATGTAGTCCCTACCCCTCCCATTGTTTCAACTACCTATGCTCCACAACCACAATACCCAAGTTATTATTTCCATGGGACTATACCGGCTAGCATTAGCATGTCACATCCGACGTCTGCTATGCCTAGGGCCACCCATATGAACTATGGACCACCACATGGCACAACATCGTACCCAACATGGAACCCAAGGGCTTCCTATGCGCCAAGTGCAATGCCAATACCTACTCCACATGTAGTCTCTGGAGCACCTCCACCCACGATTCCTGCTCACTTAGGTGACTTGGCAACATTTTCTCAAGCTATTGTTCAATCTATTGTTGAGAATATGTGTAACACTCCTGATAGAGAGCCTAGAAGTAAGGCAGTACAAATAGCCAAGCTCACACAAAAATTTATTGGAGACGGGGATGTGAGAAATCATATCGAAGTGTTTGAACAAATATGTGATTCTCTAGGATAACACAATGACCTACATAAGAGTAATGCTTTAAGCCTAACCTTAAGTGGGAAGGCAAGGGATTGATATAGAACCCTAAGGGTGGAAGAAAAAACGATTTACCCTACTCTTAGGAGACTTCTTAAAAGAATACATACGAGAGGGAGTGCTTTGGGGTGTAGCCTCTCAGCTCCAGAAATCCCAACGAGAGGAAGGAGAGTCGGTGAGAGACTTTACAAGTCACTTGAAGCATTTGAATTCTCGTTGTAATCCAAATAAGCGCTTCCATAATAACCAATTGCTTGATAGATTCATTAGGAGATTACGACATGAGGATATCTACAATGGCTTAGTCATTAGAGGTATCACCACTTGGGAAGCAGTCACCACTAATGCGATCCAATTGGAGGATAATTTAATGATTCAAGGAGAAAGAGTGTCTGTGGAGCCTAAATCTATTAGCTCGCAAGCATCGGGGCATCAGCCAATGATCCTCAAACCTATTGCTAAGGAGCCAAAGATATCTGAGATGACTTTAGCAGATCTCACCAAGGCTATTCAAGAGAGTCTTAGAGATAATCGTTCTCCACAAAACAATCATATATATCCAAAAAGGGAGCAACAATGGTGCTCAGTATGCTATGGACCGCATAGTACCAGTGAATGCCCTATGTTTAGAGTAAAATTCAATGGGAACTTCAATGCCTGTGGGATCTATGGTCATCAAGCTAAGGATTGCATAGTATTTAAGCGCACGATGGCCAATAGACCAACCTTAGCATGGACAAACACACCTCGAGTGCCTGCATTGATGTCGGCCCCACCTCTTGAACAAAAAACACAACACATGGTCCCTAGGGCCCAAAATGTTGTTCAAACAACACCCTTACCACCTCCAGTGCTAGGACCGCAACCACCACATTCGAGAATCACTTTTGTGAATCAAGTGGGTTGTGGGTCATCTATTGCTTGTTTGGAAGGCTATGAGGAAGATATAGATCCTAATATTGCCTATGGAATGGATGTGCTTGAAGAAAGTCCACAATACTACATGGAGGACTATTGGGGACAAGTCAAACCTGTATATCAAGTAGCTGCTCGTGCAACAAGAAGCCAAAATATCAATTACAATGGTAAGAGACCACCTCTTCAATGCTATGAGTGTGGAGGTCCACATCGTGTAGCTGAGTGTCCTATTAGGCTACAAAAGAATGCCACACTAATGCAAACCAATCAAGCGAGCACGTCTACAATGCCAATACTCATGTGTAATTGATGTGGCATAGATCATTTGATTGCCCAATGTCCAAATAATCCAAATGCACCAAAGATCACGCCATTAAACATGATTGAAGTTACCGAGGAGCCATCACAAAGTACACATGTGGTACCAGTAAACATACTCACACGATCGATGCTCCAAAAAATATATATATATATTCTTGAGGAAAGAGACACGGCATCAATTGCCCAATCTCAGAAAAAGAAGAAAACATGAAGGAAGAGATCGCAAAAAGCAGCGAAATCAGACCTCGGTTCAAAGACTAACATAGGGACTGGAGACGACCCCCTATATATGAATGACGCTGAAGAAGATTCTGATTCAGGTGAAACCATGGAGACCAAAACGACCACTAAGATAGAAACCAACAAGGAAGATCTTCATGAGCCACAATGGCCAGGATCCAAAAAGAAGATAGGAACTTACCCAAACCCTACAGAGGAGATTGAGCGAGTCAAACAATTAAGGAGTTTGGTAGAAGATACCCAAAGGGATCTAGAACTAGCACCTAGGAAGATCTAGATTACAGACACCGTGTTCCCTACGCAACAACAACCTCACCAAGTCCATAGACCCTTAGCCATACCTAGTGTCATCCAAGAAGAAAGTGACTTAAAGTCATGGGAAAGTGGGCGTACTCACTTCTTGATGGAAAGAATGTTAACAGAGGGACTACTTGATCCTATCAAAGAAATGGAGATCCCATCTTCCCCACGTCAAGGGACTGAAGTCCAAAAGGTGCCGTTAAACATTGCCAAATTGATGGATTTCATGTCTTCAGAAGTTAGAACCACCATCATGTCCAAACTATATAAAGATCCTGAGCTAGTCTCAGCTCTTCGAGCCTTCCTCCATGGAGAACTAAAGTTTGGGCTACCACAATTTGCCCAGATGGATGGAGCCGGGAAGATGCCAATAGAGGAGGAACACTTAGATCCACAACCCAACCTAGATGAGAACCTTGTTATAGAAATACCTGTTAACAAGTTGGGACTATACTTTGAGGGTGATGAATCCAATGCGACCATACCAATCACTACTAAGGGATTAACTGTGAAGTTAATCCTTGATGGTGGCGCTGGGGTTAGCATTGTGACTAAAAATTGCTGGGAAACTATGGGAAGACCTCACCTTGCGACCACAACCATAGTAATGAAGATGGCCAATGGGTCTATTGTTAAACCTATTGGGATGCTAGAAGATCTCAAGATCAAGGTCTTTGGAAATAAAATAAGGATTACCTTCATTGTTATGGATTTCTCCAAACAAACTATGGCATCGGAGATGATCTTAGGACGTCCTTTCATGAGCGAAGAAAAAATGGTACATGACTGGTCTAAAAACCATGTCTACTTGCAGTTCCAAGATTCTGTCATTCGAGTGGATCTTGTGACGAGTCGAGCACATCCTCTAGGAAAATAAGGATAAAATTGATCATAGATCTGATAGCACAGTTCACTCAGCCCCATTGCACTATTGTTACACACCGATCTTGGGGAAGATTCTCCTTATATGGATGTACTACATGGGATGACTGTGTCGGACAATGTGGATTGGGTCCACCTAGCAGCAACCATAGACACTTGGGGAAATAGGGGGACGACCTGGGTAACACCTGAGAGGGATGAAATGCCACCACTCATACCCTTAAATATGCTACAAGCAATGCATATATCTTCTCACAAGACTCATCCTAATATAACGAAGAAAACATACAAGTGGGTCCCGAAAGCTTCTTTAACGACCATAGCTAGTGCTAAAAAACAGAAGCCTTGTAAGAAACGTCCCACTCGCCCCAAGAAATGTAAAGAAACGTGGCGTTGGATTCCTAAACGACTATTTGAAGCCCAAGGCTACTATCAAGGAAATGATCAAATCTGGGTGCCAAAACGTAGATTGTGTTCTTACCTGTCACCTGACCCATGTGCACCCAATCTTGTAGCTCCAAAACAAATTGAAGATCGTGGAAAGAAAAAAATCACAGAATGCTATACACCCGCTCCAAAGCTAGTTTGGGTACCGAAGAAAGAACAATTTGTTCCACCTAGCTCAGGAAGAGGGGAGTCCCATGAAGCTTCTAGCTCCTCATGTAATGTATCCATAGAGGTAAAAGCTTCTCCACAGCCTCCACCTACAATAGTGGACCTCCATGAAGCTACAAAGGAATCCACACCTCCCAGTGTTCAAGAATCACCTGATGAACCACTTCAAGTTCGATCCTGGGAGAGTACCTTACCACCCTTGCAACTCCACGAGGCACCTAAGGTAATAGAAAACTACTAGCAAAAATCCCCACCTATTACCAACTGGAACAATTGGTTTCAAAGGGTGACGAGCACATTTCAAACGGTATGATCTACCCAAGGAAGGGGGGAGTGTTTGCTAATAGTCATCATTCACTCATTTCCCTCTCCACCTTCCTCCCTGACCTCTTAATCTCCCAATCTTAGGGAATGTATATATAAAGACTCATACTCACAAAAAACAAAAATAATAAAGAGCAAGAGCAATTAGCAAACGAGTATGCACAATAAAAGTCAAAACATTGACCCAGACCTACACATTCACATCTGGTATACTGAAACAGAAACCTATGCCATAAAACACCTTTGATCCTCATCACTCAAATGATGGAGGGTAGGTAAGATTAGTGCGATAGGAGTGTTTTTGTTTTAGAGTTGAGTGATTACCAAAGTTCTTTTTTCCCACTGATGTGCCTCCTAGAGGTATTCTTGTGTTTCATAGTGTGTACAGGAACGTGTTGCTATTGTTAGGATTTGGACCTTTAGGGAATCTTTATCTCGACTCACTCTTCAAATCAAGCGCGACCATAACACAAACAGGTGTTTCTTGTCCATTAGCATTGCCCCTTATCTTTTTGCATCCATGTTTGTCTGCTTTGATTGTGATTGGTAGCATAATATTCATCGCATTTGCTTAGTATCAAACATTTAATTCAATGTAATTTTTTGTCATAATCACTTGTCTAGGTTTAAAAATTAAGTAGTCTGACTAAGCTAGTTTGACCAAGCTAGGTGTTAGAGATCTTCTCTTAATACCATGGGGAATGCCTTCCTAATAATCAATGGTTACTTAGGTTCTTAATCCGATTTAGGCAACATTGTGTGAAATGTACTAGGGATTTCTAGTGGGCTTGACCCTTTTGACCTTTAGCTTAAGTATTATAAAGGGAGTTCACTAGTGTGATGAGCCTGGGGAGGTGTAACAGTGTTATATGACCCCCCAAAGTTACAAAATTAAAATGCTGAAAATGAACAAACAAAAAATCAAAGTGCCACAATGTAAAATCTTAAGCTGGAAGAGAAATCTCAGGTTGATTGGGTACTTCACTCACATGTATCGCCTATGGTACTAGAGCCCTAGAGGTTCCCAATGTGGACGTTTTTCCTTGAAAAGAAAAAAACCCAAGGCATACAAAATAAGCATACACATCAAAATTGAATCACTGTGAAAAGACTTTGGGGGGTCAAAGAAAAGGTAATCAGTTAGGCGATGATTTCATGAGAAATTCCTTTTATTGTAGCTTAACTACAAGGTCTTCTAGATATAGCCTCTAGTAAGCCCTCGAACATGAAATACTTGGCTCTCGTGATTAAACAACTTAATTGACCAAAGAAGATTAAGAATTTTACCCATGGTATTAATAGTCGATCTCTAGTACCTTTCGACCGTTAAATTAACGACCCCAGACTTGTTTAATTTTTACCTTTACATCTATTATTGCATTTGATTATATTGTAATTTAATGTTTATTGCTGACAAATGGTTTAAAATTCTGTTACCAATCAATTTGTCTACCTAAAATTGCATATGCTTTTTAATTGTATATGAGAATGCAATTACTGTGCCAATGTTGTTTGATTTTGCAGTGACTGAAGAAGGGTAAGGACATTCATCTCAAATGATCTTCCACCTCGATGAACGAGCTTCAACTCAATAGCTTTCGAGGACGGAATCTACATCAGGAAGGGGGGCATGTTAACCCTCACGGCTCACGAACACCCTATCACCTACGACGGACGTTGTATTATTTACTTGGTAGAGTCAGGTACCGGGCTTGTCGGTCCAATAGGAAAAGGGTAAGAGTGATCGCTGATGAGAGGCACACTCTAACTGGAATATTCAAGGGATTAGTTGGCTAAGCATTGGCGCCAAGTGTGAATGGGGTGAGCTCATATAAAAGTCAACTAAACCTAAAATTCACTCATTCTCTCATTTGTGCAATTGAAGAGTGCTCTTGCTCCATCTCCATCTTCTTCTTCTTCATCTCCTTGTGTGTGTGTCTATGCGTGAGAGAGAGAGAGAGAGAGAGAGAGAGAGAGAGAGAGAGAGTGATCGAGCATTGCGGCGGCATGACGACGGCGAGGCGATTGAGCGCGGCGTAGTGGCGTCTCCCTCTTCTTCGCGGCGAGGAATCCTCCACGAAGCAAGCATAGAGCGGTGAGTGATACACCATCGTCATCTTTGAGCTTACTAGTTTAGGCTTGTTGTGTGCTTGGAGCCATTTGTGGCTCGCACACAGTGTATCGACAAGTTCCTTGCATTGACACGTGCGACATACGCGCACACATGTATAGCTTGATTACACACTTTGAATGGACTGATGAGTGTGAAGAATCCTTCATGAAGCTTAAGCAAGCTCTCACCTTAGCTCCAATATTGAAAGCACCATATTGGAATAAGATATTCCACATACATGTAGATGCTTCCAATTTTGCCATCGGATGTATACTAGCTCAACCAAGAGATGGGAAAATTGATTTTCCTATATCTTATGCTAGCCAACATTGAACATGGTGGAAAAGAATTATACCACCACCGAAAGGGAAGGACTAAGAATGATCTATGCCATAAAAATGTATAGACATTACATATTAGCAAAAAAAAATTTGTTCTTTGTGGACCACCAAGCCTTATTGTACTTGGTCAACAAGCCATGCAACACAGGAAGAATAGTTAGATGGTTCATCATTCTTCTGTAATTTGATTTCACTGTAGTTGTGAAAAAGGGGACCACTCATCAAAGAGCAGATCATTTGTCAAGAATTGTTTCAGGAGAACCACGTAAGGGTGTAGACCATGATCTACCAGATGCATATATGTTCTCCGTTGAAATAATACCTCGATGGTTGAAAAATATGGTATCATTGATGAACATAGCTCAAGTGGATTCACAAATACCACTTCCTATTACAATCGGATTAATTGAGCAATTAGCTATGTATCAATTAGTAGCTGGAAGGTTATACAAAAGAAATTGAGATAGAATATTGCTCTTATGCATTAATCCTGAGAAGAAAACCCAATACCTAAGTCAAGCACATAGTGCAGTAGTAGGGCTTCACTTTGCAGAAGATGAAACTATGCAACGGATCTTGAGACTTGGAGTATTTTGGCCACCTATGAGGAGAGATGTTCATTCATTTGTAAAAAAATGTACTCAATGTAAAAAACAAGCACCCATACCTCATGTAACATTGTTGCAAATGTCACTTGTTCCTAAGTGGAGTACATATATATGTATATGTATATGTATATGTATATGTATATATACACACACACACACACACACACACACACACACACACAAAACAACAACAACAACAACAACCCTAATTTCTTAGGAAATTAAGTTAGTTTTCTTATTGAATAATTAGCTTTAGTAATATTTGTGTTTTAAGTTGACTTTAGACTAGGTTTTACACTTTTCAAGAGAGATTATATATGAGCACTCATTCAATTAGGATAAGGATCAATAAAAATGTTAACCTAACCCAATTGGTGAGAAAATTAGGTTAGTTTTTTTTATTGGATCATTATCCTTAATGATATCCATGTTTTAAGTCAGTTTTAAACTAGTTTCTATATATTTCAAGAGAGATTATATATGAGCACTCATCTTATTAGGATAAGGACTAATACACATGCAAGTCTAACTCTAGCTTCTCAAGAAATAAAGTTATTTTTCTTATCGGTTCATTAATTCTAGTGGTAGTATTATTTTAGGTCCAAATGAGGCTAAATTTGACCAAAATCTACGTAGATAAAATAGGTATATATAACTAATTAAGATAAGGATTAATCTTAATGATTACTTAGTCATATGTTTTCATAAAATTTTAAGAAAATCTCATTTGGATTAGTATTTTTCAATCTGTTTAATGACAAAAATAGCTTATTTTTTACTTATTTTAGTGAGACTAATTATTGAATTTACAAATTCAGCTCATTTCTATAATTTTCTTATGAAACTTATCAAGAAAATCCCAAAAATAAGTTTATGTTTAATTTCCCTCTAGTTTTTGACCCCAAAATGTAATTATCAATGTCAAAACTAGCTACTTTTTGCAAAATTATCCATTTAATTTCTAAAATTTTCAATAAATTCAGAAAACTCAAAGTATTTTCATCATTTAGAGCATGAAAATTCATATTGCTCTATGCTTTCTAAACCCTCCAATTGTTAAAACTCCATAGTTTTGTGTTAGAATACTTTTTGCATTTTTAATCTCTTTGTTAACTTTTGATCACGCAGTCAAAGTGGAGTGGCTTTCAACAGCGTCAAGATGAGAAAATCCCACACTTCCAAGATTGTCAAAAACCTCAAATGAGGTTGCTGCAAATGAAAACCAGCTATGAAAAAATATATTTTTTTTGTACATGCATAGTGCTTTAAATTTACATATGCATATGGGACCTTGGTAAGGTATAGAAAGCCTTTTTGGTAAGTTATAGAAAACCTTTTCGAAATAAGTACATTTCATGAAAGTTGGTAAATGACCGTTTTTTATACATTTCAAGTTTGAAAGAATGTATTCTAAAAAAAAACATGTACTGCCAGTATGTCCGGTCAATTTCAAAAAAAACCCCAATATAGATGGTATTTCTTGAAGATACTCTCTCTCCCTCTCTCCCTCTCTCTCTCTCTCTTTCGAAATTCCCCCTCGCCATGCAATTTTGTATGCGTGTTTGGCATGCCGTCTCTCTCTCTCTCTCTCTCTCTCTCTCTCTCTCTCTCTCTCTCTCTCTCTCTCTCGTGTACTCGCCTTACCGACCTACGACGGCTCTCTCTCTCCCCCCCCCCGGAGCCGTCATGTGCACTTGGGCTGCTCCTCACTCAGAGTCCTGCCTTGAGGGGGGGGCAGCACTGCACATGGGTTTTTTTCATTATTTAGCTCTCCCTCTCATGCTGTTGATGCAGAGCATGGATGCCACTACAAGTAGGAGAAGCAGAGCGACTCAGGAGGAGGGCGAGGGATGACGAGAAAGGCACGCAGACATGTGGTGGGGGATATTCGGGGAGAATCTATTGGCTATTAGGTTTTATTATTTTAGAGCCAGTATGTGTAGCCATAATTGTCATTTCAATCACTTGTTAATTTGAAAGCTAGATTATTTTCTAAGAAGACTATTGATAAATTTTGTTGTTCAAATGGATGCCTATGAAGGTCTTGTGGCCAAGGCACTTTGCATGCAACAATGTACATGTGAGTTCCTAAAAGTCTACGATTATCCCTAACCTAGTTAGAATTAGCCTACCTCAATCGAGATAGATGAGCTACCAGCTATCTTGGGCAAAGAGATTGGTGGTGACAATAAGTTCCCCGTAAGTGGTGAATCTCGTATCTAGCTACAATCGGGATGCTTAGATGGGGCTATGAGCTTAAAATTTCCTAAGTAGCCTCAAAGTAGGATAGAGGTCCCTTGATTATAATCCTTTTCATCGTGGTTATCAGGAAATTGCCATTGGGATTGTAGATAGCCCCATTGTTTTGTTTTACTTTTTGTTTATTCCAAAGAGACATCACTCCTCTTCTTGGGATGGGGGTTTCTTGGTAAATAAAAGCATATAAGTATATCTTTCAAGATATACCTTTAAAGTTTTCTAATTAGGTGAATTTTAGACAATGTCTTTACCTTGTCTTCACCTATATAAAGGGATGTCTTTAAAGAACACCGTTCTTAAACCTCAAGAGCCTTGTTTTTTTATGTCAAACAATGTGCATAGTAACTAGAAAATACTTATGGGTGCATGTAGGGTGGAAAGCAAGAGATTAGTCACCTCGACACCATTGGTCATGCCTATGAAATATTGGGAAAAAGGCATGGTATTTGTACCAAGGGCAAAAGTATCTTCACAAATTTTTGGGTTCTCTAGAACTTGATTAAGTGTGTTTGTAGGAAATAGATGCCTTCTTAAGAGACTATACTAGCATTAAGAGATAGAGCCAGGTTAGTGTTTAGTGAGTTTTATTCACAGACTTGGTACAAGGCTGGGTGTATGTTAGGACAAGGATCTTGACCAATCCATGTTAGTATGCCATGAGTGTGAGTGGGTGGGACAACACTATCACGCTATGAGTGTGGGCTAGCTCAAGGGTGTCTGGACATGCATGGATGACCCGGGCTATTATTAGCTAGCTAGGTCTTATTTTTGTGGTTGAGTGTAGGAGCCATATATTCTTGTCTCATCTTCTTTGTGGCACTCTCTAGGTCATGCATAGCATCGGTTCTCACATTGGTATATTAGAGTAGGGTTGTAGTATAGACTATAGCAAAATCAAATTAGAGATACACATCTATGCACATGTCATAGATTGTGGCCATTAGCTATGCCACATCAGCCTCCAAGGTACATAGATAGGTATATGGGCACCCGAGGCTTTTTTGGAATTTTTGTCTATGTGTGAGACCCACCCGCAAGCTTCAAAGTAAAACTTCCCGAGAGGTCACCCATCCCAGTACTGTTTTTCCCCAAGCACGCTTAACCACAAGGGATCATACCACTTGGATAAGCCTTCTTGGTGTTATTAACATCAAAAGATTATGGTATTAATCTTATCTTTCAAGAAGTCTTTAGTATCTCTTCTCTTAAAGCAAGACTCTCTCTTTGGATTGGAGGTTTCTTCTCTACTACAATGATTCAAGCAAGGAGATGGGAGATTCTATGTTAAATTTCACTCAAACTATTTGAGAAGGTGGTTAAAGAAACATGCTTCCAAATTTGTGCTACAAACACAAATTTCTAAATTGGGTTGGTGGATCCAATCCAACCTTTCAATATTAGCTTCTTTGGAGATTCGGGTATATGATTTTGAGGATTTGTTTCTACGACCTCCCAAATGAGAGCAAGTTCTATGGTTTTAAGAGCTCAAGGCATTGATTAAATTTTTGTTATGGTTTATGATTCTGCATCACAAATTCAAGTTTCAAGGAATAATATTTCTTCAAAGAGGACTTGGTGTTACAGGTGGTGACCTTATCTTCTCTCGTTGAACTCACATTTGGACCCCGTTAGTGTGAGCCAAAGAGGAACTTGAAGGGGAGTTTCTGAAGGCTTTGTGTAGTGTTTTTTGTGAAAGATTTTTGCTACATCTGGTCAACCTCCAAAATGAGGTATATTAGCAAGTTTTTGAGTTGTTTTCGGCCATTTTCGAGTTTTTTTAGTGGGATACTCTCACTTGCCTTGAGATAGGGGGTTATTTTGCTATGTCTGTATACATGATGTAGTCATTAAGGAGCGGTATACACATGCAATGCTTCTAATTGGATTACATTGGCAATGACTGCTCCCAAGTACTGATACCTCTAATGACTAGGCCATTGTAGATATCCTTATGTCACAAACCTCTAATAAACTCATCAACAAGAAGTTGGTTATTGTTGAAATGGTTATTTGAGGTACAACAAAAATTCAAATGCTTCAAAAAACTAATAAAAATCTTTCATTGACTCCCCTTCCTCCCATTTGGATTTTTGGAGTTGAGAAGATACACCCCAAAGAACACCCTCTCATATGTATTGTTTCAAGAACAATATCCTAAGAGTAGGTTATTGCATGCACTCTTCAACCGTTAAAGTATTATACCAATATCTAGCCTTTTCGCTCAATGTCAAAGTATGAGTTTGCTGGACACCCTTACATGGATATATAGTTCAATGATTTTTAAATTTTCAAATGGTTGGATACGTGAATATGGAACTATAGTGTGTGTCATTGAAAAGTTAATGCATGCTTTCATGCGCTACTCTATATGTTGTATTTGTTCCTTTAGATTGTGTGCCTCTAAAGAAGTTGCATGATTGAGATGCAACCCTATTTGTGCAAGTTGCATGTGCTAAGGTCATACCTTTACGGTATCCTAAGGCATTGTTGTACACAAAAGGTGATGTTGTTGAGCAACTTTGGTGTATTCATGGCTTGGTTCAAATGCTACATACATATGATTATGTTGTTTAGTGTGGTGTAGACATGCACTAAAGATATGATCACTTGGGTTACAAAGGCTCAATTAGGAATTGTGCTACATGTACAGTTCTATATGGGTCCAGTTTGATTCAAATGCTACATACATATGATTCTGTCGTTTAGTGTGGTGCAAGCATGCACTAATTAAATGATAAATTGGGTAAAGACTCAATTAGGAATTGTGCAACATGTATAGTTCTATATGGGTTCAGTTTGAACACTTTTGAGCTTCCAACTTGATATCTATTCTTAAGTTGTGCACAAAGGTTTACCAAAAGCATGTATTATTGTCATAAAAAACTTAGTTGTGGATGGAAATCTTCACAACTATTCTCTAGTTTTATAAGTAAATGGTGAGGTCATTGTATATATCTTATAGTACAAATGTATGTGCACAAACGATGTTCTAGTATAGATGTTTATGTACAAAGCAATAGTAATGGCATATGCCAAAGTGGGTTGCCAAAGGTTACTATCTATGAATTAACTTTCATGGTCAATTTTAGCACAAAAAGTATATCCATTGCTATGAGTTTAGGGTGTAGTGAAGTATTGCCCAACATGAATCTTTTGCATTACTTGGGATGGTGATGTGGTTGTCCTCGTTTTTTAAGGGTATGGAGACAAAGATATAATAACCAAATTCATCTTAGTTTCATTTGGTTCCAATCATGAAGCTTTTGTATTATCTAAAATTTTCAATAACGTAGTAGTTAATCTATGTTTTCACGAGTGCTATGGATAATTCCAAAAATCTATCTTCTTGCAATCTAGGCCCAATGTGTGGTTATAGGATTATATAGAGATGATGAATTTTTCAAGAGATAGAACAATTCATATTCTTTACACAGACATTGATTCATAACACCATATGGATTTAAAATCCATATGTCATATTTAAAGTGCTAAGTGAACATGGTCTCACAAGCATAAGATGATGTCTAGCTAGTCTTTTAGGTGCTTCGATGGACATGGTTTCACAAGCATAAGCTAGAATATACCTAGAGGTAACTTTAGAGTAAAGTTTTGCTATGTCTTTCACACTTTTTTTCATGAATTTGCATGATGTAACAACTCTATGAAGATTATTTTTTAGGTTCTATAGTACTTGATGTATGGTTGTTGGACTCTCTTCTTTGGTGAAAGGATAGCCTTTGCCCTTACCTATTGGGATAACCATGTTAACTATGCAAAGTACTTGGGGCTTTATATAAAGTACATGTTCTAGGAATTTGCAAAGTACCAATGATATCTTTTTGGATTGACCTTGCATACTTATTAAGTTGAAGACATTCATACAACCATTCTTTTGTGTTGTACCTCACATTGCAATATAAATGGTGGCCAAGTTTTTTGCAATCAGCTCTTTGTTTGCAAGGTTAAAGGATTTTTGCTTTTATGTTTATATGTGTGCATACACATTATATATGGCATATACAAGGAATGTTTTATGTTTGCCAAATTGTGTATACAACCTTGGCATATGTTCTTTTTTAATGCAAGTGATTTTCTTCTTATTGGCAAGACAATGAGATAATAGGTAGGCATAGCTCAGCTCCCTTAATCTTACTTCTTAGTGATGAAAAGAACTAGAATATTATGTTTCAATGTCTAGGTTTGTTGGTAAAAGTAGTGGCTTAGTCACCTAAAATATATTCATTGGAATTTCAGAGTGGTGGTGAATAATTCCTGCTTAAGTTGAATAACATTTTTACATAGTTTCCCTTTTTTTCTAGGAATGGTGTAGTGTAATGTCACTCATATGCAACACAGAAAGGGTGTGGAATCGTATACATTCATTCAGTCTCATAGAGCATGTGAGCATGTGGTAGCTTTTATCGATTCTAGTCCCAAGTTTTTGGATATTGGTATTTGTACAATTTAGTCCTTAGTGGCTAGACTGAGTGAGATCCATTATCTAGATCAATATTGATCATAGTACCATGTGTTGCTATGATCACGTGTTACATTGCGGAGTCCTTTTATGATGGGGTAGTCATTAGTAATGTGAACACAACACCATTCTCTTTGATAAATACTATTTCACTAGAGGTTTAAGTGAAATTTTATTATAGATGTGAAGTACTACTTCATAGTGTCCTATTTGGTTTCTTTTCCGTAGGGAATAAGCTTAGACCTATGTTCATAGGATGCTTGGGTTTTTGCCCAAGAGAGAAATAAGTTTATTATTCTATCAAAAGTATTTTGCGGTTCAAGTTGGACTACAAATTTTTCTCATACAAGGCACAACATCAGTGATCTCTCCTCAGGCCTTGGGTGGGTATGCATAGAATCCTTAAGTAGTAGGATATGCATTCAAGTTTCTTCGACCAGTAAGTCAACATTACTATTGTCACATTGATAGTGGTAGACATACCACAAGTTAATTTGTGAATGCATAGAATCCTTGTGAGGATATATATTCCAATTTTTTCGGCTAATAAGTCAGAAAAACTCGTGCCACATCGATGGTGGTAGATGCAACTCTAGTTTAAGGTGTGGATTACACTTAGGGTGCTTGAATCACACATTGTTATTCTAGATCATGCGGATGCCCAATAGTCTTCAAGCATGCAATGATGTGGGAGATTTTAAAAAGGGTGGTTTAGTTCATATGGAAACTGAAAAGCAAGGCCTAGTAGGAACTGAAAATCTTTTGAAACATATGATGAGTTTGAGGATAGATGCCTAGGTTTTTGGTCCAAAACTATACCGCATTGACGTGGTGTAGTTTTGGACAGAAAACCCGTCATTCTTTCCCTGGATGTTGCCAAGATGGCAGCATAAGAGTATTGTCATTAAAGCATTTTTTTTGAATTTATGAGGACAATGGGGAAGAACTTGGTCTTCCGTATCTAAGAGCACTTGGCTAGTTGTCTCACATTGCTGGAAACTAGTTGATTGATAAATTAGTCATGACAATTGATTAGCAGCTTTAATGCCCCAAACCATACCACATCGACGCGGTATAGTTTTGAGCAGAAAACAATTGATGGTGGATTTTCTGCTCCAAACCATGCTGCATCGACGTGGTATAGTTTGGAGCAGAAAACTATTGATTGTATGACTTGATAATTGTTAAATTAATAGAATAATTGGTCAAAAATCTTATCAAAATCAAAGCCTTTTGTGTATGCAGTACTTCTTCTTCTAGAGTCTGTTCTAGAAGACGTGGTCGAGGTGCATCTACACCATTACCAATGTGCAGTGACCAGGTTAGTTTGGTTGCAGAGATGCAAATTTATGATGACAGTGATAGCCAGGACCTAGTTCTGGGATCTTTGCATAAGATAGATCAAGAGGAAGCAACAGTTGAAGCCTCACTACAGATAGTACCTTTGGAAATGAGACCAAAGATCCAACTAGGTGTTATAGATGACGATGACAACTCATTGCATTTAGATAGAGGGGAGGATATCCTTTCAAAAACCAGAATTTTCAGCTGTTTTGAGTGTCCACCCGTACCATTGTGTCGTCTCATTCCGCATGCCAAAGTTCGAGGCTTGAGATCAGATGTCAGTGGTTTAAAGTCAGCATTTGCTAGAGAAGGATACATCAAGGAGAAGGGCCCATTTATTGTATCCTTGACCACATGCCAAAAAGAGGAAGCTTATGTGACATGTATTTTTTGTTGGCTACTCTTGCTTTTTACTTTAAAAAGAAAATTTCAACAGTTTTCTTTTAATAATGTTAGTTTTATTTTCTACTTAAGATGCTATTATGGAGGAGTGGGATCCTATATGGAGAAAAATTAATATGGAGTATGAAGAAGAGCTTGCTGCTCAACCAAAATTTGAATCTCTTTGTCAAAATATGTTTTTTGTGTGGAAAGGAAATCACAGAACTGTGGCGTGGTTGGCTTCCATCAAAGAAATGTACTCCACCAACAAAGATAAGCATTGCCATGTTTTGTGCACTGTTATTGATGCTACAAAGGTCTCGGAGATAGCTTTGCTAACGAGTTTGCAAAGAATGAATTTGTGAGTTCATAGCTTAATTTTGAAAAAACTTATCTACTTATAATTCTCTTGTACACAAACTCAAATTTGTGTGGCTTTCTCTAATAAGAACACAGATGCTTTGGTGTCCTCTCA
The DNA here is from genome assembly GCF_014529385.1 of Adiantum capillus-veneris. Lineage (NCBI taxonomy): Eukaryota > Viridiplantae > Streptophyta > Polypodiopsida > Polypodiales > Pteridaceae > Adiantum > Adiantum capillus-veneris. The sequence continues at coordinate 41,016,799 of NC_140954.1, forward strand.
CTTGAGAGATGAGCTTGTGAAATGCGGCAACATATGTGCAGCCGATCATGAGGGTTATCTTCATGCATTGCCCGAAGCAGATCAGAAACTCATTGAGAAACTTCGTAGACGAGGCACAAAAGGAGAAGAACCATGGTATCCATTGACCAGGAGATATCTAGCACGTCTACTGTTTGATGTAAGTACTTTTTGATATTTAAAATTTCATTTTCATAAAGTATTTTATATTTGGTTTTTTTAAGTGTGGATAGATGTCATTTTTATGGTCTTTTTAAATATATATGAAAAGGTTCAAATGTCCAAAGAGCTTCATAGTAGATTGGATAGCAAGAAGGATATCCTCTCTCCGGATGATCTTAAGAAGGAAGAGAAACGCATAATTGGTCAGTTGTACGACAAATATGGAGATCGTGTTGGAAAGGTATGTTTCTTGTTTGTTTCAGGCATTAATAATAGTCTTTGTGTTTTATAAGTTTTTGCATAATTTTAAACTCTATGTTTTAGATTCTAAATATAGTAGACCCTCGCCTTGGAAAAGAGTGGTATACTAAAGTGCTAAGTTTAAAATGGGATAATGATAGTTGGGCTACACTAGAAAAACTATACCATACCATTACACGACGCAAAGATAGAGAATCAAGTTCTTTGGCTATCTTTGTTGTAGGCTAGCAAGATTACTCGAGCCTCATGTGGTTTGTCCAAAGGTGACTACAAATTTCGTAGGTGAGTCCAAAGAGTTAACATTTTTGCCTTTTGTGCTTTTTTAGTGATCATTTGCATTAAAATCTATGTCAAACATGTGCGTGTATAGTTGGCTCAAGTTAGAGGGATCCATTCAAAGAGTCCTCGATGGTGCTACTGCGCTCTTGATAAACTATGCTGATGTGCGGGGAGGAATTATTATCCCACCAGACTCCACGCTAGATCTTTACTACAGAGAGATTGTTGTGGAGGCAAGGAAATTTCTATTTCCTATTGAGGTGTCCCTAGAGAGCAGAAATAGTGTGGTGGAGTTGCAAACACTAAAAAAGACTGACTATTATTGTATGGCATCTCATAGGCTTCTCTACAAGTGGAGTTCATCACTATTAAACTTCTTTGACATTGTTAGCAAGCATTTGGTTCTTTTCTTACTTTTGCATGCTAAATGTTCTATAGATATTTTTATCATTGACTTGGGATGCGGAATATTGTGGCCATTCCTCTACTAGCACGATCATAGGCTCAACTTGATAGTGGAGAGGGATGAATGTATCCTTCAGCTATGCATAGTCGTCCACAATTGGAGCTAGATCATTGCCCATGGTGGATAGACATGGAGTAGGGATATGTTATTGTGCAAGAGAGAGCTACACTCTGCACATATGAGAGCAGATTTCATGAGAAACGATGACATAGTACCTGACACACATGGAGTAGATTCTCAGAAGACTCGACAAAATGTTAGATCCAGTCATACTAGTGAGTATTTTATAAATGATTTTAGTGAATTTGGTTTACTAATGGTGTGTTTTGTGTTTAATAAATATCTCTGAAACTGGGTTTGTGTATATGAAACAATATCGCTTCCCAAGGATAAGGGAAAGCAACATGACATTGGGCGTGAGCCTGACATGGTAGGTGCTAGCCTGCAATATCTCTCTTGTATGTCTATATTGTATAACAAACAATATTAAAGTTTTCCTTGCTTGACAGCTATTGGTGCCGCACGAACCTTGCAGCGTTCATTGTGATTTGTTTCTCCCAGTGAGGAGCCTATTCTACATGCATCCGCCGGTCATAGATGCTTAGCTCTGTCCGGAGATTACATTTCTATTGCTGGCGAGTTTCGTTCGAGTATGCAATCACTCACTTGGATGCCGCTTCATGGGCATATGGTGATAGTACGATCTACAAATTTTATTTACAGGAGGGGTGGTCGATTCATTCCTTGGGCAAGAGACTTTATTTTTCTAGATTTGCCTTTTGGAGGAGTTTTGTATTCTTCTCCATCGCAGCCACCATGGGATGCATTCACTGAGGAGCATGTGAGAGCTGCCATCCGTTTGACACATAGTACATTGGCAGATTCCGGATGGCTGGTTGTCTTGGGTTCTATTGCAGTTGACAAAAAAAATTGCTTATAGTTTGTGTATTGATTGTTGTGTTTTTGGTCTTTGTCTAACACATTGTGTTTTTTGTTAAAGGTGACAGCCTACTTTGGATAAAGAAGGTGTGTAGAGTATCTGACTTGCTTATTCATCGACGTGTGGTAGTTGTGCATCACTCTCCTTACGGATATGTTGAGGTTGGCGGAGATCGTCATGAGGTTGTGGCTCTAATATATGAATTTAAGGTTAAATAATACTATTCTTGCTATTTTATGCTTTTTGTTTTTACAGTGCGACAGTTCGATGTTGTTCTTCATTCACAGGCGCGAAGCTCTACCGCATGTTTACATTGCTAAGAGTACACCCTTTTTTCATGATGTAGGTATGACTCCTAAGATACCATCATGCGGCACTACATGCCAGAGACAACATATGCGATGATGGATTCCGATCTACCTTGGCGTGGGTCTATGCAGCATTGTTCTTCATTTATTTCTTCCTTGGTGGAGCTCCTTTGTTGGCCTAAGGGCATATGCTTAGAGTTTGGTTGGGACTGCTCCACATGTTTATGCTTTGGTCGTGCATGTGCATCCTTGGATAGTGATGCGGATTTGATTTCGACGTATGTACTACCTATACTTCAGTCTCAGTCTAGTGGGAGACGGGAGGCATCGACATCTGCAGATGTGGTGGATGAGGGAGACATACCATTGGGTGGAAACCCGTTCGATGACTTGTAAGCATTTTATCTTGTCATGGATTCTTACGCACATGGACATACTTCATACTACATACATGTGTTTTCCTAATTTTTATCTCTTTACATTTGGGTTTTAGGAGACTAGTATATCTACCTACCATGGTATGACATCATAGTAGGTTGTTGATGTAGTTACGTGTATTTTTGTGGTCATTTCTTTGAGTTGATCTTTGATGAATTATGTTTTGTTTCATTGAAGTGCCTTGCCGGTATACATTGAGGCACAAGCAAGAAGGATGGTGCGAGGCCCCATATACGATATGCGTCCTCTCGACAAGCCACATAAAAGACATGTCTTAATTGATGATGAGTGTGATCATAAAAGTTTGTTGAAATGAAGAGAATGTTTTTTTTGGAATGACGTTTTTTTATGTTCATTGTAGAGTTCTTGTATTGTCCTTATTTTTGGAAATTTCACGCGTGCAAAAATTGTTTACAACTCTCTCACTCTTTCTCTTGTATGCCATTTTGTATGCGATGCAGTCCAATGTTGCAATACAATAGTGTTTTTAAGAATGATGTTACTTTTTGTTCGTAGTAGCTATCTTGTAGGTTCCTTATTTTTTCCTTATCTTGTACAAAAATTGATTAGAACTCTCTCTCTCTCTCTCTCTCTCTCTCTCTCTCTCTCTCTCTCTCTCTCTCTCTCTCACACACACACACACACACACACATTATTTGTAAGTAAGTCTTGCTCGGGTTTGTAGTTCGCTCGGTGTATGGTAAGACTCGCCAACTGTGAGCTGAAAGATTCAGCATTAAGCTCCTCTTTGCCTTCCTTTATGTTCTTAATCAAAGAAGATGAGAATGAGGAATCTTCTAAACACCTAGAAGCTTTACCAAAACAAAAGCATCAGGATAAGTCATGGACTTGTGTCTAATCAAGATAAACAAGCTGTAAATTTTACATCTAACAGAAATCAAAACCTTTTTTATAGCTAAAGATGAAGCCTTGTTCAGTTTTCCTCTAGGGCTGAGTTTCTTGCCAAGCCGAGAACATTCGGACGATCGATTTTTGTTTTGAGCTAAAGGTGAATCGACAACAATTGTATTGCACTTCTTATTCTCAAGGTTTTTATTAATCAACCAGGGTGATTCTAAGTCCAATGGCTCAACCAATGAAAATCCACTGGCTCAGCCAATGAAAATCATCGAAGCTTACATCTACATAAAATTGCTCATGTCAGTGCTCTAGATCAAATGCTCAAGCTAATCACAACTCATAAAACAACACTCAAAAAATGAATGTACTAACCATCCATAGGGATATCCATTGAAGTAGGTGAAGGCAACCTACTAAACACAAAAAGCCTTCAGCAGAGAGACTTTAAGCTTGTGGTATAACACAGTTATTGCACATTAGAGTATTTGTTATATAGGAGAAGGGGGAGAGAAGATAGATAGAGGTTTTGTGTTTCTATGATGATGAGGAGAGTAAGTGTCTCACGTTTAGCATGGACAGCCTGAGTAAAGACTAGTGATAATAAGAGTAAGTAGTATGCTATTATCAAGGAGAGAAAAGGAAAAAATGACTTCACGTTACTTTTTCATGATTACACATTTTTCAAGATATTTTTTATAGTTCTCTACAACTTTAAAATTTTGGAGTCATGAAAATCCCAAATTTTAATTACGAGAATTGTTGAAAATAGGAGAAAGTTGTCTAAAATTCAACATGGAGAGTAAAAATAATAAGTATGAGTAATATGTTATTATAAATGAGTGAGCAGGGAATAATCATTTAATAATTTTTTTCTTGGGACCACATTTTTTAAGAAAGAACTCTTTATAATCATCCACTCCAGGATATATCACATCTAAAATAATTTAACGTTAATTAAGGAAAAGGTGGAAAATATCATTCAAAAAGAGAGCAATTAAAATCAACAAGCATTTTCAAAATTTTGGAATTTTATCTACCTTGAGCTTTTTTTTTTTTTCGACACACCAGAGGGCCCACAGGGGGAGGTGCTTATCCCTTCCAAATATTAGCCATGTTACATGGTCGGGCAAGGGCCGCGTACCATCGGGCAAGAGCCACGCGTAGGCATCACCATGGCCACCTAATTGATGCACCACATGCTGGGAACGACGGAGAGAACTCGTAGCTTGATCTTTTAACATCACCTTAAATTTAAAGGAAAAGAAACCCGGAAAATTTGCAAAAATGAAGTAACATTCAAAAGCCCGAATTTTTTTTAACACTACTCCCCGCAAAATCAACCATGTGACACAAAGCTAGACAAAGACAAATAAAATTAAACATTGCATCATACGAGGTCATCTCGCAAAGTCCCAAACATAAATAAAGTTCGCCATTGCATTAATACAACAAAGATCTTGGGCAAAATTATTTATTTTCAACTTCCAAAAAGAATTTGGATTTTTTTAATTGCATAAGCTCAGAGAATAAAACCAAATAATGGACATGAATCCATAATAGACATGTGCTCATAGTCATAGCTTATCCTGTATTCCAAATCGTACCAATCTCTAAATCTTGCTCAGTCTTCTCTCTTTTCATCTGAAGCATCTAAAGATATCCAGGAAATAAACGCCCTCCCTTGTACCAAAGAGAACAAGCATACCACAAAGCTTTATTTGTTTAATTGTCGTGGCAAGAAAACAGAAAACCGATATGCACATAAGTAAAAAATTGGCAACAAGGCTTAAATCTAACCCGGACCCTATCCCACATCAACAGAATATGCAACAAGGCAGGCAATTTGCTGCTCATTCTCAGCTATGTTGATAAGTGCTAGCACGAAAACTATAATCTGGATGAGGCATAGGAGCAAGGCTGATTTTTCAATCACTACTACCAAAGGTACTCGTCACTTATCGCGAGCAATGCACCATCGGATCCCACTTGAGCCCGACCCATACCCGAAACGAATGGTTGTCTTCAATCTCCGAAGCACGCTACACACATCGTCGTGAAACATTAGAGTGCTAATTAGCCTGCTCCTTGTCAAATAAACTGCAGATGACATTTTGGACAAGACAAAGGAACACATAATTACAAAACTAGAACTGGGGAGCATGACGGAAGTAACAAACCTGCAGGATGTGAAACCCTAAGATAATGCCTCATGGATTTAGCCTCACTGCGACACTGGTGCAGATGATGACATCAACTTGAGTAAATTGATGATAGAGCGTGGGGGGGGGGGGGGTAGGAGGGGACAAAACATGGTGACTCGGTGCAATACCTACAATTCCATCATTAGAGCAGCAAAATAGGTTTAAATGCACAACCGAAAAAAAAATCAGGTAAGCAAACAAATCATACCCTAAAACAAGTGCTTCATCGAGACTGGGAAAACCGTATCCACCTGCAAGTTCCCCAGTTTAGGGTTGCGCTACGCAGGGGGCGAAAAAACACTGCCAAAAACATAGCAAATGAAAAAATGAGTAACGTGAAGCCAAAACATTCAGCAAAACAGTTAATGCTTGCGAAATACAAAAATGCTACGGGCGTGTGTAGCTGAATGCTACCCTTGAGGATTACTTCTGCTGTTCAGCTGAATCCCAAATGCTACGATGGTTTCGATACACGAGTGGTGAACCATGACCCAGTCACAATCCGAATTCGACGTTGCTAGTCGTTTGTAAAACCATCTGCAACCCAATCTATAGCGATGGAGACCTCCACGAGGTGCAGCCCCACCATGGGCGACTCACGTACAGGGAGTCCACCACTGCCCGCTTCCCCGACAGAAGCTTAGAAGCTAAGAGCTTGCAAACTTCAAAGCGATAAAGAAGACTAATGATGAGACTCCGCAACCCTAGACACGTCTTATCACTCCCTCCACAAATGATAAGCCAATAGATACTCTACACATGGCCAATCCTTATCCCTACTTCTACCAACCTCCTAAGATACCCATCTTGTTTGGAGAGTGGCAACATTTCCAACCACTTTAATCATGCCACATAGTGGTTCTTGATATAAACCCACAAAATGAACAAAATAAATAAAAAATATTTTAGTCAGCAAAAAGACAAGGCATCTCTATAGCCTTTTCCCTTTGGGCAGGCCAAAAACAAAAAAAAAAACAGCCCCCCTCTTTGACGCATGAGCGTATTAGCCTCCTTCCTTTTTGCTGGTGTGCAACACAAGAAGATTTAGAAATTTTCTCATGTAGGAAAACGGAGTCTTTGTCAGCGTTTTTCATACAATGCATAACATCATAAGCTTCTGCTCAAGAGGCACCACATACCTAGCTAGGGACGATCGGGGACAAGGGACCCCCCTGCTCCCACCACCCGGGCCGGCAGTCCCATGCCCTCAATCGTACCTAGCTAGGTATGGGGTGCCTCCCTCACAAAAGCTCATGATGTTAAGTCACAATGTGGGAATTATTGTGAGAATTTCTTGTGCAGAAAACCAACCCTGGTGTGCTTCTGAAGACAGATTTCCATGAGGCTGTTCAAAAATTACAACAACATAAAGTGGCATTTTTCGGCGTTGATTGATCTTCCTCTTCCCCAAGTTTGCTTCCTGGGAGTGTTGGCCTTTCATCCACTTTGTCCACATTACAAAAAAAATCAACATGCTATGGAGGATGGCTTCAACAAGGTACTAGCAGTCCTTTCTTTTCCTCGATGAGCCCAATTATCTCCTCCAGTCACATTGTGACTTACCTCAACATCATGAGCTTCTGTGAGGGAGGCACCGCATACCTAGCTAGGTACGATTGGGGGCAAGGGACCGCCGGCCCCCCCACCGGGCCGGCGGTCCCCTGCCCCCAATCGTACCTAGCTAGGTATACAATGCCTCTCGAGCAAAAGCTCATGATGCTATTCATTGTATAAAAAAACACTGGAAAAGACTCCGTTCTCCTACATGAGAAAAATTCTAAATCTTCTTGTGAGTGTCCATGACAAATGAAGCAGATCCATCAACTAGAGCGTTTGGAAATTTCACATTCAAGAAAATGCAACTGGAATTGGAGTGCTCTATGGCGAGGTGTGCTTCTTATTTGGACCAGATTCAATAGTCAGTACAAAGCTATATATTTCAAAGTCAAGCTACAACCAAACCACAAAGTTCTTTGACTAAGCACAAACATTGTGAGCAAAGATATTCTCAATCTCAACATCAGAATCATCATTTGCAAAAGTAGCAACATGAAGCTTTCAGACGATCCCCCCTTCTACTCAAGAAGCCTTAATATCCGCTGAACAAGTTGAAGATTCAAGAGGTTCTAGTTTATTTGTGACAGACACACATCACATAATCCCTTCTTCGGTTGTGGTCCAGGCAGTAACAATGGCTTTATCATTGCCTTTACAGCAAGAAGTCTTTGTCTCTTACCAGATAACTAATACAATGGTGAATGATGACTCTTCATCACTCTTCATCAAGATTGAAGACTGAAGTTATTAACTCAAAGGCTACCAAGGATGATCGTTTGGTAGACCCTTGTAGTATAACTTTAGTCACTGCAAATGCACATGTTGACAAAATTGTTCCTGATGAAAACTCTTCAGTGATGGAAGAACTTGTGAACATTACTCCATCCCCATCTACAACAACCCTTATAGATTTTGTTCCTTTCGACATGTCAGTAGAATCATTCGTAAACTCCTAACTTGGAATCTATACTCAACAGGAAAGCTTGGTGATGGAACCCTTACTTCTGGGAACTCAAAATAGTTTGCCTATGGTTTTACTCAAGTCATATAAAGAATTTATCATTCCTTCGAGGCAACTTAAATACATAAGAATTCAATGATAGCATTCTTATGAACAACAATCCTTCCAAAGATGCACATGCTATTTTCACAATCTTCAAGATAATGCGACAAGATGCAAATAAAGTCATTTTTCAGTGTTGAATATGCAGGATCGTTATGCTCAAGAATATTGCCATGACATGGGATTTGGCAGTAAGAGCACGACATATGATAGCATTCTTATGAACAACAATCCTTCCAAAGATGCACATGTTATTTTCACAATCTTCAAGATAATGTGACAAGATGCAAATAAAACCATTTTTCAGTGTCGAATATGCAAGATCGTTATGCTCAAGAATATTGCCATGACATGGGATTTGGCAGTAAGAGCACGACATATAGAAGAAATGCAAGAGTACCCTTCCCTTCTTCAGGAGTTCTTTAACAAATATATGTCGATCATTTGACACATGAGTTTTATTTTAAATGGGAGGGAATGTCACGATTTGTGACTCATTATAATTATTTAATCAAGCTTTTATGCAGGACATGAAGAGTCACCAGTGAAGAGTCATAGATCACAACTCTTCACCAAATAATCACAACTCTTCATCGAATGGCTACATCTCTTCGCCTAGAGTCGCAATGTTTCATTCAAAAAGACATGCCTATTCATTAAAAAACACTATTCTTCATTGTAACCTTTCCCCCTCTATATAAGAGTGGCTTGTGTAATGCAAAGCAATCTCAATTTGAATCTCTCAAGTCTCTTTCAAGTTCAGTCTTGTACTCAAGTTCTAAGTTCTCAAGTTATGAAGTGTTCAATAAACAGAGGAGTAACCTAAATCCTCACATAGCACATCATCTAAATCAATCCAATAGTCTCACGCATCTGAAAAATACTGTTTGGACTCATCTACATAGTCGGCAAAAATATTTAAACGTTTTTAGCCAATGGTTTTTGACTGACTTGTCTCGACTCAGAAATGACCGAGACTTACTACTAAAAATGCACATGCTACATACCTCACTTGGAGACCCTCCGGAGTATCATATGATAATTGTTCAAAAACCCTAAAAATGCTCATGTTTGCTTAAATGCCTTGCATGTGTACCAGTTTCGCGCCTTTTCGAGCACATCACCGTGCATTGATAGGTGGTGCACATGACACCCACCTCCTAAAGTAATGCTAGTTGCTAGACCTTCCCACATTCCAATAACACATACTTGGTCCTCCAAGAAAACACACATTTGCATGACTCCACTAGTCCTCTGAGCACCTATTCTAGCCTTACTCATTGACTAGTTTTTCATGGTGCTAAACACATTGAAGGCAAGATAGATGTACCGTGTGAAACCGTGCCGAAAGGGCTAGGGGAAGGACAAGCTGTTTGCGAATATTGCCTACTTGCAGAACCCTGTAAATCTTGCCAAGTGGTCTCCTTTGCTTGATTGAAGCTACTAGTGCCCGAGCACATGAACAACCAACTTCCATCTGCTAAAGCTCCATTGCTACAAGACCCTCTTCACTACCCTCTTCTGTGTAAGCAATCTCTATGAATATAGAACTGTCACACAGCCATCATTCATTATAAGTAGGTCTCAAATGTATCACTTCACACCATGCCATGATAGCTACGCCCACATCTGCAAAGCTGCATCCTCATCAGTGAAGCCAAAGCTGCATTGCCTTAAAAAATCATGACCTGAGCATCTAGGACTGACATCATTCTTGCATAAACAGGCAACGTAGGCCTGGGGATAAAGAACATGTCTCTTTGTACAAATCCTTTCACGTTGATTAAACATACAGTCAAGAACCCACATTCCTGATGGGCACAACATGCAACTTTTCCGCCAACGAAGGATGCTTTACACCATGCACATAAGCTGACATAGATTCTCTTCCTGGGGGTGAACTTAATGCCATCTCAGATAAGTTCCTGTTAACAAATGATTCATCAAGAGGGTCTTGACTCACTTCTAAGGAGAGGTATGAAGCGCTCACAGCAAAGTTCTAGAAGATTCGAGGAGCAGAGAACACAGTTTCTCCGCAATTGGGATAGCCGGAGCATCTTCTTCCGCCTTCGTGAAGGCAATCTGCAATGATCTTATGTGCCTCTCTCCCCCTTACTGTTGGGATTGCCTAAGTATTTATTGTTCCAGCCATAGGCTATGTACATGCTCACTCTTAGTCCAGCCATGAGCTGTGATGTTGTATCCTGTTGCCAGCCTGTGCTGTTTTTGTACTTTTGATGAATATAATAAGAGGAGTCTTTCAAAAGAAAAAAAAATGATTCACCAAACAAGGACAATATGAATATTGGTGTGAAAACACTATTAGAAAGCTATGCCACATTATCAGAAAGCTACACCTCAGGACAAAGTGCCTTGGGTCTCCGTTTGCCAAATTAAGGGACCCCTTCTCCAAGAAAAGGCCCTCCCCTATGCTATCAAACCCTGCCTTGCATATACAACACCACCATCATGCCAATGGTAACTTCTCTTTAAGAACTCCCATGACACTTTCTACATCTGCATTGACTTCTATTGGAGGATTTGCAAACTTGCAAGTAAAGTCGGAAATCATTCCCGAGTGATATGCGATCTTGGATTGCGTGAACTTCAAGCCGTGGGCAGTGCTTACAACCACTGTGCGATGTGTCGCACTAATGATACCCTTTTTCCGCAGCTTGATCAAGGCTGCAAGTGCCACACCTGTATGAGGGCAAGTTAACATGCCTCTTTGATCAGCCAGGGCTGCGGCATCCATTAGCTCTTCTTCGGTAGCTTCTTCAACTATCCCATTACAGCTCTTGAGTGCATACACAGCACGGTCTATAGAAACGGGATCACCAATTTGAATAGCAGATGCATATGTAGCCTTAGCTTTCACAGATTTGTAATCTTTCCAACCCGATTGATAGTAAAGGTATAATGGATTAGCATTAGCAGCTTGGGCACAAACCAACCGAGGCATGCACTCAGTCAAACCTAACTCTTTACACATGTAAAAACCCTTGTAGAAGGCATAAATATTTCCAAGGTTGCCACCAGGAACAATGACCCAATCTGGAGCTTTCCAATCAAATTGCTGGCAAATCTCAATAGCTGCAGTTTTTTGCCCTTCTAGGCGTAAACTATTGAGAGAATTGGCAAGATAGATGGGCAACTTTGAGGTTACCTCCTTAACAACACGCATGCACCCATCAAAATCAGTGTTGAGGCTGAGAACCAAAGCCCCATTAGCAATTGGCTGTACAAGCTGTGCCAATGAGATCTTGTTTGCCGGTAAGAAGACTATTGCTGGGATACCCACGGCCACACAATATGCAGAGAGGGCAGCGGATGTATCCCCTGTAGATGCGCAGCCAACTGCGACAATGGGTTTACCCATCTTTCTCAATCTGTTCACTTGGCTAACAAGCACGGTCATTCCAAGGTCTTTGAAGCTACCTGTGTGACTTATCCCACATTGCTTGACCCACAAATCATGCATGTGCAGCACCTCTTTTCCAAACCTCTCTGCCCAAAACAGATTGGAATTGCCTTCAAAGAAACTAACGATGTCACTGTCTTCGATCTCTGGCAAGACCCATTCTTTTTTGCTCCAAACACCAGACCCATATGGCCATGCGGTTTTCCCAAAACGGGAATCGAACAGATTTCGCCAGTACTGCCCATCAAATTCCTTCAAAGCGTCCATGTCATGCTGCACATCTAAAAGTTTCCCATCTCTGCTTCTGTAGATTACATCATCTAATGAATACTCTTCATCTGAGGGGTCATTGGGACTGAAGGGAACATACCTGGCAGAGAATTTATGTTGGCGATGACTTCCTGAGTTAGCCATGACTTCACTCTCATTCTCCTAGTCTTCTATAGCAACACGATATATGGGGAGAACCTTTGAGTTAAAGGTGATAGATAGTCTTTTAGATGCTTAGAATCTGGGAGATGCTTTCATTTTTCGAACGCTTTTCAAGCGCATATCTCTCTCTCTCTCTCTCTCTCTCTTTTCAAGCGCATCTTTTCAAGCACACATAGTATGGGAGATATCTCATGGAGATGACGACTACGCATGGTTTGGCCATACTTAATGGTCTAGAGATTTTTCCTTCATCTGGGGGATTCACATGCTTTCCACACAGACATGGGGCCAGTACAATGGACTATGTCATGACTTCACCGAGCTTCATCTCGAGTATTCAGGATCTCAGTGTGGGACCTAGACTTGTTGGAGTAGCAGTGGACCATGCTCTCCTGACTTTTTCAGTCTCTTTCAGGATCTCAGTGTGGGACCTAGAGGTGTTGGAGTAGCAATGGACCATGCTCTCCTGACTTTTTCAGTCTCTTTCCAGTATAGTGCCTCTCAGACACCACGGAGGATTGCACACACACGGTATACTTTTACACTAGAGACGGACTCAGTTTATGGAGGAGATTTACAGGCGGATGAGGGCAGCCGAGCCTGTGTATATTGTGGAGGAGATCACCACTCTATTAACGGAGATCTTGCATGGGGCAGCAGCAGAGGCATACCCACACACTCAACCAGATCAAAGAAGACTTTCTGGGAACATGTCTCAGAATAGTTGGTATGATGAGGAGTGCAGACAGATGAGAGTTCAGATTCAAAGCGAGCTTATACTTGGAGTCATTACATATAGACAGTCTCGGATTGCCCTCAGGCGTTTAGTGCGACGAAAGAAGCGGGCCTTTTTAGCCCAGATGGAACGTGATTTGTATCAGCTCTTTTTGAGTCGAGATTTAGGTGAGGCTTGGCGTCTCTTCCATGAGCACTCACCTCCTCCAGTGATTACCTCTCCCAAGATTTGGGGTCAATATGCAGCATCATTATATACAGTACTTGGGCAACCACCACCACCACACCCTCTAGAGCCATGTCTAGCCACTAGTACCTTCTTTACCCCACTGAGATGGTGAAGAACACCATTGACAGGATGAGGACTAGGAGAGCATATGATCATGATGGTTTGGTGGCAGAGCACTTGATACATGCTAGAGATTTACTGTCAGAGGTTCTTGCGCGGTTGTTTAACCATGTCATGTGTGAGGGACTACCCGAGTCTTGGAGATTATCTACTATTGTATCTCTCTTCAAGGCAGGGGACCCCATGGTGCCAGGGAACTACCGTACTATTATGATAGGGTACACATTGGCACAGTTGTATGCATCCATTCTTGAACAGCAACTGAGTAAATGGGCAGAAATGAGGGCATACAAGCAGTAGGACAGGCTGGATGCAGGAGGGGTTTCTCCACTTTGGACCATATTCTTACACTCAGAGCCACTATTGAGGAGGGTCGGGCACATGGGAGATGGATGTACTGTTGCTTTGTGGACTTCTGCAAAGCATTTGACACAATGTCGAGGGCCAGATTGATGTGCAGGCTACTGAAGTTGGAAGTACCCACAGAGATCATATGGGGGATCATGGCTTTATACGGCTCAATGATTGGTCAGGTACGCACTCTTGAGGGGATTTTTGACATTGTTCATTCCACTATTGGAGTGAAACAAGGGTGTCCTTTGTCCCCTACACTTTTTGGTATGCATGTAGATGAGGTCTCTGACTACATTGACAGAGAGGGAGACAGAGGCGCTTAGCTAGCAGGGACATGGATCCCTTTATTATTATATGTTGATGATATTGTGTTGATATCAGAGTCACCAGAGGGCATGCAGAGACAGTTGGATGCATTGCACAGCTTTGCAGCGGATAGTGGATTGTCTGTGAACCTTGGTAAAACCAAGGTTATGGTGTTTAACACCACACCACAGTGGGTCAAGAGATCGGCACCTACACTCGTATATGGTCAGGACATTGTGGAGTACACAGATGAATATACATATCTGGGGGTGGTATTCACGGGACCGAGGTTTACTCTAAGGAGAGCAACACAGACTAGACTATCCAGAGCCTATGTGGCATTGGGAGGGCTAGAGAGGATGTGTTCGCAAGTTCAGTTTCAAGAACCACGAACAAAGCTATGGCTCTTTGATACTTTGATTGTCATAATAATCAATATCTAATTCTCCTAAATGATTTTCTCATATTAAACTGATCATTTAATGTGGGGAAGTGCCAAGGGAGAAAAAGCTAGAATATTGGTTAAGTTAGCAGACCGGCCACAGTAGGGATCCAAAGGAGGGAAAATAGGGATCCAAAGGGGGGGGCCATCTGCAAAAGAGCCATGTGAAACAATGGGCTAAAAAGACCCTAAGGTTCAGCCCATTAAGACTTCCAAAATGCTAAGGTTCCAAAATTCAAAGGTTGTGTCCAAAGGTCAACCTTAGGGAAAATTGGATGCTTAGTGTGTGTGCCCAAAAAGTCTTCCTGCATCCCTACATGGGAGGGGGCGAGCCCCAAAGCTAGGGGATGAGAGAGAAAACCACACACACACACACACAGGCCCCCTTTACACAAAGGGAATGAGGGACACATGTCAGCTCCCTAGGCCAGATGCCCACAAGGTGTGCCCAATTCCTATTGGAAGACCCTTGAAGTGGACCAATGAGAATTAAGCTAGAGTAAATCTAGTTTAATTAATTTAAAAACATTTAATAAAAGAAACCAATAAGAATTAAGTGTCCTAGAAGACTATTGGGCAGTCTCCCAAGGGGTCCAATGAGCATTCAGGAGCCCCATGGCTTGCCTGATTCCTATTGGCCAGGAGGCAAAGGGGTCCAATGAGAGTTTAGTTTAATTATTTAATTACCTAAAGCTCTCACAAAAGGGGAAAGGAGGACACATGTCAGAAGGCTATCACTTATGCTGCTTAATCCCTATTGGCTTGACCTGGGGAGGTCCAATGAGGCAAAAGCCAGCCTAACTTAGCAGCTAGGGCTCGCCCAAGAGAGAGAGGGGGCTGATTTTTGCTTGGCATTCACTCTCAGACTCTCACACTTGACCATGTGTGAAGGGAAAAATACTCTATCTCCTCCCAAGCTTTAATGGAGAGCTCATCACCTACTCCAAGCTTGTGAGATAGAAGCCTACATCAACACTCTCTTGGCATGTGGATGCAAATCCAACCAAGAGCCAAGCTTCAATGCATGCTCATCTTCTCTACCAAGCTAATTACTAAGCTAAGCTATGCTAATATGAGTGATTATGTGAGGAGATGTACTTCTTTCTCGTAAGATACTTCTTTTTCCTCTCAATCTACTCTCATACCCTGCTAGCTCTCACCATCTTTGAAGGTGTGTGAGGTCTTGGGTCTGAGAACGGGGATAATTCAAGTTGTGTTTGATTGAGTGTTTTGCTTGGTGTATGAAGCTTCCATCTTCATTACACTAGCTAGTCTTGAAGGAACACAAAGAATTGTATTGTACAATGTCTCTCTTGATGGGAGAAACCATAATACAAAGCCTTTTGGAGGGGGGACCGGCTCCATGCAAATCCGGTCCTCAACTGTTGTCAATAGTTTAATTACTCTCTCTTTTGAAAGTATTGTCGATGCTATCTAACTAGGTGTTATGCTTTTTGTTGCTCTCTCCACCCAAGCACTCTTGTAATTCTCATTAGGAATCAACTCTAATGAAATGCCCACTATGTTCATGTTAAATTCCGCTACACAAAAGATTTTAGGCCACTAAATGTTACATTGGTATCAGAGCTCAAGGTTTCTCTTTTCTTGCTCAAGAAGGGAGGTCCTCAAGCTAGCTACAAATGGTTGGTATTATTAATTGCCTGTGAGTAAGTAGAATAGGGATTTTTCAGCCTTGCAGTGCGCCTGCCTTTGTGCAGTTAACGGGGCATCACCGTCGAGAGCTATGGTCTTAATAGTGGAGTCCTACGGGGCTTGCCTACGGCTTAACCACTATTGAGCTATTAGAAGCTTGACAGGAGCCGGTGCTGTTTTGGTGTCGAAAGACCCTCTCTTCTATTCCTTGCAATTAATGGTATTCGAGCCGCGGGTACAGTAGCTTGAGTGCTTTTTCTAAAGGGGTAAAGAGGAGTAGCAACTAGGGCTTGAAGTGCCAAAGTACACCTAAAAAGTTTACACCTAAAAATTGTTAGAATGGCTGACAATATTAAAGAGAGTGAAGTTAATGTTGATAACTTTGATTTTGCTCATGAGCAAGCTACTAAT
The DNA here is from genome assembly GCF_014529385.1 of Adiantum capillus-veneris. Classification (NCBI taxonomy): domain Eukaryota; kingdom Viridiplantae; phylum Streptophyta; class Polypodiopsida; order Polypodiales; family Pteridaceae; genus Adiantum; species Adiantum capillus-veneris. The sequence goes on from NC_140954.1 coordinate 41,033,456, forward strand.
GATGCTTCAATGCTTGTTAATTATCTTGTTTCTAGGCTTCAACAAGCCATGGGCAATCCATCTCTCCAAAGTGAAGTGCAACGGCAGCTCCGTGCTCACGGGATTCTCCAAGCTCATCACCATGACGAGAGAACACCTAGGAAGCCTCCTTGTGAGACTACCAAAAGAGGTCTCTCTCCGATTCGGGAAGAAGAAGAGAATCCATATGAAGGGCTCAAGAACTTACTTCTTGATGATGCATCTCCTTCCCAAAGGAGAACTCAAGAGCCTCCACCGAAGGAACGAGAAAGAAGCGAGTCTCCCGCCACCTCGGCGGAGATGGCTCCACGAAGACGGCGGGCTAAACGCTCTCCATCACCACCAAAGCGGAGAAGACCATCACACTCTTCTCCACGCCATAATTCAAAGAGGGATGATAAAAAGCAAGAGAAGAAAAAGGCGAGAAAGAGGACACCCTCTTCTCCATCTTCTTCATCCTCTTCCTCTTATGAAAGCTATGGTGAAGATGACAAAGATCAAGACAAGAAAAAGGCGAGAAAGAGGTCACCCTCTTCTCCACCTTCTTCAAATTCTTCATCTTCTGAAGAAAGTGATGGTGCAACTTTTGAACCATCAAAAAGAAGAGGCCATAGGAAATCCTATGCCGCATGGAAGAGGTCGTCCAAGCTGAAGAAATTCAAAGAGGGAGGGAAGAGCATCTCTTTCCTTACCTATGATGGCACCTTCGGTGCTACAGACAAAGTTTTGGCCTTTATCCAGCAATTCGATGCGGCGTTTGGAGATGAGGGCTTCACGGAGTCCTCTAAGCTACGCCATGTAGCTATGCACTTTCAAAAGTCCGCCAGACAATGGTGGTCTAGCCTACGAGCCAACGGTGAAGCTCCACGAACATGGAAGGCTTTAAGAGCTTCCATTATGAAGCAGTTTTTGGCCACCGATGCCAAAGACAAAGTACTCACCGAATGGCGAAGCTTAAAGCTCTCTCCCAATGAATCCATCCACAAATATGTAGACAAGTTTTGGGACCTACAACTCAAAGCCACTGTCTTCAAAAAGTTGGATTTTGGAGAGCAAAAGCAACAATTTTGTGCGGGCTTAACCGAAGAAATGGCGGAGTATGTCAACTCCCAAAGGCCACGTACCATATCGGCGGTAATACACCATACTATGGTGGCCTCGCGAATCAATTTCCAAACGGGGGGTAAAAGAAATAATAAGCCCCCGGAAAACAAAGGTACCAATGAGCCTAAGGGGAAGGACAATGTCCAAAAGTCTCCTAAGGGCAATTCCAACAAAGCTAAAGAGAAGGGAGTTTACAAAGGAAAGAATAAACTCTCTCCTGAAGAGCTTGAGCGTTATCGTAAAGATAACCGGTGTTTCAAGTGCGGCGAACAAGGGCATGCGTACCGCGCTTGTCCCCAAAAGAACAACCGCCAAGATCCTCCTAGAGCTTCTTTGGTTGAAATCCAAGAGGAGGAGATTCACCAAACTCACCACAAAGGATCTCCTCTATGCCATGCTTGGGGAAAGGTAAGAGAACATGATGCTTTTATTCTCTTTGACCCTGGTTCTACTCACAATTTTATATCTATGGAGTTAGCCACCAAGCTAGGCATACAATCCTACGAGATGGGAGATATCCTACCCGCAGACAGTGCCTTCAAGGGGCAAGAAGCTTCAGTCACTCCCTTAATCGGGAAATTGAGGCTTCATGTCCAAGGCTATGTGGACAAAGAGGATTTCTTTATCTCTCCTCTCAAGCATGAGGATGTAATCCTAGGGGCACCATGGTTTGACCGTGTGGCTGCCCATGTTAAATTTCCTGAAAGGAGAATCTCCTTTAAGTTCAGGGAAAAGGACATGTATATAGATGCTAGGGAAATGGGTAACACCATCCCCATTGTACATACACCAGCTTTCAACAAGTCAATAAAGAGCTCTATTTCCGTGTACATGATTTTTGTTAAAGATTCTCAAAATGAACCTAATGCTTTAGCAAAAGAAAATAAAAGCAACCAAAAGGAATTAGAGTTATCCAATTTTCTCAAGGGGTTTCAAGATGTCTTTATTGACGACATCCCTTGTGAGCTACCTCCTAAACGAGGTAATGACGACCATGCAATTGAACTTCTTCCAGGAAGTTCACCGCCTAACAAACCTCCTTATAGAGTTTCTCAAGCTCAACAAGAGGAGATTATGCGGCAAGTGCATGAGTTAATTGAGAAGGGCATGGTTAGGCCTAGCTCATCTCCATTTTGCTCACCTGTGCTATTAGTGCAAAAGAAAGACGGCACATATCGTATGTGTGTCGACTATAGAGCACTAAATAGGATCACTATCAAGAATAGGTTTCCCGTTCCACGGGTAGAAGACCTATTTGATAAGCTACAAGGATCGACCTACTTCAGTAGGATTGACCTAAAAAGTGGCTATCATCAAATAAGGATAGTTGATCAAGACATTGTAAAGACCGCATTTCGTACTACATTTGGTCTTTACGAATACATTGTCATGCCTTTTGGCTTGACTAATGCACCAGCCACATTTAACCGCTTGATGGAGAAGCTGTTCAGGCCTCATCGAACCTTCACTGGAGTGTTCTTTGATGATATTATCATCTACTCTAATTCATTGGAGGAACACAAGCAACACCTCCAGGTAATATTTCAAGTTTTAAGAGAGAATAAACTTTATGTTAATCGAAAGAAAAGTGAATTTTTCTTGCAAGAGATTCAATATTTAGGTCACATTATCTCTCAAGATGGAATCCAAATGGATCCATCCAAATTAGAGGTAATAAAAGGATGGCCTAAACCAAGGAATCTTCATGAACTAAGAAGCTTTATAGGTATGTGTGCATACTATAGACGCTTCATAGAAAAGTTCTCACAAATTGCGGGACCATTACATGACCTAACAAAGAAAAATGTTAGGTATACGTGGTCTGCTAAGGAGAACAATGCTTTCGAAAAGCTTAAAGAAAAGCTTATCTCTCAACCTGTGCTTACACTACCGGATCTCTCAAAACCATTTGAGGTCCAATGTGATGCTTGTGGTGATTGCCTTGGGGCTGTTTTGCTCCAAGAAGGGCACGCCATAGGCTATGAGAGTCGAAGGCTCGACCCTGTTGAGCAAGCTCTAGGCATATACGAAAAAGAACTCCTTGCAGTTCTACATGCCTTAGACTCATGGAAGCACTATTTATTGGGGACTCCTTTCATTCTGCGAACGGATCACCAAAGTCTTAAGTACTTCATGACGCAGACCAAGCTCTCCGACAAACAAATGAGGTGGGCAAATTTCCTTTCGCAATTTCATTTTCATATTGCTCACATTGCTGGCAAGCATAATCAAGTAGCCGATGCACTCTCAAGACGACCGAGAGTGAATGCGGTTTCCATAGCAACTCACAATGATCTATCTTCAATGATAGATGAGTATGCTATTGATCCCGATTTTAGAGATGTGATTTCAGCCCTTGCATTAGGGAAGAAAGAAGAACCATTTACTTTACAAGATGGTTATCTTCTCTATGGCAATAGACTATGCGTTACTAACTCACTACGTGAGAAAGTAATGTATGAATCTCATGCTCCCCCATATGCAGGGCATAGAGGGATTCAGTCTACCCTAAAGGGAATTGAAACATATTTCTATTGGCCTACCATGAAAGTGAACATACATGAGTATGTTTCCAAATGTGTGGTATGTCAAAAGACAAAATTTGATAGAGGGAAGCAACTTGGATTGCTTCAACCCTTGCCAATCCCTAATTCACCGTGGGAGAGCATATCCATGGATTTTATCTTTGGATTGCCTAAGTCTATCCATGGGAATACAGGAATATGGACGATAGTAGACAGGTTCAGTAAACAAGCTCATTTTATACCTGTCAAAAAGACTATCAAAGCCCATCAAATGGCAACCCTCTTCATTTCACAAATTTTCAAGTACCATGGCTTGCCAATGTCCATAGTGTCGGATAGAGATCCTAGAATGACCAGTAATTTCTGGAAGGGTCTCTTTGAGAATTTAGGAACAAGGCTAAACTTCTCTTCGGCCTATCATCCACAAACTGATGGCCAAAGTGAAATAGCTAACCTAACTATTCTCGATCTACTAAAAGCCTATGTAACGGAAGTAGATCAAAGATCCCAATGGGAGAAGTACTTACCCTTAGTAGAGTATGCTTACAATAACACTGTACATACTTCTACAGGAAAAGCACCTTTCGAGGTAATTGAGGGAAGATCAAAAAGTCCCTTGCTACTTAAGGTACATGGGAAGATCTTCGCTGCAGATGAGTATAGCCGAGACCTACAAGAATCTTTCCAAAAGATTAAGGATGCTATCTCTATCTCACAGCAAAGGCAAAAGGCTGCTGCTGACAAGCACAGAAGAGCCCAAGCCTTTAAAGAAAACGATTGGGTCTTGTTAAAATTTCCCAAGGCTCGATTAAGGCACACGACGGGCAAGAATCCTACGGGCCACCAAAAGTACTATGCTAAACTAGCAAAAAGGTACTATGGTCCCTTCCAGATTCTTAGGCCAATCAATGAGATGGCCTATCAACTTAAGTTGCCCAATCATTGGCTCATACACAATGCTTTTCATGTGAGCCTCTTAAAGCCTTACAAAGGAGAGCCACCTCAAGAACCAACTATTGAAGACCCACCGGAGATCGAGGACCACGAGGAGGTGCTGCAGCCCGAGTCCATTCTCCGACATGAAGACAAGGTATTAAGAGGCGGTAAGACTATCAGACGATATCTTATTAAGTTTAAGAATTATCCTTTTGAAGATGCTAGATGGATGCAAGGCATACAATTAAAGGATAACCTAAACCTTGTCAATGCTTACAATGCTTCCCAAGAGTAAGCAAATGTACAAATGTTAAAAATGAACAAAAATTTTTGTCTTATAAGACTCTCTTTTTCTTGATTTGTGCACAAAAATGAAGTAGTATGCATGCTTAGATCAAGTTGCGGAGACGACGTCTCCCCAACACCAAGTAGAGCTTGTCACTCTACTATGGAAGATTGATAAGACTAATGTGCAGACATGCTTGCGGCAGCCTCAGGCTCTCAAGCGCCAAATGGACTAGTCATCCATTATGGAATGATGTCGTAGGGTAACATAGGGATCCTCTACCCGCTAAGAAAAGGACTCATGCATATGCTTTATCTTCTCTACACCATAGTCGAGGACGACTATGATTTCAAGAGAGAGGTAATGTCATAATAATCAATATCTAATTCTCCTAAATGATTTTCTCATATTAAACTGATCATTTAATGTGGGGAAGTGCCAAGGGAGAAAAAGCTAGAATATTGGTTAAGTTAGCAGACCGGCCACAGTAGGGATCCAAAGGAGGGAAAATAGGGATCCAAAGGGGGGGGCCATCTGCAAAAGAGCCATGTGAAACAATGGGCTAAAAAGACCCTAAGGTTCAGCCCATTAAGACTTCCAAAATGCTAAGGTTCCAAAATTCAAAGGTTGTGTCCAAAGGTCAACCTTAGGGAAAATTGGATGCTTAGTGTGTGTGCCCAAAAAGTCTTCCTGCATCCCTACATGGGAGGGGGCGAGCCCCAAAGCTAGGGGATGAGAGAGAAAACCACACACACACACACACAGGCCCCCTTTACACAAAGGGAATGAGGGACACATGTCAGCTCCCTAGGCCAGATGCCCACAAGGTGTGCCCAATTCCTATTGGAAGACCCTTGAAGTGGACCAATGAGAATTAAGCTAGAGTAAATCTAGTTTAATTAATTTAAAAACATTTAATAAAAGAAACCAATAAGAATTAAGTGTCCTAGAAGACTATTGGGCAGTCTCCCAAGGGGTCCAATGAGCATTCAGGAGCCCCATGGCTTGCCTGATTCCTATTGGCCAGGAGGCAAAGGGGTCCAATGAGAGTTTAGTTTAATTATTTAATTACCTAAAGCTCTCACAAAAGGGGAAAGGAGGACACATGTCAGAAGGCTATCACTTATGCTGCTTAATCCCTATTGGCTTGACCTGGGGAGGTCCAATGAGGCAAAAGCCAGCCTAACTTAGCAGCTAGGGCTCGCCCAAGAGAGAGAGGGGGCTGATTTTTGCTTGGCATTCACTCTCAGACTCTCACACTTGACCATGTGTGAAGGGAAAAATACTCTATCTCCTCCCAAGCTTTAATGGAGAGCTCATCACCTACTCCAAGCTTGTGAGATAGAAGCCTACATCAACACTCTCTTGGCATGTGGATGCAAATCCAACCAAGAGCCAAGCTTCAATGCATGCTCATCTTCTCTACCAAGCTAATTACTAAGCTAAGCTATGCTAATATGAGTGATTATGTGAGGAGATGTACTTCTTTCTCGTAAGATACTTCTTTTTCCTCTCAATCTACTCTCATACCCTGCTAGCTCTCACCATCTTTGAAGGTGTGTGAGGTCTTGGGTCTGAGAACGGGGATAATTCAAGTTGTGTTTGATTGAGTGTTTTGCTTGGTGTATGAAGCTTCCATCTTCATTACACTAGCTAGTCTTGAAGGAACACAAAGAATTGTATTGTACAATGTCTCTCTTGATGGGAGAAACCATAATACAAAGCCTTTTGGAGGGGGGACCGGCTCCATGCAAATCCGGTCCTCAACTGTTGTCAATAGTTTAATTACTCTCTCTTTTGAAAGTATTGTCGATGCTATCTAACTAGGTGTTATGCTTTTTGTTGCTCTCTCCACCCAAGCACTCTTGTAATTCTCATTAGGAATCAACTCTAATGAAATGCCCACTATGTTCATGTTAAATTCCGCTACACAAAAGATTTTAGGCCACTAAATGTTACATTGATTGCTTCAGCTATGCTTTATGGGGTCCAGGTTTGTGGACCATCTGTGAATCATGACACTTGGAGGAGCATGGAGAGACCCTTGGTATTTATGATATCCCGGATGATTAGAGCAAGGCCTCCGTACCACATGCGATTATTCGAGTGGAGGTAGCCGCCCCTCCTATAGAGATTGAGGCTCTTAGTAGATCAGTGTCCTTTATGCACAGTCTATGGGATACACATAGAGATAGATATACTAGATCGGCTCTTGAGTCCTCTAGACAGTTAGCGATGCAGGGAGACGCATCATGTTGGTATGCGCATATGACCTCATGGTTTCAGAGGCATGGTTCCTTTTCAGTATTCCCTGGATGCACCCTCCCTGCCAGTCACACGGACGGAGATCACTAGACTCATTCATCAAGATCTTGTACAGTTGGACACAAGGAGGACATGGGTAGAGCCGATGCAGGAGTTGGGCACGAAGATGGCTTTCTACAAAGAGCATCTTCTCCAACTTTCGGGAGATGGGTTTGTGATTCGTTCGAGCTACATGGACACTCATTCGTCTCATGGTCTGCGATGTGCTATTGGTTAGATTAGCACATCCTCACACCAGCTGGAGATTGAGACAGGTAGATTCAGAGGGATACCACCGGAGTCTAGGATATGTCAACTATGCGATAGAGAGCCAGAGACAGAGCTACACTACATATGCCACTGCACTGTGTATTATGAGATACGAGGGCGCTTCCATTGCTTATTCAGGGAGGGTTTTGGACCCCTAGATAGAGTCATGAGGTATCAAGATCAGAGATGCCTTGGCTTATATCTACTTGAGCTACACCGACATAGAGATAGTCTGTTGAGGAGACATGGAGTACGACAGTCATAGAGACAGATCACAAACTTCTTTGGATCGAGTTAGCCAGGAGACCAACCACCAACACACGGTTGTACCCACATTCAAGACAGGGCGACCACCCTCATTGACAGGGCGATTGAGCTCGGGATATCGAGACGACCACGACCGAGACACAGGAGCACACTCCATCGACGGAGAATCCAACAGAGGATCAGAGGCATTCTAGTATGACACCAAGAGTGTCATTGAGGGCCTATTCTACATTTTCACATTTCACACTTCATTTTTACATTCAGTACTTTTGTACTTGTACTTCAGACATTGTATTAGATTCACCACTTTGTATCTAATGGTCTCATAGGTCATTTTCGCCTTTTGAAGACGTTAATATATCATTTCATTTCTCTCTCTCTCTCTTGCCACCCTTTTTCCCTATCTCTCCTCTTTCTCTCTCTCTCTCTCTCTCACACACACACACACACACACACACACACACACACACACACACATTTCCCTCTTGAAGCAAAGGTCTTGAGTTCAAATCTTGTTGGATAGATCAATTTGGTCTCTTGGGATAGTTTCCTACGACATTAAAAAGTTCTCTTTTCTCTCTCTCTCTCTCTCTCTCTCTCTCTCTCTCTCTCACTCAGGCCTCCTTTTTTGTCTTTTGCGCTAGATTGTCGATACTCTATGCAATCTATGGCAACCCAGCAAGGCCCGTCTTACCCTAGATATCATTTTACAAACAAACTGAAGAGATATACACAGCTAAATTTTCAGATTGTTATCCACAGTAGATCCAAATGTTTCTTTGACAGAGTTGACGCAAGAGCTTACAGATGCTCTCCATGCAGCTGCAAACACAGCCTTTCCCCATTCTCGGGGTGCGAAAGGAGAAAGGAAGGTCACTAGACCCCGAAATAGCTGGTACGATGATGAATGTCGGGAGATGAGGATCAAACTGTGCAAAGAAGTGGCAGCAGTGATCATTGCACATAGACAATCACAAATAACTTTTTGGTGCCTTGTAAGGCGGAAGAAACACAACTTTCTAGCCCGCCTTGAGCAGGAGTTATATGAGGTGTTTTTAAGTCAAGACTCCAAAGAAGCATGGAGGCTCTTTGAAGATCAACGAGCTCCCATACCTATTACCTCTACGAAGACCTAGGGATAGTATGCGACTAGTCTATATACAGTACCAGATCAGTCCCCTCTACCTTTGCCCTGGGGGCACTGTCCTCAGATATGTGCATTCTTTACTGAGAGCATGATACATGCAACCATTGATAGACTTCATACAGGCACAGCATATGATCATGAGGGGCTGGTTGCTGAGCACTTGAGGCATGCACAAGGTACATTGGCACACTTGTTGGCAAACATGTTTAACAGAGCCGTAGTTGAGGGTTTCCCCGAGAGCTGGAGCTCTAACATCATTGTGCCAGTATTCAAGACAGGGGATCCTACGTCACCTGGTAATTATCGCACTTTGGCCAAGGTCTATGCTTCTGTACTTGAACAGGAGCTCAGTTGATGGGCAGAGAAAGAGGATGTAAGAGCACTTGGGCAGGCTGGATTCAGAAGAGGTTTTGGTACCTTTGATCACATATTTACTCTTCGGGCCATCATCGAGGAGGTTCGAGCTCGTGGGCAGTGTATCTATTGCTGCTTTGTCGACTTTCACAAAGCCTTTGACACATTGTCTAGAGCAAGGTTGATGCGCAGACTCTATGATCTTGGTGTACCAGATGAGATTTCATGGGGTATCCTCGCATTATACGAGAGAGTAACAGGTAGAGTGCGCACAGCTAAAGGCCTTTTAGAGACTATTGACTCTAACCTTGGAGTGAAACAGGGTTGTCCACTCTCTCCTACTCTTTTTGGCATGTATATTGATGAGGTTTCAGACTACATTGACAGAAATGGAGACAAAGGTGCATTGTTATCAGACACTTGGATACCCTTGCTATAGTATGCAGATGACCTTGTGCTCATTTCTGAATCACCAGAAGGGTTACAGAGTCAGTTGGATACATTGGAGAGATACACACATGATAGAGACCTGACTGTGAACCTAAGCAAAACCAAAGTGATGATTTTCAATACTACAACAAATGGGTGAGGGAATCAGCGCCAATGTTTCTATATGGTGAGGAATAGGTCGAATTGACTAAGAATTACACTTATTTAGGAGTTGTCTTCACAGGACCCTCCTTCTCCATGAGAGAGGCAGCATCCGCTAGACTTACACAAGGATATGCAGCCCTCGCACGGTTGGAGCAGCTGTGTTCACTAGTTCAGTTCCAAGAGCCCCGAACTAAGTTATGGCTGTTTGATACACTGGTGACATCCACACTGTTGTATGGAGTTCAGATTTGGGGACCTAGTCTTGACCACCGCATGCGATCTGGAGAAACCTCTAACGGGTGGAGGAGGATGGAGAAACCACTTGTCACTATGATCTCCAAGATGATCCGATGTAAGGCAGCAACACCCCATGAAATTGTTAGAGCAGAACTCGCAGCTACTCTGATGGTAGTTGAGGCACTTACCAGGTCAGTTATGTATGTACATGGTTTGTGGGATCTACCATCTCATCGATACGCTCCTTAAATCATCCCGCCAATTAGCTCTGGGGGCGACTTCAGATGGTGGTATATGCACAGATGTCAGCTTGGTTTTAGTTACGTGGTTTTCAGATGGACAGTTTACCACCTTTTCAGTACTCCCTGGACGCACCATCTCGTGCACTGACTCGCCCGGACATCAGCAAGATAGTCAGACAAGATCTTACACATCTTGATACACAAAAGACCTGGTTGAGGCCCCCCAGGAGTCAGGAAAGAAAATGGTTTTTAATAGAGAGCAATTTCTTCACAAGTCCGAGGATGGCTTCGTTGTGCGGCCAAAATACATGGACTCACACCTCTCGCATGGGCTTCGATGTGTGATAGGTCAACTCCGCAATTCCTCTCATCATTTACACATGGAGATAGGCAGATACACTTCAACACCCGCAAAGGAGCGGATATGCGAGTTATGTGTCATTGAGCTAGAGATAGAGGAGCATTATATCTGTCGATGCCCAGTGTATTATGAGATTAGGGGACGTTTCCATTGCCTCTCTAGAGATGGCTTTGGGCCCTTGTCTAGAGTAATGGATTACACTGATCAGAGATGTCTTGGGCTTTTCCTGTTGGAATTGCGGCAACACAAAGAGGATCTACTACAGAGGATGAAGTGCTCTAGGCGAGGACTGACCCAAAGACCATTCACAGACTACTTCCAAAATGACCCCCCTCAAGCAACAAACTACACAACAATCCGCCCCGCACTACGTGGGACTCTGCTAGAGAGAGCTACTGAGATCACTAGATCCCGACGTCCACGGCCTCCTCGCAAATTATGTTGTTGTTCTGTCTACCACCAACGTATCCACGCTATCATTGGTAGAGCGACTCCTATGAGGATCTTCACAGAGCAAGATATTAATATTATACTAGAGAGGCCCATGAGAGAATTTATGTGATGACAGAGGGCAGGAGCCACCTCGAATCAAGAAGTTGTTTCTTATATCAGCCACCTTCCCCGCACCTCCCTCTCCCCCTTCCTTTTCTAGTGGTTCAGTCTTTACTTCAGTACTTTATTTTGTATTGGACACTTTGACACACTGGATGAGGATTCATTGTATTGGTCTCATAGGTCTTTAAGGTCTTTTGTAGACGTTAATAAACATTTCATTTCATTTCATTTCTCTCTCTCTCTCTCTCCCCTTCCTTGCTGCCAACCTCTAGTTAGGGCAGACAACATAGGGGCCGAATCACATTTTTCTGAACTTCTTGCTATGCCACGTCAATTTTGCATTTTTTAAATTGGCTCATGAATATGAAGTGTTTTTCCTTATGTTGATTTTTTCTCACCTTTCTTTTTGCCCATTTTTTTAAGGTGGAATGGAAAGCACTGGTGTCACGTACCTGCATGCAAAGTAGAGGCTTGCAAAAATCAACGTGCCTGTAGGAGCTTCAAAGCAGAGGTAGAATATGCTTTACCATAGCTTTTGTTGGTGGGTTGCATGTTCATTTGCATTAATATTTATAGGATGCTTGCTTCGTTGAACTGTATACTCTCTCATCTTTTGCTCTAGGTAATTTCCTCCTGCATTTTTTTCAAATTTCCAGGTATGGACCACACCACATGCTTTCAAAACGCACACATAGGTCATTACAAATTTGTTTTGAAGCTCACCACACTTCGTGCACATGATCACTGAATGCCCTAGTGCTGTACTTTCACTATTGACATTATATATATATATATATATATATATATATATATATATATATATATATATATATATATATATATATATTTATAAATGGAGCACAACACATGCTTTGACTATGCACGCATAAGTTTTTTTTTTTTTATTTTGATGTATGGACCATAGCACATGCGCGAGCACATGCTTTCAAAACGCACGTGGACAGACATCGTAGGGGCCAGTCGCCAAACTGCATTTCCCTGTATTTCTCGCTATGCCACATCATTTTGGCATTTTGTTTTGGCTGACGTATCTCATGAAAATGAAGTGTTTTTCCTTATGTTGATTTTTTCGCACCTTTCTTTTTGCCCATTTTTAAAGGTGGAATGAAAAGCACCAGTGTCGGTACTTGCATGCAAAGGAGAGGCCTGTGAAAATCAATGCATCTGTAGGAGCTTCAAAACAGAGGTAGAGTATTCTTTAACCATAGCTTTTGCTGGTGGGTTGTATCTTCATTTGGATTAGTATTTATATGATGCTTGCTTCATTGAATGACATACTCTCTCAGCTTTTGATCTAGGTAAATTCCTACATTTTTTCCATTTTCGATGTATGGTGGACTACACCACATGATTTCAAAACGCATGCATAGGTCATTACAAATTTCTTTCGAAGCTCACCACATTTCGTGCACATGATCATTGAATGCCCTCTTGATGTGCTTTCACTATTGACATGAATCTTATATATATATATATATATATATATATATATATATGGAGTGCAACACATGCTTTCAGTATGCACGCATAAGTCTTTTTTTTCTAATGTTGATGTATGGACTGCATCACATGCTTTCAAAACACATGCATAGGTCATTACAAATTCGTTTTGAAGTTCACCACATTTCATGCACATGATCACTGAATGTCCTCTTGCTATATAGGCTTTCACTGTTGACATGAATCTTTTGTATAGATATATATTTAAATATGGAGCACAACACATGCTTTCACTATGTACACATAAATCATTACATGTAGATGTATGACGATTTGCATCTTGTTGGTTCATTAGCTGCATGGATGTGCACAACACATGCTTTCACTATGCACACTTAAGTCATTACATGTAGATGTATGACGATTTGCATATTGTTGGTTCATTAGCTGCATGAATGTGCTCTTTTCTAAACTTGGTTCAATAGGATGAGTAGGGTTGAATTATACTATGCTATGTTTTTTCTTGTTATGGTCTATTGTCACATGGTCACAAATCCTTCTTGAAGGTCCTCACACTTCGTGCACACAGACACTAAATGTCTTCTTGATGTGGTTTTATTGTGGTAACTAATTCGATATATATATGTGTGTGTGTGTGGACCGTAGCACATGCTTTCAAAATGCATGCATAGGTCATTACATGTAGATGTGTGAGGATTTGCTTACCATTGGTTCATTATGTGCATGAGTTCAATAGGACCCTTAATATACTATGTGGATTGTTAGTTTATTGTCATTTACGATGGTGCGTTTAACTATATCTTTGTTTCGGGTACAATTTGTGTTATTTAAAGTTTTCTAGTATGGTACTTGCAGTTTGTGACTTGGAGTGATCTTCATTCTACTACAGTTCTTGACATTTGCCTGCGTTTTTTCCAGGTGTGTTATGTAGTCACAATCTTGTCTTTTGTAATTAAGTGAAGATGTAAATGATAATTTTTAGCCACTGAGGTTTTTTGTTTTTAAACTTGCACCACTTTTTTGTACAATGACTTCTAGGATACTTTACGTTTCTGATGATAAAGATCTGGCTACTTACTAAAACAACAGCAGGAAGGACTTTGTCGATGGCTCTTGTGAGAGAGCCAATTACTTATAGGAAGAAATTACCCGAGTTAGAGGAATACTCTCCTACTAGCACAACATGTTTGTCCGTGCTCGAGAGGTTTGGTGAAAATCACGTTCAACACCCTGTCAAGAGAACTGCTCGGAGGAGGGTTAAAAGTTGCAATAGACGTTTTGGAGCAACCAAGCTTCCTAAACAAGACAATTGTAATGTTTCAATTTTTCTTCATGTACATGAAGGGGGCATGGTCCATATAAGGAACTGTGCTTTCAAGAATAATTGCTTTTGTACTCCACTAGCGTAGTCAACATACTCATTTCAATAAAGATAAATAGTGGCCCTTTTCCTTTGAGTTTTTTAATTTGTGTTTGAATTATACACAATATTCATAATTATTTAACGGTTATGTCTGGTTCTTGTATATAAACAATAGTTACATTCCCTCTTTGCATCACTTGGAAATGTTAAAGTGTTCGGACCATGTGCACTTGTGCAATGCTCATACTGTTTTACTACAACTTAAATAATAAGTGACCTTTGCCTAATAATCTTGTTGTACCTTTGTTTGTAGTTGTCTGCTGCTCAAACCCTTTTTATTTTGTATGCATAGACCACTTCATGTTTAATTTTGTGCAGATGCTACATTTCTCTATAATAGTGAAGTTCTTGCTTTGGTGTTATCTTGTGTAGTTGCTTCTCATACACATGTAATGTATGTGGCACGCCATTACATTTGAACATGTCATTGCATCTAGAAGCATGTCCTCACATTGCACTATCCAAAATAGTGAATTTTTTGTTGGATGTGTACATGTGCATCGCTCAACGTATGGGGCTAGCATGTATAAACACACAATAGTTCACCATCTTCCATGCTCTGCTCCTGCATAAATCTTTGCTTTGTGAACTTAATTTGGTCCATCGCTTTTATCTAGCTTTAGTGCCTGTTTGGTCTCACATTGCATCTCTTCAATGTAATGAGAGAAGTTCTTTTATGTAATTGGACTATGTTCTGATATCCAAAAACTCATCTTACTCTTATCATCACATCAAATAGGTTACTTGGCATCTCGATAGTGCTGATTCTGAGCATAATTAGAACTTAGTGAATTCCAAAGTGCTGCATTTTGCTCCATAACATTCTAGATATCTTAATTGCATCTGGCACATTAGCACATCTACCATACATCCTTACCAATCCAGAAGATGTGTATTCACAATGGACATAGAAGGGGTAGCTTTCATTAAACATCGGGGTAGCTGTGCCTTGGCCTTTCATTTGCACTTTTCCTGAACGTATTTAGAGCTATATGTTTATACCCTACATCAATTTATTTCCATAGATGAAGTGAATGTGATAAATAAAATTTCCTTAGATGAAACTAATTTAATTAATTTGAGTTTAAATAACTTAAATAGGCTTGGTAGAGACCCTTGTTTTCAAAAACATGTTTTGTACGCTTGTATGAAAAATAAAACCACCAAGGCAAAAGCAAATTTGAAACAAAAGTTCGCAGATGCTTTAAGTTCTCTTTTGAAAACATTTAAGGATGTTTTCCTTGATGACCTCCCAGACAAGGTTCCATCGTTTAGGGATTTGGACCACATCATTAAAGTGTTGTTGGAGTCCGCAAGCTTGCTTATAGATTGAGCCACTATGAGGTGGTACAAGAGGTGGAGTAGCAATTGGCCGAATATGTGAAGAAGGGATTTATACACCCGAGTTCTTCACCGTGGACATTTCCCATTCTTTTGGTAAAGAAGAAAGAAAGTTCTATGCATATGTGAATAGATTACCGAGTGCTTAATCAAATAACAATTAAAAATAAGTACTTGATGTCCCACATTGATGAGTTGTTTGATCAACATAACTGTGTGAAGTACTTTTCTAAGATAGATCTTAGATCAGGTCACTTGGTCAGGATATTAGAACATGATGTTCCTAACATTAGGGCCAAAACTGAATTTTTTTGGTGCCCTTTAAGAAAGAAATTAAAAAGTTAATTTAGTAGAGCTTTGATGGTCTCTATGCATTTTCTTCTCTCGACTTTAAATGGTCATACTGGCCCAAGAAAGAAGCATATTAACTTGTGGATTGATGGTTATCTCTACTTGATCCTTCTACAAGGTCTCCTCCTTTTTATTATGTTCATGATCTTATTTGGTTTATGGATGATGGTGTGAATAGGTTTTCAAATCTCTCTTGATAGTAGGCCTACTGATTTAGAGCCTTTTTCATCCTCCCTCCATCGTAGCAACATGGGCTTTAGAAAAGGGCAAGCATAAAAACTAGAGTGCTTCGTCAGCCTGTATACTGGTACAAGCCTTCAAGGCGACTACAATTAGAGAGAGCAAGCACTGAACAAGAGTATAGATCCGTAAAGAAGATTGTCGAAATGAAAGGTGAGAGAGAGAGAGAGAGAGAGAGAGAGAGAGAGAGAGCACGTATTATTTGATTTGCACAAATCTTCTTACGCCAAGTGAGTGTAAGTGAGTGAAACTATTTGATGAAAATAGTATGCCAAAAAGTTGAGGAATTATGAACCGAACATTGTATGTAGCATGCAATGATTTCTTTACAATGAAATGGACAAATCTTCTGTGGAGAAGAGGAGGAGGACTATATCGGTAAGATGCTCTTCAGAGTTGCGCGTGTGGGAAACTGGTTGACAGAAAAATAGCGCGAAACGAATTGTTTAGCTGATTGAAGGTGGCTGGGGACCACGTTAGAGTAATTTAATTCTATGGTCTCGAGTAGGCCGAGCACATCTGCAATCTGTACGAACAACATACAATGGTGTTTTGTGAAGCAACTAGCTAGCAAGGCGATGTCGATGGTGATTTGTCGACTGAGTGTATCCCAGGTGATGTAATGTGGATGCCATGGGGTAGGTGGTTGAACTGGCCATGGAATGAACTCGCTCCATTTATGCATGTAGTGTTTGAGGACCGGCTCTTGCAAATGTGGGTAAAGACAGTATTGGAACTTGTACATTGCAGTCTCAAATTCTGGCTGCTGCTCAATCAGATTAGCTGGAATTGGCCTACCCATTCTAAACTGAAAAGAAAAGGCATTTAAATCAAAACAGTTGATAAGTTTTCATGTCTGCCGGTATGCAGGCATCAAAGTGATCATTGCTACTCATGCCACATCACAAGCTCCACTTATTGGTCCACTACTACTACGTACATTATGTCTTGCTCAGTGCGCCATGCAAAAGATATCTCTTTCATAGAGTTCCTCAATACAATAAGAGTCAGGCTCCCCACAAAGAAAGAGATCCACGATGCGCTCGGTGACCGCATCATAACGCAGGATCAAATAGAGCAACACATGGATAGGAATATGACAATCATTTGCACACACAAGAGTGACCTCGATATTATAATAACCTTCTCTTTGAACGCTTCCATCGACATAGTCACATCATCCGAATCGGCCTCAAGACAAACGCACACACGTCCCTGAGCGATTGGCCGTAGGTGTTCGCCTCTGAAATACTTTTTTTTTCCTTTTTTTCCCTTCGTCACTGTGTAATTCTTGTGGAAGTCGTAGAACGTAAGATTCTCCAGACTTTGTGGTCGTGCGCAGTACAGATCAACAGGGTGCAGCACGACATCATTGATGTGAGAAATGATTCGTTGTCGTAGTGCCGGGGGTGATGAGTCGACGTATTGGACGGTGTCACTCTTTGAAATGATTGGGATTTGCAAACAATTTAATGCCACTTCTGTTGCTGAGATAGGCTTCGACAGTAAAGAGGCTGAGATCAGCTTCAATTTCACAGTGTCAAGGCCACCTAGGCCTAAGCGCTCTGCATCTTCTGAGCGGATGTTGAGATGGCCCATTGGTTCAGTTTTGAGTGCATACTTCAGGAGGTAATAGGACAATGATGAATTGGTGACCCGTTGTATTCATATGTGCATCCCATAGCAGAAGCAGTGTAGGGTGGTACGGTACGACATTTCTGTCTTCATGCCGGGGCCTGAAGTATTGCCATCTGTGATTTTGTTCGTTGAAGACTGGGTTTGGGTTTGGCTGCGCATGAAATGGAAAACCGTGTTTACATACTCCATCTCTTTGACCGTGGTTACAACTTGTACGACACTTGTGAAGTTGTTTCCTGAGCACGAGTTGTCGGAGGCGGCTCACTTCTGGCAAAACCACAGTGCTTGTTTCTTGCGGGATGTATGCAGTTATCTCAGCAGATAGTTGCTCTTTGTCTTCTTCATGCATCCACAATATGACATGAGCATGCAGTGATCCTGTATTTTGGACCTCATATCTAACCAAGTGGTGTTGCACACGGCCCAACACACCTTTCGCAAGTATATATTTGGACATAAGCATTTGGAATTTAGTGTGGAAGGTGAGGGCGCATTCGACTGGGCAGTCTGTCCAAGTGAAGGAGGCGTTCAAATGACGTGCAATTAGCTCGATCGTGTCAATATCAGGCCATCTTGTGTCTGTGACCTCATCGACAGTGAAAGTCAAAAACAAATCAGGCATTCCCCATTCGTCCACCATTGCTATCAAGTCCTTAGGTTCTTGCGGTGCCACGAGCAGGAGCCTGGCATGCTGGAAGGGGTGCTGTACCGAAGCACATGTCTCACAGTGTCCTCGTCAGTTGCTGTACGATTGGCCTTCTTATAGTTGTCAATGTCCCTTTGCAACAAGCTCGTGTGTGTATTGTTAGCCAACATAAGAGCCTGCTTTACTTGGTACATTATGAGCAGGTATGGCTTGTACAAGGTGTAAACGGAGAACAAAGTCGATGCACGTATCTTTACATATATATTGAAGTTGATTGTACCATCATATTGGCCTTTCTCGAAGCTTGATGCGGCAGGGATGCCATTGGGCTTGAAAGTAACTGTTCTCTCAAGCAATTGTTGATGGCCACGGAGCTGCAGAGAAGCAAATTCGTAAGTATCGCTAGCGGTGAATGCTCTTCTCCTGGCTGGTTCAACGATGTTTTCAATGATACCAAACATCAAACTCGTGTCAAGCTGCGCCATCAGTGCAAACGGTGCGTTGTCTTGTTGGTGCTGAATGATCTTGCTCACACTATCTTGACTTAGTATGCAGAGGCCAAGATTCTTATTTGGTCGTTCAGCCATCGACATGTACTTCTGTAGTACGAAGTTGTTCTCAAGATTGAATGCAAGTATGTCTGCCACTTGTGATGTAGCTAGGTCTTGCTTTGTGAAGGTTGTTCTATGCTCTTTACTCCATGACAGCAGAGGGTTATCTAATATTGAACGTCTGTCTAGTGTACCACGTGCAATTGTTGTCACTGTTGAGATGGCGTTGATAGATATGTCAATGACGCTCAGTAGTTGTATGTGAAGCTGATTTCCGTTCAGTATTCTTCTTGTGTAGTTTGGAAGTAACGGCACACAATATCTGCGACGTGCACTTGAGTTCTCACAAGCAGAGCACTGCACCCATTGTGTTTCTATTTGTGTAGCCTCTAAGCTGGATACCAGTAGACTGCTAGCGAACATTGCAACCGATGTCTCATCTGGAGCTTGAGTACAATGAAAAGAGGCACTTCTTTGGATGAAAACTACACCACAAACAAAGAATATGCTTAAAGGTTTGAATGTCGTTGCTATTTCTGAACTCCATCGGTGAACTAAATTGACGATATCAATCCATGATTGTGAGCATGGTAGAAATCTAGCCTTCTTCTTGATTGAAGTGCGATGTCTCGCTTTCAATCTGCTGAGGTGTATCCTACGCTTTTGGTGATGGTCCATTGAAGGCTTCAGTCAGACTCAATCTTAATGGTTCAGTGCGATCAGAACCTTGTGATATTTAGTTACTAGTCATGGCTAAGCAGCGAATAGTTCAAGCGTTTGAAACAACTATGTACCTGGTGCTGGATTGCGCTGTTGTGGGGTTTCGGACTGAGAAGAGGCAAGCGGTTGCTGATTTCTTGAATGTCCCTTGCAAAAAAATAAGTACGAAGCGTTAGAAAAGTAATAGCACAATGTTTAAAGTTCTGAGAGTAATCTCATTATTTGTATGTGTTCTTTATCTCTTATGTTATAGAAAAAAAAGAAAACGTGCTGGTGTCCCTGCACGGGGGAGTTTGCATAGTCCTCCCCAATTTTTATAATACGAGGGAACGTGCCATTCCCACGGCAGCATGCAATTTTCGGTGTGTTCCTTTTTACTGTGTCCTCAACGTTCAAGATTAAAATGTGGCACTTTGTACTCACCGCACGTTGGAATATGTCGCCGTTACAAATGTAGAGGAGATGCGTCCAAGTTTCTCTTGATCTGTCTGCAATGAAACACGGTAGAGTTAGGCCATAAGTAGTTGTTCCTGCAGAAATGAGCTGAGTAAGGTAGTTGAAGGTGGACATACACATATAGCTGCTATAATTTCTAGTGAGACCCCTTTATCCTCAGCATGGACACCCCCTACCCGTGCATAATAACTCTCCCCTCCTAGACGTTGCAGAAGGTGGACATGGTCTCAAAACATCAAATTGATTATCCATGCAAGATGCACTAGCAAGTATTGAAGATCTACAGGACAATTGGCAGCATTGTGAAATGAGGAA
The DNA here is from genome assembly GCF_014529385.1 of Adiantum capillus-veneris. NCBI lineage: Eukaryota > Viridiplantae > Streptophyta > Polypodiopsida > Polypodiales > Pteridaceae > Adiantum > Adiantum capillus-veneris. The sequence goes on from NC_140954.1 coordinate 41,053,819, forward strand.
TCACCAACCAAACAATTAGAGTTGAAACAACTATGTACCTGGTGCTGGATTGCGCTGTTGTGGGGTTTCGGACTGAGAAGAGGCAAGCGGTTGCTGATTTCTTGAATGTCCCTTGCAAAAAAATAAGTACGAAGCGTTAGAAAAGTAATAGCACAATGTTTAAGGTTCTGAGAGTAATCTCATTATTTGTATGTGTTCTTTATCTCTTATGTTATAGAAAAAAAAGAAAACGTGCTGGTGTCCCTGCACGGGGGAGTTTGCACAGTCCTCCCCAATTTTTATAATACGAGGGAACGTGCCATTCCCACGGCAGCATGCAATTTTCGGTGTGTTCCTTTTTACTGTGTCCTCAACGTTCAAGATTAAAATGTGGCACTTTGTACTCACCGCACGTTGGAATATGTCGCCGTTACAAATGTAGAGGAGATGCGTCCAAGTTTCTCTTGATCTGTCTGCAATGAAACACGGTAGAGTTAGGCCATAAGTAGTTGTTCCTGCAGAAATGAGCTGAGTAAGGTAGTTGAAGGTGGACATACACACATAGCTGCTATAATTTCTAGTGAGACCCCTTTATCCTCAGCATGGACACCCCCTACCCGTGCATAATAACTCTCCCCTCCTAGACGTTGCAGAAGGTGGACATGGTCTCAAAACATCAAATTGATTATCCATGCAAGATGCACTAGCAAGTATTGAAGATCTACAGGACAATTGGCAGCATTGTGAAACGAGGAATCACCAACCAAACAATTAGAGTTGATAAGAGGGATTTGCTAGTAGTGTTGTGCGATGTGACTAGCCTTGGTGTGCTAACGCCATCTGTGTTCTTCATGGCCCTCAAGGTCCTCCAACTACTCTTACCGACAACATGCAGTAGATCGTATTGCCCCAACGCTACTACCACACCCTGCATCATCGCCACAAACCTTGGAGCATTGAGTTTTAGGGCACCACGACTCTGTCTAGTGGGTATAGTGGGCCAAGTTTGGGCTCGGCAAAGAGACGCTCTTAGCTCACATTTAAGAAGAGATGCAACAATCGCAATGTGCATTCAATCATGTGGCACATGTGGAATTTGTGAATGAAAGCCCTGATAGTATGGGGATCAGAGAGACGCAATCATCCCTGTTGTGTCAATTAGGAGGTCAAGCCATATACTTCCAAAGTGTGTTGGCGGGGAAAGGAAAATTGAAAGAAAGACCGGAAACTCTACAAACATCAGGAGCATTTGTATGCATCGCCATCGACAATGTTTGGAGAGCACAAGACTTGGAAGATCTGCTTCCTGCAAGATTTTCAACTCTTCTGCCATCACTCCATATTTGCATCATAATCACATCATGAGCGACGAGTACAGTGGACTTACTGAGGGGAAATTCTCAGGTTCTGACATTCAAGCACCATATCTGCAGAGCCACGTGCACTCAAAAAAGAGGCGATTCCCCTCTGACTGCATCGTATCAATAGAGGTATTTACATGTTGCATTTGATATATTATGATTGCCTCTACGTATGCCTTTACGCGCCTTCTGAGAGAGAGAGAGAGAGAGAGAGAGAGAGAGAGAGAGAGAGAGAGAGAGAGAGAGAGAAAGAGAGAACCAAGTGAGAACTAACGCTTTTTCACTATGGAGGAGATTGACGCTTTACTTCAGAGGCCCATGAGGCAATTCATTAGCTAGAAGCTGACCCATCAGCAGTGGGAATGCATGATGAAGGAGATCATGACCTGTCAGCACGTAGAATGTAGCATATTATGACCTGTCAGAACTTGGAATGCGATTCCTGACTTCCCAATGATTGGATGCCCACATCATCGTCTGCAGAACTAAGTACAACAGATCTGCAGCCCGGGAGTGATCAGAAACTGGAAGCTGATTGGCTGAGCGTCACGAGAGGCCTTCTGAGAGAGAGAGAGAGAGAGAGAGAGAGAGAGAGAGAGAGAGAGAGAGAGAGAGAGAGAGAGAGAACCTACCTGAAGCTGCGAACTGAAGCGACAAGCACCAAGAAACGTATGCCTTTACGGGCCTTCTGAGAGAGAGAGAGAGAGAGAGAGAGAGAGAGAGAGAGAGAGAGAGAGAGAGAGAGAACCTACCTGAAGCTGCGAACTGAGCCTGCTGTCAATCCTGCAGAGTGCGAACTGTCAATCTGCTTCAAACTGCCTGTGAACTGCGTTTTTTGTACTCTGCGTGTTTGTTGCATGCGCGACAGCTTTTCACTTCGTTAGTTACTTCACAACTTTTTATTTTTGCTTGAGGACGCTGCTTTTATTAGAGCTTCATAGCGCCGATTTTTTAGAGCTTTAGAGGGAGATCATGTCAAGCCGCGTGGGTTGCTGAGAAGCCAAGAAGGGAAAATCCGCCACTATGCTAACGAAGTAACGAGTTTTGCATCATCTTTACTATTGGGCATCGGTAGGACCATAATATTGTCTCCTTCAAGCGCCATAACTCTCTTATAGACGGTCAATCTTGATTTTTTTGGAGAGCAGGCCATCACCACCCTTCACCTTGTGAAACCTAGTGGACAAGCATTCCAGAACAAGAAGGTCTCCTATTGCGCTAAGGGTTGGCTGGGCCCAATTACATAGAAATGACTTCAACCAAAGCTCTTTGACGATGAGCACGAGAACAATATGCGGGGGGAAGGGTGTGCATGACCAAATGATGCGAGGGCAATCAATTCAAAAGTTTTATTTGATAACTATTCGTGCGGTTTGGTCCTCTCTCTCTCTCTCTCTCTCTCTCTCTCTAAACACGACACGCAAACCTCTGGTCTTGTAAATGGTTAAACCTCCTCTCTCTCTCTCTCTCTCTCTCTCTCTCTCTTACTTAGAATATTGATGATGGGCACTTGCCTGTTCGTAAATGGTGAACATTATACCCTTGAATTATCAATGCTTAGTGTCTGACACATCCACAAAATTGGGTCAAAAAGCACATAAACAGAGCTTTTAAAGCCAATCTCATAAAAATGAGTTGTAACCCGGATCTAGCCTTTAGCACATGTAAGTAGGACTTTCAATGCAAATTAATAACATGCTCATGATATAAGAGATGGAGATAAAGGAGACACTGGCGCCAAGTAAGGAGAGGCAAACCGATTTTGCTATGTCCTTATCAACGACAAGATCGAGCAGTATGAAACCAAGGCCGCCCAACAAGAACATGAAGCTCGAGGAGAGGATCTGTATAATGTATTGTCCATTTACATGACCAAACAAAAAGACAACTAGGCGGACCTATAATGGGGTCGTGCCTGCTACCAATGTCAGGGGGCTCAATGACGACATCCATGAAATAGATAATGAGAACAAGCGAGAAGATAATCATGGTCATGACATGGAGAAGACCTTCAATCGCATTTCGGGCACCCTGGAGATAGAGAAGGGTACCTACAGAGCTAGCTGAAAGGGATCCATATCGAGCTCCCTTTTGTGTCCTTGTAGAATGAGAAATGCGCGCACACACACACACACACACACTCTCTTCCTCTCAAGAAAATATACATGGATGTGCACGACCAAACAGTCTGAGGGCACTCACTGAACTCAAAAGTTTTGCGTGATAGCTATTCACACCATTTGATCCTCTCTCTCTCTCTCTCTCTCTCTCTCTCTCTCATTCTTAAACTATGGTAAGTGGGCTAGTAATGTGGCAACATTTTTGAAACTAGTAATTTTGGGGGGGATTTTATATTTTAGAGCAAATTTGAATTTGACCATATATTTAGAATCCTTTTGTGATGTGCATTGAAAGAGTCCAATATTCAATATTTTCTACTTCTTCTTTTAGTTTTTATAAAGAATTTACTACTTTTTGAGAGTTATGATGAAGTGGAGGGCCCGCAATAGTGATATTTTTAGCAAATCAAATGTTGCCATCTACTCCAAATTATAGGAATATTCCTCTTTATTTGACTTAAAAGTAGGGTGCACACTCCTCATTACTAGCCCCCTTACACTACAAAAAATACGATCATGTAAACCTCTACTTTTGCAAATGTTGAAGACATCTTTGATATTCACATTTTACAATTGTTAATTTAATTCAATATTTCACATACAAAAACCTTATTTGATTACAACAAAAAGCTCCTGTGTAAATTTTTTGGGTGCATTCGAGTGGGATACAACTGTTGCTTTTATTCTCCACCTGTCTATGTAGAGTGTTTTGCTTGAATATTTACTTTTTTATTACAAGACCAAGGTATATTTTTAAACTAAAAATTTGAGTGGGTTTGTTCCTATATATTAGATAAAAAAGGTGGATAATTTTTCTTTTAGTTAAACTTTTAATTTTCTCAAACTTTCAAATTTATTACCTTTCAAATAACAAATGAATCAACTTCATATGTATATTTTGGCAAGTGCAAATAAAGTGCATCCACATGGCAATACAATAGAGCACCAAATCTATGCACAATGAAGCATCCCAAGTGGCTGCAAAATTAGCCCACAAATATGCCACAAAATGACTGCCAAAAATGCCACAAACTGTGTGTACCTGTAACTCCCCAAAACTAGCTCAAAAACATATGAGCTCAAACCATAAAACACTCCAATGCGAGTGAATACCAAAAGACTCTTTCATTGCACAATAAAAGCATACACTCAAGGCATAAACCACGAGCTCACAACACTATGCAATCACTTGTCATTGATGCCACAATCCACTATAAACTGCCAAAAGAAAGAACTCTACTTCTTATGGCATCCTAGCACAAAATTTTGCCAGAATTTCTGTAGCATAACGGCAGTAAACTAAGATATAAAACCATAAACCAGTGGATAAAAGAACCTTCTCACAAGCAAATCACTGCTCATTGCACTATCCTTGAATGTCAAACTAAGAGCAAATAGTAGCTCTCACATGTATTCACATGCACATCCACAATATGCATACATAACCATAGTGCATCTGATACAACGAAGTACATCTATCTCATATGCAATAAATGCACGACCAACAATAGAGCATACCATGCTTACCACATCTACAAAACCTGTAGATCTAATGGCCAAACCAAGACCTGTACCTATCAATGGAGTTTGAGTACCTACACCTATACGTGTGGATGTACCTGCAACCTACGAAATGCACCCGTGACCTGTGACACAAGAACGCTGCTCGAATTCTCTCACAAAAGAGCCATGTTACTCAACCATAATCACATACATCAATGGAGAATGCTACACAAGAACCTGTGCCTCAAACCACCTACAAATACCTTGCAGATATGCAAAACAGGCTTCTCGCAGCAAGAAATTCTAAATCTCTGTTTTGACATCCAAAACATCCAAATTCACCATTTTGAGCATAGACCTAGATATTTCATACTTACTTTTGCTCAAAAGGGCCAAATTAGATTAAAAAGATTATTTAATGACCCTGTTCTAATGCAGTCAAATGATCGAATTAGAGCCGAAAAATCAGCCCCAGAAGCACACACATAGCTGAAATCTTGTTTGGAGCAGCCCACACACATACACACACACACACACACACACACAGAGGCTAAAAATTGGAGCCTACCTTGTGCATGAAGACGCTTTTGGTGTCGCAGCTACACACAGCCTACTCTAATACCACTTGTAGCGGACGGAGTGGCGTCGCAACTATGCACACAACTTGCTCTGATACCACTTGTATAGGACGAAGTGGCGATGCGATAGGAGCATGCACGTAGATGTGTGTGGAAGAGGGAGAGTACATAGCTAGTGGGAGAGAAAGAGAAGAAGCATAGGACCACAATGTACGAGCAGTCCCCTATAAACTATAATATGTAAATGTATATGGGTGTACACAGTGGGTGGGCGCCCATGCCATGGGTGACCGGGCAAGGCATATAGGCCTTTAATCCCAATAGTGGTTGTTCCCATCTTTCTAGCTGGCCTTGTGTGGTTGATCCTATGCACATAGCTATCTACCTCATTGGGAAGATCATTTACAAAATTATATATTACAATAGAATGTCTTCGACTCATGAGAAACCTAGGATATGTATAAAATTCTAGGGATAGCTCTATTAATGGACATCATGCATGTGTAGAATTAGTTCTCAAAGAGTAAAAGAACTCAAGGATATGTGCTGGGGGTTTCCTCATCTCTAGAATTTGTACAAAAATATTCTCCCCCACTTGAAATGAGATCTTCTCCATGAACTCAAGATCTGGAGCCACGAAAAGAGTATTTCGCATCAAGATCTTTTGGGTAACTTTCCAAAAGTCATGAAGATAGTGTAGGAGGTAACCTAGTGCACAATAGGCCTCAAATCAAGCTCTAGATGTGGACCATAAAATATAGAAAAATATTTGTTGCCAAAGGGTATGCACAAACTTAGGGCATTGATTATGAGGAGACATTCATCTCCCTTGCTCAAATGGCTACCATTTAGGATGTTATTGTAGTGATTATGTCAAAAGGATGGATGGTGCATCAAATAGATGTGAAGAATGAATTTGTACATGGTGATTGGTAGGAAGAGGTTTATATGGACTAGCCACCAGGTTATGAGAATTTGATTCACTATGTGTACAAGCTTAAGAAAACCTTATATGGTTTGAAGCAAGATTCATGAGCTTGGCATGAATGGATTGTGTAGTAATTAGTTACTATTGGTTTTTGCATGTCAAATGTAGATCACTCTATATGAGAGATTGGGAGAGATGCACTATTTATTGGGCATTGAGGTGATACACACCAAAGAGGGAATATGGAAGTGACAAAGAAAGTATGTATTAGACATGTTGAACATCACTGCTTTATGGTTCAGGGAGAAGACATAGCCTCCTTCTCTTCTTTCTCTCAACCCAAATAGTCCTTTCCACAACAATGAATTCCCCAAAGGGCTAGCAAGGTATATAAAAAATATAGCCCATCGGGGTTTGTGATGACCTTGGTGGGCTTTGCCAAGAAATTGAAATCCATGATAGAGCTTTTTGTGGTTACCAAGCTGCCACAATTGTCTATTTTGTTACCATGTGAATAAGTTGTTCACATGGGGTATGACCCAAAGATTTCTAATGATCATGTAAATATAAAATCCCTTCTTGTGATATGTAAGTCAGGGGGGTTTTATAGTACCTTCTGAACCCTCATGATTTGCAAGAGTTTTTAAAGATGAAGCCCTTGAGAGTATTTTTTTAATGTCTAATATTTTGGTATTATCAGATATATATCCATTGAATAAGATAGATTGGCCACCAATGAAGATTACAAGTGCAATTTCTTATGCTTTCCATGCATATGTAGGAGAACAAATTTACAAAGGAAGAACTCGTATAGAGATCTTAAAGACCATGGCATATTTTTTTTACCATATCACCAATATAGGTGACACGTGCACCAAACTTTTTACCGATGAAAATGTATTACTTGGAAAACCAAAAATTGTTGGTATGCACATTGGTAAAATTGACGTTGTGAAAGTGTCAATATAAATGTCGATACACATGTTAAAATTAGCACCTATACTGAGGGTCCCGCTGATGCATTTACCATTAGCATACCAATGGTTGTAACGATGGTTACAAACTCCCACTTTTGATGCTTTTATAAAAATATATTCTGACATTCATATCAATAAAAACAGAGACAAAAAACTAGTGATGACTCTGTAATTGAAAAACAAGAAATTTATTATGTTTCAAAGAATACAAACAGTTTCTACATTTTCTACACTATGGTATTATTAGATGCCAAAGTCCATCTTCAACTTCCTCATTGCTATAAACAAATACCAATTGAAAACCTTACAAAGCTTCACCATTTCTCCAAGCTATGCTTCTTTGAAGCATGGAGAAAAGTAAGGTCTACCACCTGGCTAGGCTAGGCTCCACTATGAATGGGAGAAAAGTAAGATCTACCATAGGTCCAAACTAGGCTCGATGATGAGGGGTCTCTTGTTTCAAGGTCTACCACTTGTCCAAGCTACACTTCATACAATATAGTGGTGGATAGCTAGACTCGATTGGGAATAAGAGAAAAGGTGCAAGGTCCACCACCTGTCCAACCTCTTAGGGTCTTTGTTTTCCTTCTCACTACATGGAGGACTTGTGATATGTTTCCCATGAAGGGCTTTACCAAAAGGTCCACCACCTGTCCAAGCTTGCTCCATGGAATATCTAGATTTTTTTTTTTTGAGATCTGCAAGAAGAAACAAAAAGAAAAATTTGATACCATGCACATGTATATTCAAGTATGTGAAACAAGGTTCAAGTCATAAAAGGTACCTTAGGGGTGTGTTTTATTTAGCCTTAGAAGATTGTTCTCAGTTTTGACCTTGTTTATATAAGCCTTTACAGTGGTTGCCTTCAATGGCCTCCTTGTAATACATCCCAATTGCCTAGCTAGATTGATCAATTGTGGTGTCTTCATGCTTTCAACAATTGTACCTTCCTTTTTCAGTATCTCTTGTATTTGGGCTCGTCTGATGTCATTGTTGTCGATTTTGTCACTTCCTCGATTGTGTTTTCCTTCAAGGATAGCTTCACCTTTGTCATATTTTGCAGGAGTTATCCTTCTTGTAAAGAACACCTTGGCTGACCAAGCATCATTTTTTTGCTTCCAATTATCTTCGATTTCTTTATATTCACTCTCATTTGTCAATGCTGGCTGTCCGTAACAATTAGAGGCATGAAATTCTGCACATCCCTTGTCTCATCCAGCTCAAACAAGTAGGGAAGCAACTCCTCCAAAAGCATATTGTCAACGAGTTTCTCACCATCAAATTGGGATGGAAAAATACAATTGTTTGCAGGGGAAATGCATCCCTTGTAAGGAGAGTCATCTCAATAAGCACTGTTCTTCGTGGGTCACATTCATACCCCATGGAAATTTTAGCTAGAGGCTTGAACATTGCCTCAATGGTTGGATTGTCAGGTCTAAATAATTTATTTCTTTGACAAGTGTAGCAACCTTCTTGATTCCAAATTGCAAAGAAAGGCAATGTACCTTTTGATAAGCTCTCTAGTGCTTTAAGAATTTGAAGCACATATATTGTTCCTAGTAGCCGTCGACCAAATTGCAACATAAACCTCTATAATATAGTCTTCAAGAATTGGATGCAGTCTGGCCTAAGTATAATATATCTTTTTGAATCTAGTTGCACTGACTGGTGGTGTGAGGACGACTGAGGGGAACGTTTCAATAGCATACCATTTAAGTCCAAAATAATTGTGAGTATGGATTTCTCAACATCTGCACTAGATGAAGTAGCAACAAATGGAAATGGCTCTTGAGCAGACATTTTAGTCTCTTTTGAAGTAGGTTGTATTGTTGGAGTAGGCATTTCTTTATTCTCACTGTTGCAAGCTTGCTCAAGGTGCACATCACCAGACTTTGGTACAGACGTATCATCCACCTTGGGTATGTCAGAAATAATAGAATCGAGGGGTTCAACAATTGCGGACTCAACCACAGGGACCTTATCTATCCCAATTTGTGAATCTAAAAAACACAAATAACATTGTTTTGTCAAAAATCACTAGAATTTAAATCACCGATTTTAAACATGTGGAAGTCGATCTTAGGAGTTTATTCAAGGTAAAATCAATATTATAATCCTTGCAACTATTGGTACACAAGGCAGCACTAGTCTATACTACAATCATTTGTGGCAAACTTGTACACCCTACACTTTAATAAAAATTAGTAAAGTAAATACTAAAGGCCACATAAATTTAACAACAACCATGATTTACTTAATTGAGATTTGATCCATTAAAAGTCATATTAACACATGTAATTAAGACTTCTATCCATATAAATACTTGAAAACATCAAATAAAATCATAGTGAACAAACTATGTGTCTTCAAGTCGACCAATAGTCTCAACACATGCATAGCCATAAACTCTTGATTTAATGTCTAAAGATAAGCCTTTATCCAAAGGTGTTAATTTTGGATGAAATATATAGCTATGTTTTGGATACTCGTACAATGAGAGGTATTTTTGTAATCCAACATGTTTCCCTTTTCTACAAATTTACAAATCTATGCCTAGTTAATCTCTCTCTTCTTCTGTATTCAATTCTTCTCTCAACAGAGACCTTAATAGAAGCAAGGTCTACCACTTGTCCAAGCCAGTGCAAGGAAATGGCTATTGTTTTAAGTCTACCACAATTAGACTCCATAGAAGGTTCACCACCACACTTGTTTGAATTATCCTCCATGGAAGGTCCACCACTTGTCCAAGCTATATGGGGTTATTTGAAGGTCTAACACACTTCTTGAGCTTGGTATCTATGTATGGTTATCCTACCCATACTAGCCTTGAAAGTATAAAATAAAGGGGATAGTACGAGGTCTAAAACTCATCAATTCAATCTCTTAAGTTTAGGCTAGTGTTATTTATTAAATCTAAGGGTTCATCACTCAAAAATTATAGGATTATTCTCTACATCTAAACCTTTAATTCTTGAAGATGAAAAAGATGGACTCAAAAAATACTACATAAAACAAAACCTAACATTAAGAGTATCAAATCAACAAGAATAGATGTTAACATATACAAGAAGTTCAAAACATACGTCCTTCCATTTCCAAGTAGGCCTCCATTGACAAAGGAGGTTGGTTTTCTTCTCCTTCTTCTTGCGGAGAAATATCTTCTGTGATGGGCACATCGTCAGCTAATTGCAAAGTAGGTTGTTGATCTTGAAGGCCAGCCCACTTTTCTATATCAGCATGGGTTTAGTGGATTCGAGAAACCTGGTTGCTAAAGTTCCTTGCTCTTGCACGATCTCAACTAAGCAGATGACGTCTTTTTTTTGTTGTAATTCTTCTTGTGCAACTAGAGAGCCATCACTAAAGAGATGTACAAGCTTACGATCTTCAAAACAGTATGTATGAATGTAGTGCTTGATGAAAACTCTTTTTTGGCTTCCAAATATTGCAAATTTGACTTGCCTTCATTTTGTATTTGAAGCAAAGAACACTCAATTGGCATGGGATGTTGTTCTAGTCTCCTTCTCAGGTCTTAAAATGCATTACCTTGTCCCATGAAGGCAATAACCACAAGGAATTGAATTGCTCCTTTGCAAGGTGCTCATGGAAAGTGATGCAAGGCACCACAACAATGGTAGCTCACATTATCTCCCATACTCTGGAATGCACATTGCAATCTTGTGAGTTTAGAGAAATCTATAAATGCAAGAAACACAAATCCATGATCAATTGAGCCTCCAAAGATAGCCAACATCCCATCCAAAGCATTGCTAAATATCTCCTCACTCCACTGCAAGTTATCCCCATAGTGTTTTGTCAAGTCTAAAATGCATAAGCCAATAGGAATTTGGTTGTTGAAGTGGCGCTTCAAGTAGAGATTTCCTTCCATCTGTAGGTTCACCACATAAGTGGACCATGGCAAATCAAGAGACTCAATTTTCTCCTTGTGAAGGTGAATTGCCCATTGCATGTATTTTATAGCTTCATTCGGAAGATTCATTTTCTTTGTTCCACGCTTTAAGCTATTTTTGAGCCATTGCTCGCATAGCATTAGAATGGTTTTATAAAATGCATCATTGATTTTATACATGTTGACTATTTCCTCCCAATCTTTACACGGTGATGACTCATTCAAAGCATTGAAGCCTTCAAAAAGTGCATCTTGAATGAGTTTGTCTTGTTAGAGTTGCTTGATTCGATCATACATATCAATTACATCACCATCTTTTGCACTCTTTTGACAATAAAATCTTCTCATCTTTAATTTCTTCTTGAATGATCTTTACCTCTGATTCCTCAAGACCGCAAAGAAATCTGAATACGGTTGTTGGGGGTTTCTTGTTCTCCTCCTCAAGCCTTTCAATAATTTCTAGCCAACAATCGTAAACTTGATCGGAATATGTAACCATGTGTGCCTGTTTAGCAATCCAACTTGCTCCTGCACTCATTCTTGCCAATCAAAGAAAATTCTATAAAGAAATATAACACCAATGAGAAGATTGAGCTCAAGTGTTCAATTAGAACAATAAGAAAGAAGAAGAAAGACACTTACATCCCATCCAGCATGAGATGTATGTCCCTCTGCAACTCCAGTTGCTGCCCTTGATGGTCGTCCTGAATAGATCCATTGACTTCGCAAATGCCCCAATATTTGACTGTAAGGTTGCTTGACATACAATGCTTTAGCCTCATCATTTGCAATGGAAGATATAGCAATTGCAACCATTGGAGGAGCAATTACAACAATACGAGCCTTTCAAAATTTATACACGTCAATCAATCTTTGAAATATCTCATTGTTTTTTTGTTAATTGTGAAGCAAATATTTTGCGGCATAAATTGAATGTTGGCCATCAAGAATCCAATAATGATAATCTTGTAGTTTTCCCTCTTGTACCTCTTCTACTACCAAAGGTGTACCCTTCTTTGCCTTTGCATTTTGAACAGACATTAAATATACACATGCTGCAGGCTTAGTTGTACTCCGGGAAAATCCAAATAGAAAACTCCTTATATTGGAAAGGGAGATAGCTTATATACTTAATCATTCCACCTGTATCTTTTTCTTGTCCTTTCATGGCCTCTGCCTCTAGAGCTTCTAGATCCACGATTCTCATCTTGGATGTTGAACCTTGTGTTGAGGATGCTAGAGATGCATTGTCTACATCCAAAATAGAACTAGTCTCCTTAGGTGCTATTTTTTGCACTTTGACTTTCTTGTTTATAGTTGGTTGTGAAGCTTTCACCTTATTTCCCTGTAGTGTGGCTATGATGGAGCTTTGAAGTTGATCTGCTGTGACTCCTTGAGTTGACTCTTCAATCTCCCATCCTCGAGAAAACATTGTCTCATCTTTATTTTGAGACATGCGTGAAAATGCATATGCTCCTGGAGATAATTGAAATTCTTGATTCATTGGGACTACAATATCAATGCATTCCACCTGTGAATGACCATCAACTATATATAAAGATGCTTCCACTACTTTGCCAACATCTTCAAATAGACTATCATTCTCCTTCTTGCAATAAACAATGCACCTTATGAAATTGTGCACCCTCCATACCATGTATATCTAGATACCAATTCCTTTTATCATTGCAAGTATAGTCAATTGAGACAGCCACCCTTGTAACATTTCTTTTTGGTGCCATATCTCCTGGAAAAAAAACAAGTTCATTTGTTACTAAATAATATAGTCCACCACTTGTCCAACCTACTTCCAAGGTGTTTTGTAGGTCCACCACTTGTCCAAGCTAGCTCTACGGAAACAAGCTATCTCTATTGTTTCAAGGTCAATGTGTGAATGGAGTGTAGCTACTATGTCTATTAGCATGAATGGTTTGGGGCAAAGGTCCACCATTTGTCCAACCTTCTATCCATTGTGTTATGGAGGCTTTAGATCAAGGTGGCTTGAAGGTCCACCACCTGTCCAAGATAGCTCTATTGAAACAAGCTATCTCTATTGTTTCAAGGTCAACATGTGAATTGAGTGTAGCTACTATGTTTACTACCATGGATGGTTTGGGGCATAGGTCGACCCCCTTGTCCAACCTACTATCCATTGTGTTATGGAGGTTTTAGCCCAAGGTGGTTTGAAGGTCCACCACGTGTCCATGATAGTTCTATTGAAACAAGTTATCTATGTTGTTTCAAGGTCAATGTGTGAATGGAGTGTAGCTACTATGTCTATTAGCATGGATGGTTTGGGGAAGAGGTTCACTGCTTGTCCAACCTACTATCCATTGTGTTCTGGAGGTTTTTTCCCTAGGTGGTTTGAAGGTCCACCACCTTTCCAAGCTAGATCTATTGAAATAATCTATCTCTATTGTTTCAAGGTCAATGTGTGAAAGGAGTGTAGATACTATGTTTACTACCATGGATGTCTTCGTACAGAGGTCCACCCCTATTATGGAGGTTTTAGGCCAAGGTGGTTTAAAGGTCCACCATTTGTCCAAGCTAGCTCTATTGAATAATCATATCTCTATTGTTTGAAGGTCATATTGTGAATGGAGTGTAGCTACTAGATTTACTACCATGGATGGTTTGGGGGAGAGGTCAACCACTTATCCAACCTACTATCCTTTGTGTTCTTGAAGTTTTAGCCGAGGTTGGTTTGAAGGTCCACCACCTGTCCAAGCTAGATATATTGCACAAAGCTATCTCTATTGTTTCAAATTCAATCTATGAATGGAGTGTAGCTACTTTGTTTACTACCATGGATGGTTTGGGGCAAAGCTTCACCACTTGGTCGACCTACTATCCATTGTGTTATGGAGGTTTTAGCCCAAGATTGTTTGAAGGTCCATCACCTGTTCAAGCTAGCTCCATTGAAAGAAGCTATCTCTATTGTTTCAAGGTCAATGTATGAATGGAGTGTAGCTACTTTGTTTACTACCATGGATGGTTTGGGACAGAGGTCCACCACTTGTCCAACCTACTATCCATTGTGTTACGGAGGTTTTAGCCCAAGGTTGTTTTAAGGTCCACCACCTGTCCAAGCTAGATCTATTGAAAGAAGCGATCTCTATTATTTGAAGGTCAATGTGTGAATGGAGTGTAACTACTATGTTTATTATCATGGATATTATGGGGCAGAGGTCCACCACTTGTCAAACCTACTATCCATTGTGCTATGGAGGTTTTAGCCTTGGGTGGTTTTAAGGTGGACCACCTGTTTAACCTATCTCTAATGTTTCAAGGTCAATGTGTAAATGGAGTGTAGCTACTATCTCTATTACCATGGATGGTTTGGGGCATAGGTCCACAACTTGTCCAACCTACTATCCCTTGTGTTATGGTGGGTTTAGCCCACGGTGGTTTCAAGGCCCACCACCTCTCCAAGATAGCTCTATTCACAATAGTCGTATCTCTATTTTTTGAAGGTCAATGTGTGAATGCAGTGTAGCTATTATGCTTACTACCATGGATGGTATGGGGAAGACGTCCACCACTTGTCCAACCTACTATCCACTGTGTTATAAATTTTTAGACCAAGGTGGTTTCAAGGTACACCAGATGTCTAAGCTAGCTCTATTGAAAGAAGCTATCTCTATTCTTTGAAGGTCAATGTGTGAATGGAGTGTTTCTACTATGTTTACTACCATGGATGGTTTGGGGTAGAGGTCCACCGCTTGTCCAACCTACTATCCATTGTGTTATGGAGGCTTTAGCCCTATGTGGTTTTAAGGTCAATCTATGAATGGAGTGTAGCTACTATGTTTACTACCATGGATGGTTTGGGGTAGAGGCCCACCAGTTGTCTAACCTACTAACCATTGTGTAATGAAGGTTTTAATCCAAGGTGGTTTGAAGGTCCACCACCTGTCCAAGCTAGCTCTATTGAATAGTCCTATCTCTATTCTGATCACGTGGATGGTTTGGGGTAGATGTCCAACACTTTTCCAGCCTACTATCCATTGTGTTATTGAGGTTTTAGCCCAAGGTGGTTTGAAGGTCCACCACCTGTCCAAGCTAGATCTATTTGAAAAAATATATCTCTATTGTTTGAAGGTCAATGTGTGAATGGAGTAGAGCTACTATGTCCAGTACCATTGATGGTTTTGGACAGAGGTCCACTACTTGTCCAACCTACTAACCATTGCGTTATGGAGGTTTTGGCCAAGGTTGTTTGAAGATCCACCACCTATCCAAGATAGCACTATTGAAAGAATCTATCACTATTGTTTGAAGGTTAAAGTGTGAATAGAGTCTTACTATGTTTACTAGCATGGAGGGTTTGGAACCTACCAACCATTGTGTTATGGAGGTCCATCAATTGTCCAACCTACTAACCATTGTGTTGTGGATGTTTTAGCCCAAGGTGGTTTGAAGGTCCACCACCTGTCCAAGTTAGCTCTATTGAATAGTCCTATCTCTACTCTGATAACGTGGATGGTTTGGGATGGAGGTCTAACACGAAAGAAGCTATCTCTATTGTTTGAAGGTCAATGTGTGAATGGAGTTTAACTACTATGTTTACTACCATGGGTGGTTTGGGCAGAGGACCATCACTTGTCCAACCTACTAGACATTGTGTTATGCAGCTTTTAGCCCTATGTGGTTTTAAGGTCAACCACTTGTCCAAGATCACTCTATTGAATAGTCCTATCTCTACTCTGAGCATGGATGGTTTCGGCTAGAGGTCCAACACTTGTCCAACCTACTATCCATTGTGTTATGGATGTTTTAGGCCAAGGGAGTTTGAAGGTCCACCACCTATCCAAGCTAGATATATTGAAAGAAACTATCTCTATTGTTTGAAGATCAATGTGTGAATGGAGTGTAGCTACTATGTTTACTACCATGGATGGTTTGGGGTAGAGCTCCACCACTTGTTGAACCTACTATCCATTGTGTTATGGAGGTTTAAGTCCAAGGTGGTTTGAAGGTCCACTACTTGTCCAAGCTAGCTCTATTGAAAAAAGCTATCTCTATTGTTTGAAAGTCAATTTTTGAATGGAGTGTAGATACTATGTTTACTACCATGGATGGTTTGGGGTAGAGCTCCACCACTTGTCCAACCTACTTTCCATTGTGTTCTGGAGGTTTTAGCCCAGGTTAGTTTGAAGGTCCACCACCCATCCAAACTAGATCTATTAAACAAAGCTATCTCTATTCTTTCAAAGTCAGTGTGTGAATGGAGTGTAGCTACTTTGTTTACTACCATGGATGGTCTGGGGTAAAGGTCCACCACTCGTCCAACCTACTATCCATTGTGCTATGGAGGTTTTAGCCCAAGAATGTTTGAAGGTCCACCACTTGTCCAACCTTTAAGCTATCTCTATTTTTTCAGGGTCAATGTGTGAATGGAGTGTAGCTACTTTTTTTACTACCATGGATGGTTTGGGGTAGACGTCCACTACTTGTCCAACCTACTATCTATTGTGTTATTGAGGTTTTATCCTAAGGTTGTTTGTAGGTCCACCACCTGTCCAAGCTAGCTCTATTGAATAGTCCTATCTCTAGTCTGATCACTTGGATGGTTTGGGGTACTTGTCCAACCTACTAACCATTGTGTTCTGGAGGTTTTAGCCCATGGTGGTTTAAAGGTCCATCACCTGTCCAACCTAGCTCTATTGAATAGTCCTATCTCTAGTCTGATGACGTCAATGGTTTGGGGTAGAGGTCCAACACTTTTCCAACCTACTATCTATTGTGTTATTGCAATTTTAGCTCAAGATGGTTTGAAGGTCCACCACCTATCCAACCTAGATCCAATTAAAGAAGCTATCTCTATTGTTTGAAGGTCAATGTGTAAATGGAGTAGAGCTACTATGTTTACTACCATTGATGGTTTGGGACAGAGGTCCACACTTGTCCAACCTACTATACATTGTGTTATAGAAGTTTAAGTCCAAGGTGGTTTGAAGGTCCACCACCTGTCCAAGCTAGCTCTAATGAAAAAATCTATCTCTATTGTTTGAAGGTCAATTTGTGAATGGAGTGTAGCTACTATGTTTACTACCATGGGTAGAGGTCCATCACTTGTCCAACTTACTTTCCATTGTGTTCAGGAGGTTGTAGCCCAAGTTGGTTTGAAGGTCCACCACCTATCCAAGCTAGATCTATTGAACAAAGCTATCTCTATTGTTTCAAAGTCAGTGTGTGAATGAAGTGTGGCTACTTTGTTTACTATCACGGATGGTTTGGGGCAAAGGTCCACCACTTGTCCAACCTACTATCCATTGTGTTATGGAGGTTTTAGCCCAAGATTGTTTGAAGGTCCACCACCTGTCCAAGCTAGCTTCTTTGAAAGAAGCTATCTCTATTGTTTGAAGGTCAATGTGTGAATGGAGTTTAGCTACTTTTTCTACTACCATGGATTGTTTGGGGTAGAGGTCCACCACTTTTCCAACCTACTATCCATTGTGTTATAGAGGTTTTAGCCCAAGGTTGTTTGAAGGTCCACCACCTATCCAAGCTAGCTCTATTGAATAGTACTATCTCTAGTCTCATCACATGGATGGTTTGGGGTAGAGTTCCACCACTTGTCCAACCTACTAGCCATTGTGCTATGGAGGTTTTAGCCCATCGTGGTTTGGAGGTCCATCACTTGTCCAAGCTAGCTCTATTGAATAGTCCTATCTCTATTGTTTGAAGATCAAAGTGTATATGGAGTGTAGCTAGTATGTTTAATACCATGGATGGCTTGGGACAAAGGTCCACCACTTGTTCAACCTGCTATCCATTGTGTTATGAAGGTTTTAGCCCTAGGTGGTTTGAAGGTCCACCACGGGTCCATCACTTGTCCAAGATATCTCTATGGAAAATTCCTACCTCTATTGTTTGAAGGTCAATTTGTGAATGGAGTGTAGCTACTAGGTTTACTACCATGTATGGTTTGGGGTAGAGGTCCACCACTTTTGTAGCCTACTATCCATTGTGTTCTAGAGGTTTTAGCCCAGGTTGGTTTGAAGGTCCACCACCTGTCCAAGATAGATCTATTGAACAAAGCTATCTCTATTGTTTCGAAGTCAATGTGTGAATGGAGTGTAGCTACTTTGTTTACTACTATGGATGGTTTGGGGCAAAGGTCCACCAATCTTCCACCCTACTATCCATTGTTTTATGGAGGTTTTAGCCCAAGGTTTTCTGAAGGTCCAACACCTGGTCAAGATAGTTCCATTGAAATAAGTTATCTCTATTGTTTCAAGGTCAATGTGTGAATGGAGTGTAGCTACTTTGTTTTACTACCATGGATGGTTTGGGGCAGAGGTCCACCACTTGTCCAACCTACTATCCATTGTGTCATGGAGACTTTAACACAAGGTGGTTTCAAGCTAGCTCTATTGAAAGAAGCTATCTCTATTATTTGAAGTTCAATGTGTGAATGGAGTGTAACTACTATGTTTATTACCATGGATAGTATGGGGTAGAGGTCCACCACTTGTCTAGCCTGTGTTATGGAGGTTTTAGACCAAGGTGGTGTGAAGGTGGCCCACATGTTCAAGCTATCTCTATTATTTCCCCGGGGGATTCACTGTATATACAAAATGGGATGCCACCTGCGAGCGAACAACTTTGATAAAACCCCTATATACGACTCATATACGGGAACATGATCCCCCTTCCTACACTTATACAATAATCCATGATAAAAACTATCATACCCCTATCTTACATATAAAATTTAGGTCTCACATGATCTAACTGAGTAAAACTAGTCAAAGAGTGTGTAGCATAGTGATTGTTAACGTACTAAGAAACCACTTGTGTTGATAATTAGATGTACCCTCAATGTGTCTTAGTTTGACTTTCAATCTATGTGTCCTATCAACCTGTGCACTCTGGCTACTCGTCCAATTATGACTCATCCAAAGCTGGTTTAAATCAACCTTTGAGCTGCTCCAAATCAACCCTTATCTATGATAGACTTGATGCAAAATTTGATGTACGACATGAAAAAAAATCCCCCTATATTCATCCAAGTTCTAGTGTACACATGACCAATCGTTACAAGTAATCAACTCGAGTCAGGTCCCCCCCCCCCCCCCCCCCAAAAAAAAAAAAAAAAACCCCTCCCTTATTTCTAAGCTTGGGAGATAAATTATCAGGGGCCTGCCCCTAACTTATACGCTTGTGTAAGTTGTAAAAAAAAACCCCTCCCCTGCACTTATGTGGTGCAATAAGTTTTTCATGGTGAATCCCCCGGGATTATTTCAAGGTCAATGTGTGAATGGAGTGTAGCTACTATCTCTATTACCATGGATGGTTTGGGACATAGGTCCACCACTTGTCCAACGTACTATCCCTTGTGTTATGGTGGGTTTAGCCCAAGGTGGTTTGAAGGTCCACCACTTGTACAAGCTAGCACTATTCAATAGTCCTATCTCTATTGTTTGAAGATCAATGCGTGAATGGAGTGTAGCTACTATGTTTACTACCATGGCTGGTCTGGGGTGGAGGTCCACCACTTGTCCAACCTACTATCCCTTGTGTTATAAAGTTTTATGCCCAAGGTGGTTTGAAGGTCCACCACATGTCCAAGATAGCCCTATTGAAAGAAGCTATCTCTATTGTTTGAAGGTCAATGTGTGAATGGAGTGTAGCTACCATGGATGGTTTGAAGTAGAGGTCCACTACTTTTCCAACCTACTATCCATTTTGTTATGGAGATTTTAGCCCTAGGTGGTTTGAAGGTCAATCTGTGAATGGAGTGTAACTACTATGTTTACTACCATGGATTGTTTGGGACAGAGGTCCACTACTTGTCCAACCTACTAACCATATTTTTATGGAGGTTTTAGCCCAAGGTGGTTTGAAGGTCCACTACCTCTCCAAGCTAGCTCTATTGAATAGTTTTATCTCTAGTCTGATCACATTGATGGTTTGGGGTAGAGGTCCAATACTTTTCCAACCTACTATCCATTGTGTTATTGAGGTTTTAGCCCAAGGTGGTTTGAAGGTCCACTACCTGTCCAAGTTCGATTTATTGAAAGAAGCTATCTCTTTTGTTTGAAGGTCAATGTGTGAATGGAGTGGAGCTACTATGTTTACTACAATGGATGGTTTGGGACAGAGGTCCATCACTTGTCCAACCTAGTAACCATTGCGTTATGGAGGTTATAGCCCAAAGTTGTTTGAAGGTCCACCACCTATCCAAGCTAGATCTATTGAAAGAATCTATTGCTATTGTTTGAAGGCCAATGTTTGAATGGAGTGTAACTACTATGTGTACTACCATGGATGGTTTGGGGTAGAGGTGCATCACTTGACAAACCTACTAACCATTGTGTTATGGAGGTTTGTGTCACTGGATATGTTGTCCCGGACAGTGCTAGTTACTTCTGCTTGTTAGTATATACTGAAAACGGATGGGCAAGTTCTTTGAATTTCAAATGTTCCATAAAAACATTATTTTCCCTCCTCATGTGCTTCTGTTTTTAGTTAGTGAAGACAATGTGGCGAGTCTCTCTCTCTCTCTCTCCTCTCTCTCTCTCTCAGACTAGCATGCGGTTTGCTAAGTCTTGCTCTCTCTCTCTCTCTCTCTCTCACACACACACACACACACACAACACACACACACACACACACACACACACACACACACACACACACACACACACACACACACACACACACACACAACACACAGACTAGCAGGCAGTTTGCTGAGTCTCTCTCTCTCTCTCTCTCTCTCTCTCTCTCTCTCTCTCTCTCTCTCTCTCTCTCTCTCTCTCTCTCTCTCTCTCTCTCTCTCTCTCTCTCGTTCGTTCCTTGCACCGGGAATCCTGCCTGAGAGATTAGTTGTCAAAGTTGAGCTCTTTCTCTTGTTCTGACACAGACCTTAAAAAATGGAGAAACAACAACCAACATTATTGACACTAGCTCCAATGCTGGAAATGGAGCCGTACTGTAATCTGATGGTAAGAAAATCTTATGTGTAGCCCACCCACTTCAAATGAAGTTATTAGTTTTGTTGGTCACATCTATAGTTTTGTGAGGGAATTTGTTCATAGTATGTGTGTATTACAACATCAAGTGTTGACAGCTATACATTTTAGTGATTTTAAGTAAGTAACATATTATGCACGTCTACAGTTCTCAGGATAAAGCAGAAGAGAGCCACTAGAGGCAATGAATTACAACTTCCAAGATCCAGCCTTTTTTGTAATCATGGAATATGAGAGAGTAAGAAAGAGGAAACAACGGGAGTGGAAACAAATGAAATTTGAGCGACAACATCATGCCCTCAACGATGAGGAGGAAAAGGAAAATCTCCTCCGAGATTGTGAGAGCTTTCAAGAGTAGGACTGAAGGTTTTAGTATAGAAGCAAAGTGGGAAATCTGGAATCTTGTTGCTCAACATCCGCATGTTCAGGCGATCCATGATGAGTCTTTCGAGGAGGAGGCTACTGTACAGATCGCAATTCTCTCCAATGTCCGCAGCACACTGGCTATCGTCAAGCAGCCAGGTTCCAATGAGGAGTTGTTTTTGAAGAATGCAGCATTGCAGATGATGTTGAACTCAAAGGAAAACATGCCTATTGCAAAAATTTCTAGGGTCCTAAATGTCAATCGTCGCACCTTGCACAAGGCAAGATCACGACAGGCGAAGCCCGATGTTGATGGTCGATTGTTTTCATTGGTTGCATGTCACAAGCAACACCGTCATAGCCCTATCATAGATGAAATTCAGGAATTGGTCTACACATTTTGGAAAGTGAAGACTCGCGTTTCACCGAACAAGAAGGATGTTTGTCGAAAGAGGATGGGGAGGAAAAGGTACATAGAACACCCAGTGCACCTCCTAGACGAGCCTCAGGTGATCAATCAAATACTTGTAGCATTACTTATGCATTTTATGTATTGCATCTCTAGGGATTAGTAACTTGTATATGCTGATCAATAGCATACTGATCTGTAGACTTTTGCTTGTTATATGGACTGTGTTGATTAGCATATGGAGTATGCTAGTTAGCATATCTTAAGTTCTAAATATCATACATAGCTAGTTGGTTAACACAATATGTATGCTAATCAACATACCTCATATGCTAGTTAACAAACCTAGTATGCTAGTTACATACCTATTATGCTCAATTGCATGATAAGTACATTGTCTAATAGAAAGTGATTATGCTAGTTAGCATATGGAGTTTGCTAGGTAGCATATGGAGTATGCTAGTTAGCAGGCCTTCAGTTCTAAATAGCATACATAGTTAGTTGGTCAACACAAAAGGTATGCAAGTTACCACCACTTATGCTAGTTAACACCTAGTATGCTCACTAGCATGATGGGTATGCTATTTAAGACAAGGGTTATATGCTAGTTAAAACTAGCAGTTGGGTTGGGTATGCTAGTAAGCATATGGAGTATGCTGGTTGGCATAAGGAGTATGCTAGTTAGCTCGCCTTGTGTTCTACCTATCATATAAAGTTAGCTAGTTAGCACAAGATGTATGCTAATTAACATCATTTATGCTAGTTAGCACCTAGTATGCTCAATAGCATGATGGGTGTCCTAGTGCGTATACTAGTTAGCATAGTGAGTATGCTAGTTAGCATATGGAGTATGCTAGTTAGCATATAGACTGTGCTAGTTAGCATATGGACTCTGCTAGTTAGCATGCCTTGGGTCCTAAATGGCATACAGATCTAGTTGGTTAACACAATATGTATGCTAATTAACATTCTAGTATGCTAGTTAACATACCTAGTATGCTAGTTACATACCTACTATGCTCAATTGCATGATAAGTACGTTGTCTAACAGAAAGTGAATATGCTAGTTAGCACATGGAGTTTGCTAGGTAGCATATGGAGTATGCTAGTTACCAGGCCTTGAGTTCTAAATAGAATACAGAGTTAGTTGGTCAACACAAAAAGTATGCAAGTTAACACCACTTATGCTAGTTAACAACTAGTATGCTCCCTATCATGATGGGTATGCTATTTAAGACAAGGGTTATGCTAGTTAGAACTAGCAGCTGGGTTGGGTATGCTAGTTAGCATATGTAGTATGCTAGTTAGTATGCCTTGTGTTCTACCTAGCATACAAAGTTAGTTGGTCAACACAAAAAGTATGCAAGTTAACACCACTTATGCTAGTTAACAACTAGTATGCTCACTAGCATGATGGGTATGCTATTTACGACAAGTGTTATGCTAGTTAGAACTAGCAGCTGGGATGGGTATGTTAGTTAGCATATGGAGTATGCTAGTTAGCATGCCTTGTGTTCTACCTAGCATATAGAGCTGGCTAGTCAGCACAAGATGTATGCTAATTAACATAATTTTTGCTAGTTAACACCTAGTATGCTCAACAACATGATGGGTGTCCTAATGAGTATGCTAGTTAACATATGGTCTGTGCTAGTTAGCATGCGTTGTGCTCTACCTAGCATACAAAGTTACCTGGTAAACACAAGATATATGCTAGCTAACACTCTTTATGCTAGTTAACATACACTGTTGCATGCACATTAGGATGTTGATTGTCACTATGATTTGTTTTCATGAAATTGTTGGATGTCCTAGTTAGCAATCTGAATATTGATCATCATTTGGATGTTGCAGGTTGAGTTCTTTTGTAGATTCAAGGAAAAACATCCAGATTGCAAGATTGGCATGAGAATGTTTGAGATGTTGAAGCCATTCTTTTGTAGGAGGATGAAGGATAGATACACATGTTGTTGCGAATACCATGTGCAAATGTCTTTTTTAAGGGACACACTGAACCACATGTGCTCTCGTGCTTTTGGGATGCATAGAGCAAGTTGTGACTTTATATGCAGTATGTGTGCCCCAGGTGAGAACATTAGCAAGGGTTGCTTGGCTTCACATCACACGTTCAAAGGTGTCACACATATGTGGGAGTTTGTTCTCTGTCCAAAGCAGGCAGATGCAGTTTTCCATAGAAGGGAATGCCTGATGGGAGAGTGGTTGACATGTGGAGTGAATACGTTGGAATTATGCTGCTTGGAGACAACCAAGCCAGGTAATAGTATTAATGTGAAAGTATTTTCATATGTACAAGTTCATGACAAGCATGGAAATAGTAACAAAAAAAAAGATCTTTTGCACAAAGAAATGCAGTGCTGGGAGTTTCTTCAACTCTTGAAGACAAAGTTGGAGCTCTTTATCACTCATAACTATGTGGCTCGATGGTGGCAAGGACAACAATTCAAGGATTGCCTTCTTCGGTTTTCGAATGATGTCATCGTGTTAGTTGTTGATTTTGCAAAGAATTATGCCTTCAAGGAACAAATGAGATTCAGTCAATGCATTGGCACTCTAGTCAAGTAACCATTTTTGTACACATAACATACTACCGCAGGGCAGGGGAGGTAGTCAAAACCATCCACTTCTTCATATCAGATGACAAGGTGCATGACACGTTGTTCGTGCAACACTGCTGCATGCTACACTGTGACTGGTTAGAGCAAGAGGGTGTCACTCCTAAGCAACATTGGCTGTGGTATGATGGTGCGGCCTCATAGTTCAGGGAGTCATGCCTTTTTACTTCACTGCAAGATATGGTGGACTCATAGAGTCAGAGCACGACAAGGGAGAGCATGATGGTGCAGGACCAGTTGTGAAAAGAACCATGATCCATGAACAGCGAAAACCTAATGGAGAGCTATTTTGCGGTGTGGAGCTGATGTGGTTGCTTATTGCTAAGCCAACCTATCGCGCAGGGAGCACCTTCACACTATCCTTCAAAATAAAGGGAATGTACCCGTGTGTTCTGGGAGGTTGAAGAGGGGGAAGTGAACAGGGAGGTGAAGTGGAATTGTGCCACTGTGGAAAAAAATCGCTCTCTGCATGATTTTCGTGGCCACAACCCTGGGGATCAAACTACCCTTGCAGCAAGAGCCTTGGCATGCTTCTATGATGCATGCATGCAGAGAAGATGGAATCCTTGCGTCAATAAAGCTCATGTGCAGCCTTGGGATTATCATACTCTACTGCCATTACCTGTTGAGGCTGTGTCAGATTCGGAAGATGAAGCAGCCCCCTACGATGACTTCACATACGAAGGTCATCATGATGTGTTGAGTAGCGCTCTATGTGTTGGTGAAACATTTTCTATAAATCCAGATGCTTCAACCAACGTTGAGGATGTGGATTTCTACCTAGTCAAGTGTATTGCAGCAAAGGAGAAGGGGTACCTCGATGAGTGGGGCAATGCAATTGATAGAGGCTCATAAGTTTTGCAAGGTCTGTATTACGAGAAATTGGATGCATACACCTTCAAGCTAGACCACAAGCAACCCATCGTCCACGTACTTTCACATCTGGTACGATGTATCAAAATACCGATGGAGCACATCCCAAGGAGATGGCAGGTGTACACAATCAACCCAGAAAGCTATGAAGCAATCTATAATAGCATGCCCTTCAGCTTTTAAGTTGTAACCACTGCATCTTCAATATACTTCTTGCTCGGAGATAATGCAGTTTTATCAAAAACTTGGGTATCTTCTGTCTCTTGTGTGCTTTGTGTATACATGGCTTTGGTGTCCTATCATAGAGGGGTCTTAGTTTAAGAGAGATCATTTTTACAACCTGGATCATTGTGTTCTAATTGTGTTATGTGGGTATGCTAATTAGCATACTATTAATGCTAGTTAGCATGCAAAATGTTCTAATTAGCATACCTTTTGTTGGTTTTCAAGGAGAAGAGATGGCAGCTTCCTGTATAGTGTGTATGCTAATGTTGATTAGCATAAACTTATATATGCTAGGTAGCATAAATATTATGCTAATTAGCATAACTTTGCTGGATTTCAAGGAGAAGAGATGGTAGCTTTTTGTATACTATGTATGCTGATTAGTATACTATGTTGTGAGTGGAATGCTAATTAGCATACTGTTTATGCCAGTTGGCATACCCTTGCTAGTTTAGGGAAGAAGAGATGGAAGCTTTTTGTATATTGTGTATGCTAATTAGCATACCTTTGTTGGTTTCAAGGAGAAGAGATGGCAGCTTTCAGTTCTCTGTGTATTCTAATTAGCATACTGTTTATGCCAGTTGGCATAAACAGTATGCTAATTGGCATACTTTGCTGGTTTTAAGGAGAAGAGATGACAACTTTCTGTATATTGTGTGGTCTAATCAACATACTATGCTGTGAGTGAAATTTAGCACAAACAAAAATGCACAGTATGCTAACTGAAGGCATGCTAATTAGCATACTATGTATGCTAATAAGCATATCTTTGCTGGTTTTAAGGAGAAGAGATGACAGGTCTCTGCATCCTGTGTATGCTACTTAGCATACTGTTTATGCCAATTCGCATTCTGTGGGTATGCTAATTAGCTTAGTTAACTGGCATAAACAGTATGCTAATTAGCGTAGGTTCACTGGTTTCAAGGAGAAGAGATAAAAGCTCTCTGTATACTGTGTATGCCAATAAGCATATCATGTATGCTAATTAGCATACTGTATGCTGGTTTCAAGAAGGGATGGCAGCTTTCTATATACTGTGTATGCTAACTAGCATACTATGTTGTGAGTGGAAATTAGCAAAAACAAAAATCCATACTATGCTAATTGAAGGAATGCTAATTAGCATATTGTTTATGCCAGTTGGCATAGACAGTATACTGATTAGCATACCATTGCTGGTTTTAAGGAGAAAACATGGTAGCTTCTTATATACTGTATATGCTAATTAGCATACTATGGTGTGTTGTGAGTGGAAGTTAGCACAAACAAAAATGCTCAATATGCTAATTAGAATGTATTCTAATTAGCTACTATGAGTATGCTAATTAGCATATTGTTTTGGCTGTGTTAGCATAAACAGTCTACTAATTAGCATACCTTTGCTGATTTCCAACGAGAATGTATACAAGTTCAATGTTTACAAGACGCCAATAGCACACATAGTATTGTCTTCAAAAAAAGAATAGTACAAGATCTGATCATTACTATCTGAAGTGAATGTCGGAATAGTTACAAACATTGAAAAGGCAATTACAAATCTCCCTCACAATGTTACAAAACTACAGAGAGCCTCCTACTCTAGATAAGATCGTGGTTTAGCGTGCTTGTACACTCGCTTTTGCCCAGTGTCCATTTGCTTCTTTGTTTGCTGAGCTTTTGGGTCTTGCTCTCTTTCTTCTTCTTGCTGAGATTTGGTTCTTGCAACTCTCTTTCTTCTTCTTCTTGCTGCTGCTTCTCTAATTTTTCCCTCTGTAGCTTCTCTCTCTTATGTCTTTCAGCTTCTTCATTAGCCTCCCTTTGTCTCCTATGCATGGCTTCATTACGCTGGGCCTCGTTGTGCCGGTGCATTTCTGATTCTAGCTTCCATTAGGAAATTTCAGAGGTCATTTGGAGGGCCATATGAAGAGAGAGAATAATAGAGCGCGTCCAATGAGCACGAAGGCTACGTTACGTAGGAAAGTACGTGGAAAGACTCAAAAAATAGGAAAATAGCATAAAAATTTCACGAATCTAGGATTGTAGCATCGTAATTTCCTTCCTTTTACCGAGCTTTTAGGTGCTTGCATGTGGTCCCACTTCTGATATTCTCTTATGGTCATTAACGTACTGGAGGGTGACCATTAAGCCCGCACAAGATATTGGAATTCTAAAACACTTTCCCTCCATTAGAATGCTTTCAAAGTGAATCTCCCTCCACTAAAGCTTTTCTCTGAGAGCTATGGCGTCCACGTCTTCTCGCCCAAGAGGCTCCAGGTGTTTACTGTCTCTCACACCAACAACCAACAACTGCACTTTGCCTAGAAGGCCAAGTAGTAGCATATCCTCAATTACAATACCAGCTTCAATAAGTGCAGAGAACCAATGGGTTGGACAAATCATAAACAAAGGTTCATGGGTCCTCATGCAACCAAGAAGACCCAAGAGGTCTAGTGGTATCAACGTTTACCGCTCAGCATGGAAGGCCAGAGTGTTGGATTTCAAAGTTGAAATCGACAAAAGATCTGTAAAGGAAGTTCTTGTTCAGCATGTGTTTACTCATCCAGAGGTGATAGCAAATGGTGGAAATGTATCAGATATACATCAACCACGTTGCAATTGTAAGTACTCTTGACATGTGAACTTACTGATACTCTCATTATAACTTTTCTTATATATTTTGCAATGTTTCTCCCGCTTGTTATGAGCAATGTCTCCATTCTTCACAGCTCAATTACATTAGATTTGTCATTTGTACTTATTGATACTCTTAGTTTAACTCTTCTTATATATATTGCAGATGTTTATCCCTCTTCTTATGAGCAATGGGAGCCTGTGGAGTGCATAATAGGCCTCTTCCATGTTGCTCATGCCCACATTGGTTCTCTACAATATTCAGGAGGAGCAGCAAAAGACTGGCTGATGAGGGAATCTTTTTTATGACCACTTTTACCAACTCAGCTCAGGGAATAAGAATGGCATGTTGGTGAAAGTGCCTCTACCAACCGATTGGAACACTGTGGACTGGCCAGTTCCCGAGGAAACAATGGTGGAGGCAATGCAAAGTAAGCTCTACAAGGATATACAAAGGTCTCTACGTAGCTCTATTCCCACCAAACTGGTTAGAATTGCAAACTTCTGTCCTGTTGCACTCTTCATAGAGCTGTTTCATAGCTACAACATCCGAGTTACGAAAACTATGTTCATGTGCAAGTCATTTCAGCAGTCATCCTGTGACAAACTTCTTGACAAAGGATGGTATGCAAAGGAAGAGATTGGTTTACGGTGCGAGGTCGCGCTTGATACTCTAGTTGTCAAGTACATGATTGCAAGCCAATCACTGTTACTCTCGTTTTGGTATATGCGATCACAAATGCTCAACGGTAAGTACATTCCTATGGACCAGGTTTCTACAGGTTTGGAAGATAATCCTGCTGTGGATGTGGAAGTGATTGATAAAGAGCATGGCCTACTGTTGGTGGTTACAATAAGGGAGCTATGCAGTCTTCAACATTTGCGGCATGACATAATTGAAGAGTCAATGGACAAGGACCTATCAGATTTTTCCTTTTTCCTAGCTGGCCGTAAGGTGATGCGGCGAAGGGAAAAAGATATTTTGTGCAAAGAGTTGGATGGTCGGGTTGAAGTAGTGTCAATGTAATAGATATTCTTGTGAACCCAAGTGTATACAAATGACTTTCAAGACATGAATTTTATTGAGCTCATTTTTCAATTGTGCCCTGTGAAAAAGTGTGCTTGAAATACATTTCTTTACCATGTCAAATCTCTCTCTCTCTCTCTCTCTCTCTCTCTCTCTCTCTCTCTCAATGTTAGACAAGACAAAGAGAATGATAGAAGAGTCATCTTAATTCATTAGAAAGTACAAACTCGTCCGTGAACAATGGACTGAGATACAATTTCTGTAAGTATGGAATCAGAATGTCTTCAAGGTAAAAATCGAAGGAATGCCCCTCGAAAGAAGGTGGTGAGACAATTGTTCCCGGCGGATTTAGTTCTCCCTTTTCAGGAGTATCATCAATCAGTAGTGTATTAGTTGCATCAAAGGGTACACCAATTTGGCTAAACGGTTTGTACAAAAGAGGTAAGTGTGGTTTTTTAGGGTGGTAGTGGCCCTCAACGGTAACGCATTTTCTTTGATCATACAAAAAGGCAAAATCTGACGTGTGAGCGTGGCATACACTGCAAACTATTGCAACTAGTGGCGACAAGTTTTGCCTTTGCATTGAAGACCATATGGCAACTCTGAAGCGCAGAAGAAGAAACTGAATAAATTCCTTGGTTCCTGGACGAACCACGACTCGACAAGTTCCCATCCGAAACGTTTGCAAATCCTCAAAGGGTTCTCTGTCACCGAGAGGCACCCGCATCAGCAGCAATCCATTGATGTCCAAGATAATCAACCTCTGTAAAAGTTGACAAGTACATATAAGTAGTTAAAAGTTGAACATATTTTGCCATACTTGAATAGACATTACCGGAACAACCATATCTACAGGTAGCAAGGGTCCATATTGGGTCTCTGTAGTGTTCATGTCGTTGTTGCTCTCTCTGCTTTATCTTCATAGTCATCATTCACTCTTCATCAGGGGTCTCCCCCATGGCTCTTTCTGCCTCATTCAAGGTTTCCTCCAAGGTCTTTTCCTCTCCCTCGGTTGATCGGCTTGCCTCATACATCCTTGCTTGATCCATATCAGTTTGCTCATCCCTAGGCCTGCTTTCCTCATCCATATCCTTTTGCTCATCTATAGGCCTGCTTTCCTCATCTTGGGTTTCAACCATAGGCTCTTTTGGCTCCTCCACTGGCTGATGTGGCTCTTTCATTGTCTCCTCTGGTTGTACACTAGCACCTTCCATATGCTCATTTGACCTTTCCTCATCCTCGGCTCTTTCATCTTCTGCTGATATGACCCCCTCGGCCCATTGTGATTCCACTGTATCGGATGCAGGGGTTTGTCGTGGTGGCACGTCATGTTTTGTTAGATCAATAGTGCGGTCATCCAAGCCCCTATCTTCAAGCTCTCTGGGGCTAGACATAGTAAGCAGGTGTTGTATTAAACTTACCCGGTATCTTTGCAAATAATCATATGTGTAGTTTTTTAAAGCACTCTACAAAATTGAAAGACCACATGGTGAGAATTCTTTTATAGACTAAACCAAAACTAACTGAATGCATTGCCAAATGGGTACCTTAGTCATGAAAGGTTTTAATGCAAAGTAGCTTTGCAGGACATATTCTGCATGGAGAAGACATCTCCAGCCGCAAGAATTTCATCGGTTTGATTTGAGACAGGTACATCTTTGATTGGGGCCTTGTATAGTTCATACCTTCCACATAGCTTGCCATAGGCAAGCAACAACCTCTTTATACAACTGCACAAAGCAATGTCAAGATGTTAGCATGAGGCTTCAAATTTACATGGATATCTATAAGAAACACTTTCTGATACAAAACACTTACAACCTAATTTCAGGGTGGGTTCCTTTTATTGAATGAACAACACACCTGCTGGTTGGTCAACATCAAGGCATATGAGACCCAGTGATGGTTGTTCTCATATGGAAAGATGATGACAGTAACTTCCAGCATAGCACACTGGGAGAAACCAACTCTCAAAGGTCCCAGATGGACTATTCTTTTGTCTAATAATCACTGACATTTGTGGATCAAGAAGAAACACCTCTGTGTGGGTGTGCAGTGGGAGTTGACTTTTGATCAGGCTGCAGAGACTCTACCTGAGTTAGCAAACCTATTATCTGAGTTTTCAAAGCTAGCAAGATAGTAACACTTACTTAAGACAAGCATAGATAATTGTGTCTGAAATTTGAGCATCTGGATTCTGCAATAAATTAACGTCCACTTTTTCCAGAGCTAGCTTCTGGCTCCATCTACAAATGGTATATCTCTGCAAGCAAACCATCCTTCATTGAAAGTAGAGTTTTTGATTGCTTGCCTCTATGGACAGGGTCACATTGCATCTGTTTGCCTCTGGTGACTCCACTGCTACTTTTGCTTTCTCCGTAAGGTCTGCTTCCCTCATGTCCTCTGTTTGGCGAGAAATAGTCTCTGCCC
>NC_140954.1:41090724-41120724 GCF_014529385.1 Adiantum capillus-veneris
GTAACAAAGAAGTGGAGGATTGGTTTAACCATTCAGGTCAGGGGTCAACTACATCTGTAGACCTGTGGCAAGAAAACCTCTTTCTGCAGGATGAGAGCTTCATGGTAACTCTCTCTCTCTCTCTCTCTCTCTCTCTCTCTCTCTCTCTCTCTCTCTCTCTCTCTCTCTCTCTCTCTCTCTCTCTCTCTTTATGTCACTTCTGACATGGTATGTGCAGTCTTGGATTGCTGACAAGGATGACTTCCTTCAACGCCGGACTCGAGAGTATCGAGGAAGGGATGCGGCCCTAGCACAGTACCTTTCAAAGCTTTGCGAGTCGCCGATAGTAGTTTTTCACAATTCCATGTCACAAGAGGGTTCAATAGCAACTTACACATTCAAGACACTATCACGCTTCTTGGGTGGACCGGTGCTGCCCAAAAGTGCAGATAAAGTCATTCTTGTGGACAAAGTGTTTGCTAGAGATTGTTTTGGTTACTGCCCGGGCTATACAGGTGGTCGGGCAGCGTATTACTACACCTACACAACAATGGCACTAGCTCTTGGTAGACAAAACCCAGATGAAGTTTTAGAGTATGGCAAACATCTCATGATTCGTTACAAGGGTGACGTGCCAAAAAACAAAATTGAACCTTCAAAATCTTGATACACTTCAAGTAGCAATTGTATAAGATCATGTATTACATAAATTTTGTACAATGTCATCCACTCAGAGTATCTTCTCCACTTGTGATTCACATACACCATTGTCTCTCTCCACCTTCGTTGACTTTCATGAGCTCCGGAGTTGTTGTATGCCATTGATCTTTTAACTTTTTGTTGTTGTAAATGTCTGATGGCTTGTGCTGTTGCTGAATTTGCCAAGACTTCTTTTGCCTGCATTCGATGAATGATTCTACGATAGAACCATTCAAATAGTTCTCTCAAACTGTTAGCCTTGATTCGAGAGCCACCATGTCGTGTGTGCCTGAAATAAGCATTTCTCGCCATGTAATGAGACTTTTCCATCCCTTGGGTATTCCATATTGCCGGGTTCCCATACTTTTGTATAAAATATGGTAAATGATTGAAGATGATGTGCTGGATATGAAAACAGATTAGTTAGAATGTTTTACAGTCACATATTTGCACATAAGAGAGAAAGAAATACATGATAATACCATGTAGTGAGTAATCTGGGTGTCTGTCCATGCTGTCTTGAATGATTTTTTCAGAAGGTTGAGATTTTCCTTGAACTTGTTCATATCACCTTGTGACCAGTCATCTTTGTCGCACATCAAAAATAGGATGTCTATTGATCGCCAAACCTCAGCCTTCGCGTTACGAGTAGTTGGTTCGTGGTCTTTGACTGCAATATGTAGCTTTTTCCAGCTCTGATACTCTACCTTGCTAACATAAGATATGTTATATATTTTTCCATGTTTTGTTAGCTTTGGATCTCTTGTACCTTGGGGCTTAGATAAAAACCTCCGTGCCTTCACCCCACCGATGGATGGTTTGCATGGGACATCCTTCTCAGCAGTTGATCTCTTTTCATCCCGCTGGATTTTCACATTGCCACCATGAAGCCCCATATCCGACAGTACCATTTCTAAGCACTGCAGGGCTACTTGTCGTTCTGCGGAGTTCTTAATCTTCGAAGCAAACCCGATGTATAAGTAGACCAATTTCTCCACAATTCTACAAAGGGCATGCATTGTACAAATGTGGACATTCACAAGTGGTATTTTCAAAACTGGTCGAAAAGCAGGATCCTCAATGTGACGTGTTGGAGCTTTTCTCCACCACTTTGGGTCCATGACCTTTGTAGGCTCCATGCAGAACAAACACGGTGACTTTGCCATTGCACCCATTCCACAATTATACATGCACTTTAATGTTTTGAGGTCACCTGCAAGATGCCACTGAACTTGAAAGTCTCCCCTTCCATCTAGACATAGTACCTCTCCCTGGTTAGTCTATCGATCAATCACCTCCAGAATATTAGTTCGATGGAACACCCAATATAGAATCTCATGATCTTCTTTCTTTACCTGCAACACAAAATAAATGAGACTTAAGTAGATGTGAACATTTGAGCTTACCTGAGAATCTCGCTTACCTCAAACGCACCAAGCCACCATATGTTAGATTTTGATTGAACACTAAAATATAAAGGATCATCACTGGGACACTTTGAGAGGGCTCTATTCATTAAAGTAATAGTAACACGCTCTAGCTTTTTCTCTTTAACAAGCTCACACTCATCCAGTTTTAACACAAAATGTAATACCCCACGTGACTCTTCAAATGTGATGTTGTAAAACTCCACCATTCTCTTCTGTAATCTCTGCAGGTCCATAAAAATATTGTTGAACTCATCATATGCCATGTTTGCTCCATGGCCACTGTAAGTTGCTTTAATATGAAAGGGCTGTCCAAGATAGTCTCCCTGTGCCTCATTAAGCTGAAGCCTCTCTTTCCAAACACTTGAGGCTGATGGTAGAAGTTTGGATTTTATACCCTTCCTAACAAAGATGGATGAGACAGACTTTTGGATAGCCGAATATCCTCTTTTTCTTACACCAAGTGAATCAAGTGTGCCTTGTATCTCTTTTGCAGGCACTGAGTTCTCTGAAATAAAGCGGTCCACTACATTTCGTTGTAGGACCTTAAACTTCTTGTCATGTACTATATCTGCTGCCAGGCTTCTACTTATAAGTGGCTTCAATCTCTTTCCTATATTGGCTTTGGGGTCAATGTTTTCCTTGTCAGGATAGATTGAATCTCTACATGAAGACAATGCATAAGTAAATAACAGAAAATTTGCTTCACTAACACTATTTAGGCACATGAAAACAATGCATAACAAGAAAAAACGAAAAGAGTACTTAACTAAGACAATGTAGCCAACCAAGAAGCATCACCTTAATGCTCGGATTCTTTTCTTGAGACCTCCTGATGCAACCTGCAATGTTTCAAGATTGTGCAATTTCTTCTTTCGGATACGACCACCCAAGATGGTGTCCTTCATTTGACAACTTCGCACCTTTCCTTTCAGTTCTTGTACCTCTGTTTTATGTTGCAAAATGGTAACTTGATCTGTAGAATGTAAATGTGAAAGGAGAACAATCTCACATTGTTGAGCTTGGAGAATGCTCTTGTAAGTTTTAGCTTCTCTTGTAAGAGATTTACAATAACCCAGAAGGCCCTTTTCTCCATCACCAGCAAAGGTCAATAAGCTTGTAGGATTGACAAACGGTGGAGACGCATTAGTCATTGGATTCTTAGGGTAGAGAGAGCCTCTTGTCTAGATATCTATGTGTTTAGCTCCCTGAGCTCTGAGCGTGTCTATGGAAGCGGGAGGTATATGTGTGTTTGTTTTACTGCGCTTAATCAATGGTTGGTACTCATTGTCCAAATCAATGTGAAGGTGATATTTGGCTTGTTTCTGGGTAACATTTGTGCCATTTGAGGAGTGCGCCATTAGCCAAATGTGCAAGTTTAATGGAAAGTGAATAGCGGCTGCGCCTTCGTCCCTCCATGTTAGCCTCATTCCCTCCATATTGACGAGGTTCATTCAATGCAACTGAAAAGAGGATTATCCCTCAATCACTACGAACGAATGTTCAGAAGAGTAAGGAATCTACTTAAAGTACACTTTTTGAACTTTTGCTATGAAAGACCCAGCTCTTTTATTTGCCATTTTTTCTAGAGAGAGAGTGCAAAAAATACATTTTCTTAGAAGGCCCTCCAAATGACCTCCGAAATTTCCTAATGCTGATCACTTGATGTGAAAACAAATCTGGGGTAGTATCAAACGCATTTTCAACTGTATATGCTGCACGGTCCTCTGATTGCAACCATAGGAACAGCCAGCTGCTCAAAGTATCTATCAAGAAGTTTTTCCGTTGTTCTTTGGTCTGGTCCTCTATCTTAGGAGTAACAAGCCAACTTCCTTCAAGGTTCTGGCACACTTTGTACATACTATCGTCAATAATTAGACTGTTTTGGGACCCAAAGTTGCAGTTCTTCCAAAAAATCTCAAATCCTTCAAGAATACAGGCTTATTATATATCTGCCAAGGCTGGCCACTACAATGACTGTGTAAAAACACCTCTCAGCTTATCCCGCTACTCTTTGAATACTGTTTCTAATATTGCATTCACTTTAGGTGCCATGCTGGTGCTCCATATATAGACATGGAAAAATCGGAGACACCAATCCAAAAATTTGTGGCTGTCTTTGCGACAAAATACCAACCTCCTATCTTGCACATTGTAATTTATCATTTTCGTTGCATGTTTAGGGGGAATGTCACCGTGCATTGGCTCTCAACTTGAACAAGCAGGCCATTTAAATCAAGAACCAAAGCACACCCCTCGTCTGGAAATGGCTTTGGCACACATATTGGATCTGGTAGTGCATACCACTCAACAAAAATAACTTCCCCCGAGGGATGAACATAACTAAAGTACTCATTTATTTTCGTTAAGCATTTAAGATAGCTAGCTAGGCGCTTCTCAATCTCGGCTTTTTCTTTTTTTAGATTTCTACCCTTGAGAATACGCTGCTTTCGTATGGTTTTGCATGCAATGGCATAATTCAAGTCATGCAGGGCAACTAACTGCAATTTTTCTTGCCCGGTGACACAGAAATGGTATCGAATAAAGACATCATAAAGGACAAGAAAAAACTACTGAATTGTTGCACAGTAAAATAATATTGAAAAGAGTTTTCCCATTATAAATATCTAGAGAGACACATGCCACAGGGTGTGGAGCTTGCTAACACTACATAACTTGGACACAATAGGGAATAGATTTAGCATAATTTCTTGCAAGCACATGAGCAAATGGCTTTCTTTTCACCTCTGTTGCGTTCGTTTATGTCATCCAGGGTGCTCAAAGGGGAAACACATTTCTCCTCCCCAGGTTCTTCCAAAATATGTTACAGGCCACCTTTTCTCTTTAATTTCACTTTGTTTACAAAACCGTCTAGGGGGCTGTCATCACCGACGTCTTACGCAGTCAACTCACTATCAGTCCTGAAACCTTCCTCTTGAGCACTCCTACCTTCCTCTTGCACACTCCTAATTCTTTCCTCTAAGACGCTTGTTTGATAATTTGTAGGGGGCTTGGGTTTGGGATGAATAAATCATGATAAAATCTTCATCATCATCATCATCTGTTTCTTTACCATCTGCAACATCCTCGTGCGTCGTTGCATGTTGTGGCACTATATCTACCCTTTCATGCTGTCTATCCAACTCATCAGATTCATCATTACAAAGTTTCTCTTCTTTCCTTTGATTGGCAGGTGTCTTATCAGATTCGCATTCTGCATCATTGATACCTGTGTATTCCATTCACTCGTTAATTTTCATCGATACCATTATGATTGCTTGTATGCATAGTGTGACAAGTAGCATTCCATGTATGGTAGGCATCTATATCCTGTAGACATTCATATCGTCTATGCTAACTATGCTAACTAGTATACAAATTATGCTAACTAGCATACAAAATATGCTAACAAGGAAGTGTGAATATAGTGTGTATTCTAACTTGTCATAATAATCAATATCTAATTCTCCTAAATGATTTTCTCATGTTAAACTGATCATTTAATATGGGGAAGTGCCAGGGGAGAAAAAGCTAGAATATTGGTTAAGCTAGCAGACCGGCCACAGGAGGGAAAATAGGGATGCAAAAGAGCCATGTGCAGCAATGGGCTAAAAAGACTGTAAGGTTCAGCCCATTCAGACTTCCAAAATGCTAAGGTTCCAAAATTCAAAGGTTGTGTCCAAAGGTCAACCGCAGGGGAATTGGATGCTTTGTGTGTGTCCAGAAAAGTCTTTGCAATCCCTACTTGGGAGGGGGCGAGCCTTGCATGTAGGGGATGAGAGAGAAATCCACACACACACACACACACACACACACACACACACACACACACACACACACACACACACACACACACACACACACACACACACACACACACACACACACACACACACAAGCTCCCTTTACACAAAGGGAATGAGGGACACATGTCAGCTCCCTAGGCCAGATGCCCACAAGGTGTACCCAATTCCTATTGGATGGCCTTGGAGGTGGACCAATGAGAATTAGGCTAGAGTAAATCTAGTTTAATTAATTTAAAAACACTTAATTAAAAAGAACCAATGAAAATTAAGTCTCCTAGATGACTATTGGACAGTCTCCCAAGGGGTCCAATGAGCATTCAACAGCCCAATGGCTTGCCTGATTCCTATTGGCCAGGAGGCAAAGGGGTCCAATGAGAGTTTAGTTGAATAATTAAATTACCTAAATCTCTCACAAAAGGGGAAAGGGGGACACATGTCAGAAGGCTATCACTTATGCTGCTTAATAATCATTGGCTTGACTTGGGGAGGCCCAATGAGGATAGAGGAAGAGCAAATAGCAAGAGGGCTCGCCCAAGAGAGAGAGAGGGGGACTGATTCTTGCAAGGCATTATCACACACACACTCTCACACAGTCTATGTGAGAAGTAAAGAAGACTATCTCTTCCCAAGATTTAATGGAGAGCTCATCACCTACTCCAAGCTTGTGAGATAGAAGCCTACATCGACATACTCTTGGCATGTGGATTCAAATCCAACCAAGAGCCAAGCTTCAATGCATGCTCATCTCCTCTACCAAGCTAATTACTAAGCTAAGCTATGCTAATATGAGTGATTATGTGAGGAGATGTACATCTTTCTCGTAAGATACTCCTTCTTCCTCTCAATCTACTCTCATACCCTGCTAGCTCTCACCATCTTCCAAGGTGTGTGAGGTCTTGGGTCTGAGACCGGGGATAATTGATGTTGTGTTTGCTAAGTGTTTTGCTTAGTGCATGAAGCTTTCATCTTCATTGCACTAGCTAGTCTTGAAGGAACACAAAGAATTGTATTGTACAATGTCTCTCTTGCTGGGAGAAACCATAATACAAAGCCTTTTGGAGGGGGGACCGGCTCCATGCAAATCTGGTCCTCAAATGTTGTCAATTGCTTAATTTCTCTCTCTTTTGAAAGTATTGTTCATGCTATCTAACTAGGTGTTATGCTTTTTGTTGCTCTCTCCACCCAAGCACTCTTGTAATTCTCATTAAGAATCTATTCTAATGAAATGCCCACTATGTTCATGCTAATTTCCACTGCACACAAGTTATTAGGCCATTAAATGTTACATAACTAGCAAAGAATGTATGCTAGTTAGCATATATAAAATGTTAATAGGCGAAATTGTGTGTATGTTAATGGCATGCTTATTATTGATGGTGTGCTAATTAGCATACATGCTATGTTAATTAGCATAAATGGTATGCTAATTAGCATAGTTTTTATGCTAATTAGAACATTTTGTATGATGGCTAGCATGCAAGTATGATAACTATAGGAAAAGGCATGCTAATTAGCATACCTTTTTCCTAATTAGCATACTTGCATGATAGCCATCATATAGTGTTCTAATTAGCATAAAAAGTATGCTAATTAACATATGAAATATGCTAATTAGCATACCTTGTTTGCTAGTTAGCACACTCTGCACTAATTAGCTTATTTAACATGTTGATTAGCATACTTTGTGTCTAACTGGGAAACTCTCTATGCTAGTTAGCATGCATAGTTTGTTAACTAGCATAGAAGGTATGCTTATTAGCATACACACTATGCTAACTAGCATACAAAAAATGCCAACTAGTATTCACATATGTTAGCTAGGATAACTATCTGTGCTAACTAGCATAAACAATATGCTTACCACCATGACAATGTATGCTAGCTATATCTCATAGTATGCTAACTAGCATAACTAGGTTTGACAACTACCATACACAATATGCTAGACACCATACCCACTAAGCTAACTAGCATACCTTCTATGCTAACTAGCATACGTTCTATGCTAACTAGCATAACTAGGTTTGACAACTACCATACACAATATTCTAGACACCATACCCCCTAAGCTAACTAGCATACCTTCTATGCTGACTAGCATACACAGGGCTATAGTAGGAATCAAGGCTGGATAACTGTTCCTGAACATTATCTTACCAGAACTCTGTGTGATTGGAGGTCCTTTCCCTATGACCTTGCCACACCATTCAGCTGGTATCCTCTATTGGCAGGTGGAAGCTCTACATTCGATCCCCAGGGAGCATGCAACAACAAAGCAGATTAGGTGATAGGTATGCTCACATGGCATTTTGACCATTGCACTGATTTCGTGTACTTCTAGTGGCAAACCATAGCTAGTACACATGTTGCTTGCTGTCCCATTGTGTACCCCTCCTATACACTGTAAAAGTGTCCATAGCTAGCTTGCATAGCCTTGTATCATCCTACTTATCTGCATGAGCAGCTGCAATTGACAATCACAGGCGTGCACTTTTTCTTCCTGCACCTCCACATTAATCTACAAACCAATCAAAATAGAGTCATGGTAAGTACATAGGATAGTTGTGCACATATTCAAAATATAAGGTTCAATCACAAAAACCATCGACACTTACATGAAGACAGGTTATGTCAATATCAACAGCAGTGGGGGTGTCCTCACTGTGAGGAAACCCCAAACCATCCAGTGTCTCCTTCCGTGTCTCGATCTTTACCTTGAGCTCTATTTCTCTCCTTGCATGCACATTGTCAGTGAGGAATAAACACCGCAATTCATTCTCAGCATCATGAAGCTTATGTCTCATAGCAAGTACTACAGGGCTGACCATATCATGGCTTGCTTTCAAAACCCTCGCAACTTCAAGCTCCTGACCCACATTCTTGAGCTGTTGTTTAGCATCCTGCAATCGATTTCTGAGATGGTCATTTGCACTCATGATGTGATGCAAATCAGAGAGCCCAAAATATGACAGGCTTGCTATCACTTTGTGAGAGCTGTTAATAGGGAGGGGTGTTGCCCTGGCAGCAAAAACAATGTTCGGAGCTATTTGGCCAGCGCAATCGTCCTTTGTTTTCGCGGAGCCCTCCTCTATTTTTTGACTTGAGGGGTGGGTATTATGCACCCTCCACTTTTCAACATGGGCATCGTAGTATCCTTTTTCTCGAAGGTCCTGCAAATGCTGGATAGCAAACTTAGCCCAATTGAACTGCATGATTAAGCCACTTACAATCGCCACTAGACTGAATTCTTTTACAAAACCCTTCGCAAAAGCCAAATTTATTTCCATGTTGGTGGGGGCCTTCCAGTACACCGTGTAGTGCAGCTGAAGTACTTGGTCGTACATGTCACTACGAATGCTGCTGCATTTGAAGTGATATTTGTTGTGATCCTTTGCCTCTTTAAATACACTGAACTACTCCAAATTTGTAATCTGCTCCCACTTCAACAATTTGGGGTCGTCACCGTCCATGGAGAGGCCATGGACACGTTAAAATCTTTTGCTGTTACACAAAACTTTTCCTGCAGTGGGATGTTCAGCTTGGGAGCTTTCCATTGGCCTGCACACCACACAGGATTATAAGACTAAAATGTTACAAAACCCCACTAGAATAGGGCTGTCAAGTAATTTCTACACAGGCAATTGCACGGGCTCTCCCTAGATGCAATCATCTAAGCATGCACCTTGAATGCCTAAGGCAATGCACAAGCACCTGATCAGTGTGAGAGAATCCACAACTAGATTGCAACCAGGGGCTACTGCAATGCTAAATGCATAGTCCTCTGTGTTGATTGTAGCATATGATTAGCAACACAATTTTCTCATGGGTGAGAGGATTCACTAACAGATTAGTAGTCGGGGCATGCTAGAGAAATGTGTCATGCTTTGCTTGATTTACAACTTCCAAATGTGGCCCCCTCATTGAAGAGAGAGAGAGAGAGAGAGAGAGAGAGAGAGAGAGAGAGAGAGAGAGAGAGAGAGTACATGAGTCCTGCTTCCCCTTCCTTGCATGCATGTACTTTGACATTGGGGATCCTTGGGAATTAGAAGCATTCAATCTTTTGCAGGGTGGAGAAGAAGTAACAGAACCTTTGCCTCTCGACTTTCTTCTCGGTGGAGTACTGTCAAGATTTCTGTCGGAGGTGGCTGGCTCCAGTGGTGAGCTATCATCCACTTGGGCTGGACTCCTGGCCTCTGACTACAGACCTGCTTGCAGCTCGCAATCGCTTTCCTCCCTCTCTCTGACATGTGGCCCCTACGTTGTGCTTCCCTCCATGCTTCATGACTACATCACTACCTCAACGTAACGACTGAGCTTAACTGTTAGAGATTTTAAAAATATTATAATCCATTTTTTCAAAGTCCAAGTATTACACTTTGTATAGCGTCATGGTGGCCCACACACTTGGAAAAACATGACTCTCCTATCCATGTATTATGCTTACAAGATATGCTTGTTGGCATATGTTAACTAGCACAAAAAGCACGACACGTTAACATGCTTTCACCCTTTAGCCCAAGGTGGTTTGGAGGTTGACCACTTGTCCAAGCTAGCTTTATTGAATAGTCCCATCTCTACTCCGATAGCATGGATGGTTTGGGGTAGAGGTCCAACACTTGTCCAACCTACTATCCATTATGTAGTTGAGGTTTTAGCCCAAGGTGGTTTGAAAGAATTTATCTCTATGGTTTGAAGGTCAAAGTGTGAATGGAGTGTACCTACTATGTTTACTACCTTGGATGGTTTGGGCAGAGTTCCATCAGTTTTCCAACCTACTAAGCATTGTGTTATGGAGGGTTTAGCCCAAGGTGGTCTAAAAGTCCACCACCTATCCAAGCTAGCTCTATTGAATAGTCCTATCTCTACTTTGATAGCGTGGATGGTTTTGGGTAGAGGTCCAACACTTTTCCAACCTACTATCCATTATGTTATGGAGGTTTTAGCCCAAGGTGGTTAGCAGGTCTACCACTTATCCAGGCTAAATCTATTGAAAAAAGATATCTCTATTGTTTAAAGGTCAATGTGTGAATAGAGTGTAGCTACTATGTTTACTACCATGAATGGTTTGGGGTAGAGCTCCACCATTTGTCCAACCTGGTAGCCATTGTGTTATGGAGGTTTCAGCCCAGGTTGTTTGAAGGTCCACCACCTGTCCAAGCTAGCTCTATTGAAAGAAGCTAACGAGCTATTGTTTGAAGGTCAAAAGGTGAATGTAGTCTAGCTACTTTGTTTACTACCATGGAGGGTTTGGGACAGAGGTCCATCACTTGTCCAACCTACTAACCATTGTGTTATGGAGGTTTTAGCACAAGGTGGTTTGAAGGTCCTCCACCTGTCCAAGCTAGATCTATTGAATAATCCTATCTCTACTTTGATAGCATTGATGGTTTTGGGTAGAGGTCAATCACTTGTCCAATTTACTATCCCTTGTGTTATAAAGGTTTTAGCCCAAGGTGGTTTGAAGGTCCACCACCTCTCCAAGCTAGATCTATCAAAAGAAAATTTCTCTATTGTTTGAAGGTCATGTCCAAGCTAGATCTATTGAAAGAAGCTATCTCTATTGTTTGAAGGTCAATGTGTGAATGGAGTGTATACTATGTTTACTACCAGGGATGGTTTGGGGCAGAGGTCCACCACTTGTCCAACCTGCTAACCATTGTGTTATGCAGGTTTTAGCCCAAGGTTGTTTGAAGGTCCACCACCTATACAAGCTAGCTCTTTTTAAATAAGCTATCTCTATTGTTTGAAGATCAATGTGTGCATGGAGTGTAGCTACTATGTTTACTACCATGGTTGGTCTGAACATAGGTCCATCACTTATCCAACCTACTAACCATTGTGTTATGGAGGTTTTAGCCCAAGGTTGTTTGAAGGTCCACCACCTATCCAAGCTATTTCTATTGAATAGTCCTATCTCTACTTTGATAGTGTGGATGGTTTGGGATAGAGGTCCAATACTGGTCCAACCCACTATCCACTGTGTTATCAAGGTTTTAGACCATGGTGGTTTGAAGGTCCACCACCTGTCAAAGCTAGATCTGTTGAAAGAATCTATCTCTATTTTTTGAAGGTCAATTTGTGAATGGAGTGTAGCTACTATGTTTAATACCATGGATGGTTTGGGGTAGAGGTTCACCACTTGTCCAACCTACTTACCATTGTGTTACGGAGGTTTTAGTCCAAGGTTGTTTGAAGGTCCACCATCTGGCCAAGCTAGCTCTATTGAAAGAAGCTATCTCTATTGTTTGAAGATCAATGTGTGAATGAAGTGTAGCTACT
This sequence comes from Adiantum capillus-veneris, assembly GCF_014529385.1. Classification (NCBI taxonomy): domain Eukaryota; kingdom Viridiplantae; phylum Streptophyta; class Polypodiopsida; order Polypodiales; family Pteridaceae; genus Adiantum; species Adiantum capillus-veneris. Next base: position 41,102,915 of record NC_140954.1, read on the forward strand.
ATGTTTACTACCATGTATGGTTTGAGGGTCCACCACTTGTCCAACCTACTAACCATTGTATTATGGAGGTTTTAGCCCAAGGTGGTTTGAAGGTCCACCACCTGTCCAACCTAGCTCTATTGAATAGTCCTATCTCTACTGTGGTAGCATGGATAGTTTTGGGTAGAGGTCCAATAGTTGTCCGACCTACTATCCATTGTGTTATGGAGGTCTTAGCCCAAGGTGGTTTGAAGGTCCACCACATATCCAAGCTAGCTCTATTTATAGTCATATTTCTATTGTTTGAATGTCAATGTGTGAATGGAGTGTAGCTACTATGTTTACTACCAGGGATGGTCTGGACAAAGGTCCACCACTTGTCCAACCTACTAACCATTGTGTTATGGAGGTCTTAGCCCAAGGTGGTTTTAAGGTCCACCACTTGTCCAAGCTAGATCTATTGAATAGTCCTATCTCTATTGTGATAGCATGGATGGTTTCGGGTAGAGGTCCAACACTTGTCCAACCTACTATCCATTGTGTTATGGAGGTTTTAGCCCAAGGTGGTTTCAAGGTCCACCACTTGTCCAAGTTAGCTATATTCAATAGTCCTATCTCTATTGTTTGAAGGTCAATGTGTGAATGGAGTGTAGCTACTATGTTTACTACCATGGATGGTCCAAGGAAGAGGTCCACCACTTGTCCAACCTTTTATCCCTTGTGTTATAAAGGTTTTAGCCCAAGTTGGTTTGAACGTCCACCACTTGTCCAAGCTAGCTCTATTAAAAGAATCTATCTCTATTTTTTGAAGGTCAATGTGTGAATGGAGTGTAACTACCATATTTACCCCCATGGATGGTTTGGGGAAGAGGTCCACCACTTGTCCAACCTATTATCCATCGTGTTTTGTTTTAAGGTCCACCACTTGTCCAAGCTAGCTTGTTTTAAATGAAACTACCTAAATTTAAATAATCCCATCTAATTTTAATGAAACCGCCCAAATTTAAATAATCCCGCTTAAATTCAAATCAAGCCGCTCAAATTTAAATAGTCCCACCTAAATCAACTTCACCGTCTCGCGTAAATTCAAATTTTCCCATCCAAATTCAAATTTGAAAGCAAGTTTAGCTAAATGGACGTCTTTTTCCCACCTAAATTCAAATCCGCCCTTGTTGAATCACATTTTTTGCATCTATAGCCAAACAAGGTCCACTAGTTGCCAAACTAGTAACACCAAGAAAAACCCCAACATCATACATCCACAGAAATTCTAGCGCACATATTTCATATTTTAGCCATTTCAGAAACAACAAACAAAGAAAGTACTGTGACTATGTATTTAGTACTACACAAACAATATATTTGCATATCTCTGTATGTTTGTATGTGTATTTGCATAGTACTACAATATGTGTATTTGCATAATAACAATAATAAACCCTAAAACTGAAAAATGTAAATTATGTCTCTTTGAAAACAGAATGACAAAGAATTGATGAGAGAGGGTGCGAGAGAGAGAGAGAGAGAGAAAGGGAGGGGAGAGAGAGAGAGAGAGAGAGAGAGAGAGAAAGAGAGAGAAAGATATACATGTTCTGTTTTGTTGACATGTTTCGCTGTGTCAATGTGTTTCACAATAGCGACCTGCTCTGCAATAACGACCTGCTTTGCAATAGAGACCTGCTATGTGATGGTGCAACTAGCTCTGTGATGGAGACCTGCTCGACGATGACAATAGCGATTTGATTTTCTTAGATGGTGATGGCAAACTATTTTGCGGTGTCGACCTATTGTGCGATGGCGATACCACCTGCAATAGCGACCTGGTTTGCAATAGTGACCTACTCTATGATGGTGATCTGCTCGACGATGGCAATAGTGACCTGTTCCTTTGATTGACGACCTCTTCAGCAATACCTATTTCGTGTTGTGCATGAAAGGTTTGTGTTTTTTGTGTGCAAATGCCACGTAAGTAGCGAATGCGGCCTTTAAGATTAGAAGGATAATGACCTAAATCGTGGTTTGTGCCTCATGGAATATATGGGACCTAAACTTCAAATATAGCCGGTTTTGAGTTTTATTATCCTGTTTCAAGTCCAAGTTGCCTGTTCTGTCATAATTTTTGAATGGGAACTCAGAATATAGCAACCAAGGGCTAGGATGAAAGCTTGCAAGATAATGTAACTTTAAAGCTTGGTTTTAAAGGCGTTTCTTAATACCTTTTCCAAGTTAAAACTTTTTGGGTACCCAACTTAAGTATCTAACCCTAAAAAGTCTAGAGAGACATAAGTTTCATATCAGTTTCAAAGGCCACCTGCATAGAATTAAAGCACAAAAGGGACAATTAAGTTGTTCATATTCCCAAAATCTATCACAAGGCTTCACTTGAAAACCAATCTAGTAACAATCTGATGAAAGGACAAATGATCAGGGAATTGGTGGAAGTAGCACCACTGTTAGACCTTCCTATAGCATATAACTTCTTGGCCAAAAGGGGAATCAAAATAGAGACAAGTCACGTTATTAAATCGGTCTTAGACTCTTCCATGATTGGTTCTGTTTCTTTCCGAACCCTTCCCATCGGGAAGCAAGATCTTAGCCCAAAACCTACACGTCTCACTTGTTCAACATGTAGTCTAACTTAGTAGGCCTAGTCCACTATCTGTCACGGGGACCCATCATCAATTGTACAACCAGTTTGTTATTGCATTAGTATTTTACCTTTAGTATTGTCCATTAAAATTAAGTCCACTACTTGTCCAAGCTATATTGTGGCAACGCCCTATCCATTGCCACCATTTGTTCCGCTCGCCAACCACTTTGTTTTTGCATTAGTAGTTCACCTTAGTCATGGACCATTAAAACTAGGTCCACCACTTGTTCAAGTTGTACTACTCTAACATATCACTATCCACCACTGGGTTCCACTTCCAATTGTCCAACCATTTTGTTCTTGCATTAATATTTCACCTTCGTTCGACATCGGCCATTAAAATCAGGTCCACCACTTGTCCAAGCTATACTCTAGTAGGCCTCGTCTACTTCCACCACTTGTTTTGCTTGCCAACCACTTTGTTTTTGCATTAGTAGTTCACCTTAGTCATGGGCAATTAAAACTAGGTCCACCACCTATCCAAGTTGTACTACTCTAAAATAGCACTATCCGCGACTGGGTTCCATCCCACCAATTGTCCAACCACTTTGTTCTTGTATTAATATTTCACCTTTGGAATTGGACATTAAAACTAGATAGTAAAACTAGTCCACTAGCTATCCACCACTTGGTCCACCACCAACCAACTCCTTCTTGCATTTGTAGTTCACCGTTGGCATTGGCCATTAAAACTAGTCCACCACTTGTCCAGGCTATACTCTTAGTAGGACTCATCCACTTTCCACCAGGTTGGACTTCCCGCCAACCATTTTGCATTTGCATTAATATTTCACCTTAGTCATTGGCCATTAAAGCTAGGTCCACCACTTGTCCAAGCTATGCTTCAACATAGTAACCCTAGTCCACTATCCACCACCAACCACTTTGTTCTTACATTAGTAGTTCAGCTTCAACAAGGGCTACTTGGAGATTGGAAATTGAAATTGGTCATTAAAAGTAGGTCCACCACTTGTCCAACCTTGCTTACATTTTGATAAGCAATGACTACTTGGACACTAGGAAGCAGGGTCTTGCACTAGTTCACTTTGGACAATGAGCTTTAAAACTAGGTCCACCACTTGTCCAAGCTATGTCACTAAAATAGGGAGGGGTTCTTGAGCCAATATCCACCACTTCTCCAACCTTGCTTCCATTGAAAGAATTAAGGCCTACTTGTACATTGAGATGCAAGTTCTATATTAGTTTAGTGATTACATTAGAACTAGGTCAAACCTACTACCTGTTATCTTATGGAGGCTTTAGCCCTAGGTGGTTTTAAGGTCCACCACCTCTCCAAGCTAGATCTATTGAAAGAAGCTATCTCTATTGTTTCAAGGTCAATGTGTCAATGGAGTGTAGCTACTATGCTTACTACCATGGATGGTTTGGGGAAGAGGTCCACCACTTGCCCAACCTACTATCCATTGTGTCATGGAGGCTTTAGCACAAGGTGGTTTGAAGTTCCAACACCTGTTCAAGCTAGCTTTACTGAAACAAGCTATCTCTATTGTTTCAAGGTCAATGTGTGAATGGAGTGTACCTACTATGTTTACTACCATGGATGGTTTGAAGTAGAGGTCCACCACTTGTCCAACCTACTATCCACTATGTTATAGACGCTTTAGCCCAAGATGGTTTGAAGGTCCACCACCTGTCCAATCTAGTTGTAATGAAACAAGTTATCTCTATTGTTTCAAGGTCAATATGTAGATAGAGTGTAGCTACTATGTCTATTAGCATGGAAGGTTTTAGGCAGTTGCTTCCATTGAAATCATTAAGGATTACTTGGACATTGAGATTCAAGTTAGATAGTCATTTAGTGATGACATTAGAACTAGGTCCACCACTTGTCCAAGCTATGTTGTAATATAGTAAGTGGGTCACCATTTATTCACTTTGATTAGGGCTCCTCAAATTGAAAGTCGTCGAACTATTAACATTCATAACCCTCATGTCTTTTATAATGGAAATTATAAAACTTTGCTCAAAGAGAAGTACCTATGAGTATGAACTTGACAATGTATTTTTTTCACTTGTAGGATGGACTTCAAATCTGGGCAGAAAGTACATTTGATTCTTGATAATGAAATTGTTGGTATTGATTGTGTGTGTAGAACAGATCTAGATTCCACATGTGGTGGTACAAAGATAGGGCAAGAAAATGTATCTATACTAGTGGAGGAATGTTTGAAGGATGTGGTGCTCCCTTTTCCTACAATGATACTACATCCTTCCAAAGCTCATTATGGAGTGTTGTTCGATGGCCCAAGCTTCTTTTGCATTCTTCCATGATAAATGACAACCCAATTGACACAAATGAAATCCACATAACAAGCCCAGAGTTTGAAACATTGATACGAGAATCTTGGAGAAATCAAAGGGTACTTTTAAAGGATGACACAATGATGAAAATTGTACATGAAGGGACCATCTTATATGTATTTCCAAACGATTATGTTAACTTCCATGTACTTGGTGATGATTTTGTGGGTGTGGGTATTGAAAGGGAGAATGAAATTAGTCAGAACATGCCTCACATGGCTAGCATCACATTGGTAAAGTGGCCCATCAAGGAGACAACCATGTTGGATGGGATCCCATTACGGCGCTTTGTTCCTATTAATTTGATGCATGCTAGATGTGCAGAATTTGATGTATCCAATGATGATAATGCTAGAAAATATGGTGATGGGAATACCGTTGCTACATCGTTAAAGAAGTGGTGCTACACTTTTATCAACAGACCTTGGAAAACAAGAGCAGCACCAGCTTCTACTTTTCATCTTGCAATTGAGTCAATTCAAAGTGTTTCATGTATTGATTATTGTGGACAAAAATGCTGTCAATTTGCAGATTGGGATATGGTGACAAGGTTACAGCAAGAATTTTGGGGAGAGTCTTAGAAAGCACGCACTAATTATGTTTATGATGTCCTATCTATATGCTATCAGAAAGATGAAAAGATGCAATACCAATTCAAGATAAATGGCTCTATTGTTTGTTGTAGAGCATGGAATGAGCTACTTTGGAATACCAAAGACGTCATTTTGAAAATTTTGAAAATGGTGTGCGCCATTATGTGCATGGTAACACATGCACATTGAGATGAGGACTTCAACATGCTAATTTAGCAAGAGCATTGCTAAATGAGTTTGTGGATAAAAACTCTGAGAAGATGCCACACAGAAGTAGAACACTACTAGATGGCTCAAGAGACACTCAATTAGTGATTCCATCAATGTACAAATAGGTTGACATTTTAAGCGAGATCAACACAACACTTGACCAAATGGGTAATGAGAAGAATTTATCTCAGTCTTCTTTCGGTAGAATGTGGAACAAAGAGTATCCACATGTCACTTTAACAAATACAAATGAGTTCTCTAAGTGCAATGTTTGCAGTTCAATCAAGGCAAGGCTAGAAGATAAACCTTCTCTTGATGAGAGATCTCTTCTTTTGAGAGAGAGAGAGAGAGAGAGAAGTTCACATGGCACAACAAAAGAGTTGCAGGAGCCTATATTATGCATGGTGCACATATTCAAAAACTCAACCACAAAAGTTTGTATGCATAATTCATGATAAGATGGATCAAAAGAAGACTGCAATTCCGAGATTACACATTGCTCCTAAGGGTGTGGACTCCAAATAAAATTTGCAAGTGGCATTGATAGGTATGATCACTCATGGAAATGGAGAAGGTCATTACGGTTACTTTGTCTTGAATGGTTTGTGGCCAGCTGATTCAAATATTACAATTGGCTCAACTGCTAATTGTTTACATAACCTAGAGCAGATAGATAATCATCCTCTTGGTGATCTAGCAACCAACGGACTACCAAGGAGCTCTATCTCACTACCAAATTCTTTGAACTCAAGGGATGCTTTCGACTACCACAACTTGAGTGACAAAAAAGAGCCCATTGTGGAGACATCAAAAACTATAGAAGAGGAATTGGGGTCATCATTTTGCAAGTTACCGGAGAACTTGTTATTACAATTAGATAATTGTGCAAGGGAGAACAAAAATCGATACTTATTTGCCTATTTGTCCATGGGTGTTGCAAGGGGCGTTTTCAAAACCATTCAACTAGGATTTTTGATGGTTGGGCATACATATGAGGACATAGATGCAATGTTCAGTAAGTTTTCAGAGAAGTTGAGAGTTACACAAACTTATACTTTGCCTCATTTGATGGATACACTAAGGAATAGCTCATCTTCATCTCTAGCTCTATTTATGCTCACAAAGGTCCATGATTTCAAGCAATATTGTGATGGCTATCTTTGTGATCGACAAGACATACTTGTTGGCCACTCCCAACCTCTTCAATTTAGGTTTTTTATGCAAGATGAGACACCCATGATGAAATATAAGGCACATGTAGGTGTATCAAATTGGAGTGGAAGTATTCGCCTTTGAAAAACTGACATAGAAGGAAATCCAATGTTACCACATGGAGATCCACCTTTGGTACCAATGGCAGAGTATGTCAAGGCCCATGAAGAAGTGATTTCAGGGTTGAAGAATTATATTAAGTCTTGGCAAAATTTAGGAAATGGTTCAAGTGTGCCACGATATTATAGGCTCGTGATAGATTACTGGACTAAGGTAATTGAAAAGCTTGGAAGAGCAATCATATTAGAGGGAGTCTTGTACGAACAATTTTGGCCAAAAACGCAAGAATCTCGTCACAAACAATGCACCACAATGAGCTTACAAAAAGGAGCCGAAAGATTCCTAGGTCTTGAAGAGCTAAATGATCGTTTTTGTGGTCCTCAACGAGATAGACCAAGGGAAGAGTTTGACCCTCTATCTGATGTGCACCAAGGTGACTTTGTTATGCTACTTCCAAGTGACATGGATATCTATCGAGTTTGGCTTGCAATGGCTTTATCAAACATTGACAACGAGCCTACATCACCAAGCTACAGAAAAGTTTTGATTCAATATTGGGAACCTTGTGCAAGAAAGAGTGGGATGACAGATACTCAAGCTTACACTAATTGTTGTGGAAGGGTTTTTGGGTTTTCAACTATAAGGACCCGCAAGTGTGGGAATCTGTAGATGCGATTCTTTGGTCTTGGAGATTCAACAAAGAAGGTCCATTTTCAAGGATTAAGATTCCAGAAAGGCATACTCTAAAAGATAAAACTGGCCTTGCTCGTGCACATCATCAACCACACTTGGATCAAAGTTTGGACATGGCATCCAATTTGGAGTAGATTATATGGAGCTTCTATTGTTACTATAATGGTTGTAAACAAGACCTTTGATTTTAGTGATCTTTCTTTCTTTTATTTCATTACTATAGCATTTATTCAAATTCATGCTTTGTGCATCCTCAAATTTTGGTGCTTATCAACACCACAATTCTTTAAGATTCCAGTCTACCCCATCAGCAAGTATATCAACATTTTTCCCACTTTAGATGGAAAATTTCCCAAATTACATGAATTTAGTCAATTTGGAGATTCCCATAATGAGGGATTTTTACCATAATAATGCAAAGAGAATTGAGAATTACAAATCTTACACTTTAGAAGATTGCATTATTTGCTAAATAAGCCCAAGCAAAACATAGTTCCCCCTTCAATATTATCCCGTATCAATCTACACTCAATTTTTTAAGAAATTTAAATTCAAGCTTACAAAAAGGAAGATAGTAAAGTGATTTTTCAAGCAAGGATTTATTGTGAATCATGAAAAAGATACAGAAAGTGAAAAATTTGTGATGAAAGGGAAGTCGTCAAAGGATGCACTTTTTCCCCCAAAAAGAAGATGGATAATTTTATGATTTTGGCCTTCCATAATGCCTACAAATGATCTCTGATTTGAGTGGAGATCATAGATCTATAATCTACACGTCGAGCTCTTTCCATAGATATGCTACATGGTATGGTTTCACCTGCTAGTTTTTAAATTCCATTTTGGGGGAAAACTTTGAATTCAAATAAACTAGTTGTTTTGCCTGTTCGAATTCAAAAGCTGTCCTTTGATTACTTTTTTAATACTAAAGGTTTGACTTCCTTAAATTGCCAAATAAAGAGGCCCTCCTAGACCCCATTCTCTTCCTAATGGGGATACGGATTTTTGTAATGCAAAGTTTTATCCCCCTACACCCTCTCTCTCTATTTAGTAACTTTTTATTCATCACCTGTCACAATTGGGATTTTTCTTGCCATACTCCTAGTGCCATCTTTGAAACATCTTTGAGACAAGAAGAGTACAAGAAGCACAATGGCTCAAGTATTGGAAAAAGTTTAGGAAATGGGACAAGGATGCACATAATGCAAAGTTCTATCCCCCCCGCACTCTCTCTCTCTCTCTCTCTCTCTCTCTCTCTCTATCTATCTATCTCTATCTCTCTAGTTTGTAAATTACCCTACACTGGATTCTAGGAGACTACATATTTTGTGCTCCTAAGGAGGCTTGCCAACTGTTTGTTTCTTGGGGATCTTTCAACTTCCTATGATGTAAAAATAATGTAGAGAAGTAGATAGCATGTGAAGTGAAGGTTGACAAAAGTGTATTTTTCTATGGTTTCACACATGTGCAATATTACACAAACACCTCGATATAAACAAGGTGAGGAGACACGAAGGCCTGCTAAGTTAAGGGGAGATGAGGGAGATTAAGTTTAAATCCGTGCCCATAATCACATGGAATTTTTATTGTGTTTTAACATAAAATTGTATGATCTAGGGAGAATTACCAAAATACCCCTCTAATTTGTGAAAATTCTCAAAATACCCCTCAAATTTCAAAAATTCCCAAAATACCCTTGTATGTATTTTGGTTGGATTGTTATGAACTTTTTATCTTTATTCTTTTTTGGCAATTGAGATCCATTTTTGAGTGCTTAGCATGTAATTTGTCACAAATTACCTTGCAAAAAAGGTAATTTGTCTAAAAATAATGAAGCAATTCATCTCCAAAGCCTACATAACCAACTCAAATTGTAGTTTTAGCATCTTGTATGATAGAGAATTAGTCTTCTTATGAAGATCTACAAAAATTACTTTTGGAGAAATTTACTCTCACAACCAAGAATTTTTAAAATTTGAGAGGTATTTTGGAAACTTCCACAAAATAGAGAGATATTTTGGTAATTTTCCCTATGATCTATTACACATATATTATCACAAGTAGTTTACATATTACAAAAAGCTGCACTTAAATAATGTGAAAGGTGCACATTGCATATCAACATTTTGAAATAAAATAAAATGAAAAGGAAGTAAAATGAAAACAATAAAATTCAATTTTAGAACAAAAAACAATATTTTAGTGCTTTCATAAAAAACATAAAAATAATAAAACAAGATAGTGAAATGAAATTTTATGAACTTTTTAAATGAAATGATTATTTATCAATACCTCATATCATGGGATCAAACTCCCATGAATACACTTTCTAATCCAAAAAGATGAATGCACATTTGAAAACTAACATTTAAAAGACTATGATGTGTTTCTATTCACAAGAGTTTCAAGGCCCTTGGGACACTTGTCAAGCAAAGAAATTTGAACGACCTTTACCCCAAAATTATTTTTGGTCTACAAAAGGCCATAGGAGAGTGGGTGGAGAATCCGTGCATTTTTTGGGCCGTTGATGTAGGTGCATTCGATTGAGGACGCATGTAAGTGAAGGATTTTGTTAAAGTTAGGTCTTTGTCGATGGCATCATCTTAGTTTAATGTATATGCTGAATGTAGGCGTTGATGCGTGCGTCGAATCTTGTAGGATCTACAACCAAATTTGGTGTGCATTGAATGCAGGTGCTGAAGGCATAGCAGCTACTACAGGAGGCAGGTACATGTCATGTTTTCTGTGTTTAGTGTGTGTGTGTATGCACGCAACCGCACCTGTCGAGGGCTTTTCGATGGCCGCAAGGCTAAGCAATGATGGATTGCCCACATGCATTGCGAAGGCTGCAGCATGAGGTGTAGCATCTGGTGCATTGTTCGGTTTGCTTGGAGAAATCACATCATGGTGTCATGCACAACATGCCAATCATCCCATCACCTCTCACACATGATATCAAAGCCATGCTTCATATGTCTCTTTGCTAATGTCTGAAGGGGATTTTTGACCTGTAGAATGGCATACGAGGGCAGGTCATCTTTGCAGGTCCGTGCTATTGAAAAGTGTGCCTCAGCTTTGTCTTAGCCATTTGTAAAATCAAAACAAAAGGTTGAACGGATGGGGAGAAGAAGAAAATCCGTGCAAAAAATTCAAGAATGTATGGTTAAATTGTAGAAATAGCCAGTTTTTCACGAAAAAATTCTCTTCAAATCCATTCTAAAGGGAAGTTGCAAAAATAGTCTGTTTTTTGAGAAATTTCCTCTTCGAATCTATTCTAAAGGGAATTTTTTATGTTTGTGAAATTGATATTTATCAAACATCGCTGCAGATCTTCTATGGAAGGGGGCAAGTTGTGAAGCTTGCAGTGGTGTTCTTTGAGCTAATTGGGGCAGTGTTGAAGGTTGGTCTGCAATGTGTTCTTGGCTCGCCATCTCCTATTCCTGTCTACAGTGTGATTGGAGAGTTTCCAAGCTTTTGGTATGCATTGAATGAGCAAGTAAAGTACTATTATGCTGATGTATTCTGTGCCTTACAATGGCTTGAAATAAATCGAGAATTTACAATACGTGATCATTTTGAAAAAATGTGAAAAATGTGTAACTCCAATCTTTACTGCTTTTTCATTTTGATCTTTGATGTGCATCCATACGTTTTCAATCTTTAGCAGCTTTTGTTAATTCCTGATCACGCTATTGCAAGTTTTTAAAAATTATGTCACAACTTAGGGTCTTGCACCTTGAGATATATAGCTTTTCTAGAGAGAGAGAGAGAGAGAGTGTGTGTGTGTGTGTGTGTGTGTGTGTGAGAGAGAGAGAGAGAGAGAGAGAGAGAGAGAGAGAGAATTGAAACTACGTCAACAAAAACCCATACATTGTGTGTGTGTGTGTGTGAGAGAGAGAGAGAGAGAAAGAGAGAGAGGATTTCAAAGTAGAACTGAAGCTACAACGAGAACACACACACACACACCCCCCAAAACACAAACATTAGACGGTTGCACAATCTATCTCAAGGTGCAAAAAAGTAAGTGGCAATTCGTTCAAGCTTTATAACTTCAAATATGCTACAAAAAACATTCCATATTTGGAATTTATTTGATGCTGGAACTATGGAATTTAAAAGCCCTTCTCTTCAACGAGTCATCTAATGGTTCTCCAACAATTATAGCTGTTGTGTACAAGAAGTGGGCAAAATGATATATTGAACAAGCTCTAGCTTTTAATTAGAAGGCTGCATATTAGGATCCGGCAGGTGCCAAATAATTGGGCCGCAACATTGTATCATGAATGATAAAGTTATGCATGACAGAAAAAAGGTGATCTCGCCCGCCGCCAGTATAACCAGCGCCGTGCAGGTGGTGCACATTTGGCCAGATTGCAGGAGCTGGCATTATTGTATGAAAGGCGCCATTGATCATAACAGGACGTGGAGCTGCTGATAGTGCCAAGAGAACAGGCTGCAGTAAGTACTGCTGACCATGAAGATATTGAGGAGCATAATTAGCCTCTGTCGATGCATCTTGGGTTTGCGGAGCTGGCTCGGCGGTTCTTGCCATGGCGCAGCAGTTGCATTGTTGTCGTCTATGAGCACGAGGGCACGCCATCGACCACTGCGTTATCGTCGTCCTCATCGTCTTTGGCAACTGTGGACTCATTAGAGAAGATTGGGGTGAAGTCGGAGAGGGCAAGGAGGGGGCCGGTGCAGAGGGGGCAGGTGGAGCGAGCCCGAACCCAGCGGTAGATGCAGGCCCAGCAGAAGACGTGGCCGCAGCATGTCAGTACAGGCTTCCTGGGCGAGTCACGCAGGCAGATGCTGCAGGTGAAGCAGGCGTTCGAGGTAGACGATGTCGACGCAGTACTGACCATTTCGTAGTAGCTTATCATTATTCTGGCCCCAAAGGGCTCTTTTATAATCACTCCCGTCGCCCTAAAATGCTTTTGATGAAACCACGCGTTTCTAAACGACGCGCATAAGTATAAGTCTGTCCCTAAATGACGAGGATAAGCTGGTGGTCACACGAGGCTTAATTTTCAATTATTTGGGCAAATAACTGAACCCCTTTTGTAATCACGTGACGACTATTGAGCCTGCAACTATCCCTAGTTATTTCGAGCCAAGCTTGGCAAAAATGTATTTTCTGAAATAAGGGCACCATTAAAACTCTTATGATTTTTGAGTCAAAATTTGAAGCAATTCCCGGAATTTACACCAAAACTTGTAATTTCTTTACGGTTTTCACCAAGGCAAGAAATTAGAAGAGTGCTCAACCCACACCCTATAATTAACAATTAAGCAACCAGCTTTGTGGAGCATTGGCACTTGCAAGACATTAAGCAAACTTGATAAATTTTCTTTTTCAAAAGTTCTAAAGTTTGCCTTGACATGTGAGGTTCCGTTCCCATGTCTGGACCTCTACATGGTAATCTCCACGAGATGGATTTCACACTATGTGCAACATGCAGTAGTGTTTACAAGCATTGTCTACAACTAAGGACAAGGAGCAATCAAGTGATCATGGGTCAAGAAACAAGTGCTTATGACTCTAGCCCTGCATTCTTGGATGTGATGAGATGAGAGCAATCAAGGTGCATTGGTTTTCAATTTTGGTTCTACACAATGATGCATGCGCAAGTTTTGTTTGCATACAATTGCATGCCATTGAATAGAGTCAAAAAGCAACAAATCTCTAATCATATTAGCAAAGCACAAGTGATAGCTTCCTATCTTGGTTAGAAAACTTTTTCGATGAGTCAAAAATGTTCAATGTGATAACATATCTCTTTGTTTTACTATATAGTGCTCATGTTTGGGTTGTTGGCAAAGATGAGGACATACGACACCTCCGCGCGGGGGGGGGGGGGGGTTTGAAGTATGTAATCATGTTAATGTATAACGTGACTTCAAAAGAAGGGTTTTAAAATGCAAAAATTTTAGGCAATTTAAAAGAGATACATTAAAATAAAGGGGTTTTATATTCAATTTTGAAAAACTTTCCTAAAATAAAGGATCATTTTATTCAATTAGACATGTTAAAAGAGGGGGGGTTTAATACCCTACGAACGCACGTTATATAGGGGGTATTGAATGGTGAACCCCCTGAGTAGGACAATATTGAGCAAAGTGTTTTGCACTCTTTTATCCTTGGGGGCCAAGTCTTTATAATTATGTGAATATCACATGAGTGCACAAAAGAAGGGTTTAGTAAACTTTATTTGTTCTCACATTTTCACATATTAAAAGGTATCGTGTAAATGGAATTGAATCAAAGAATTACAGATTGATGAAGAAAAGGGTGTTTTTTAGTTGTCAAAATTTCCTAAATAAAGAGTCCTTGAATACACGTGATACACACAATTTCTAAATAGCAACACCCCCCCCAAAGGCTCATATAATTTTCAAACCATTTCAGATGAGGCAAGAGAGAGAAAAAATCTTGGACTTTTTTCTTGATTCCAAATTTTGCAAGTACTCATGCAAAATTCTTCCATTGCAAATTTCTTCCATAAGATCTATTCTTCTATTCTGTTGAGAGTTTTGCTAATTGCATCATGGTTATTAAGAGAATGATTCATATGTTTGGAGCAATTAGGAGATTTTGGAGATCTTTTAAAGGCCTTGTAAGAAAATCTATTTCTCTCTCTAGAAAATCTCAATTGAATATGTCCAAAAGGACAACTAAACGTTCTAAAAAGTGAATCTGAAATCATGTAGAGTGATCATAGAGCTAACATTTTGAGATGGAATTTGATGGTCCACATTGGTGTGTCTGATTAAGACAAGTAGACATTTGTTTCTTAGGTTTTTGGTATTACCATATATGTGGTAGTGATGTGCGTGGACACACACCGGAGCAAGTTTTCTCTCATTAGGAGGTTTCTTCCCCATGCATGATATATACGCCCACCACTTTAGGGTTAACTTATCTTTCTATTTTCCCACTAAGCAATACATTCTCTATTGTGCTCCTTGACACTACAAGAGGTTGTGTGCTCTTGTGACACGTATAGCGACGGAAATACACTGGCTTTTTAAAACCCCCGGCGTCACTAAAAACGTCGCTATTAGCGTTGATACGGGAATGTCTCTATAGTGGTCGCTATCGCAGTCGCTATATAGCGACGCCTATAGCGACGCTGCAGGGCCATAGATAGTGACGCTTATAGCGACGTTGCATAGCCTAATATAGCGACGCCCGAGATTAAAAAAATTTGGTGGCAGGGCATCGAATGCCCTACCACCCATCAACCATATTGAATGTTTCATTGGTCTATTTACCTTTGAAAAAAAAGTGCAAAGGTAAATATAGACCCAAAATAGTCACCCACAAGACAATATAATCATTAACTCCATTATCCATAGTACGTATTGTTTGCAAAATAAAGATACAAAAATGAAAAGCGTGAATTGATGGAAGTAAATAAATGACAATTGTACACAGCAGCAAAATCACTTTATTGTTAATCATTGCAAATGTAATAGTTACAAACCATTGTCATTATTTAAAAAATATACATGGTTTTCAAAAATATATAGTTACATGGTCTCATGATACATAAGCTATGACAAAAAGAAACTAATGTTATCTAGCTATGGCTAAACTGACGTCGTCTAATCAGACGTCTAATCGCGTCCAAGCGGCGTATCTGTCGGATTCTGCAAAAAAAAAAACAATAAGATAGCTTTTTGTAAGTATAAACATATAGCGAGCGACGTTTATAAAACAATACAATAAATAGAAAAGAATAAACCCTAATACTAACCATGCCGCCGCGAGAAGTCAGGATGTCTATAAGGGCATTTAAGCCCTTCCTACCTGCGTACTCACGTTCGTACGGTGTGGGATCACGTCCTGTAAACGACCACTGTCAAAACATACAAAGAATCCATTATGTTAGAATTTCAAATCCCATAAACCCTAAACTATCTAACATAGATTCGAAAACACTTACAAAATCGGCCTCAAATAATGCCCACATGCCGCTCCCCAAGTGGTGCGAGCTCCCTGCCTCTACTCGCGCTGTGGCTGCCTCCTTTTGTTGCTTCCACTTGTCGGGATTCTCGCGCGCTTCTTCCTTCGCATGCTTCCAATCTTCTTTGGCCAGCCAATCTGGTCTGTTCCATCCATGCTTGATTGCTTTTTGCACTTCGGAACGCTTATGCTTGCAGTATTCGCGCATTTGAACCTTCATCACATCTTCATTAAAGGGGTCATCCCGTGTTGGAACGGGAAACTCGTCATGAAGCATGTTGATGACTCTGTCTTTTAATTCATTCGGTACTTCACTCCAGATGTTTAGTATGTAGTGTCTAAACACCTGAGAGCAAAGACCGCGTATGCACGAAATCACCTTCTTGCCGTCATCATCCAAGATGATGCCGCCGCTGAAGTCGACGGAGTAAGGCAAGCCCTCTCGCCGTTAACGCGTGAACCTGGGTGTCTCGGCAGGGGTCTCTAGTGGCGTGTCAACGGGGGTACGGACGCCACGTGTCTCCACTGGAGTCTGAGCCCCGAAGCGAGGAGTGTCCACTGGAGTGACTCCTGGAGGAGTAGCTAGTGGTGTGTAGCTGTGGGGAACGGCACTCAGCCGTGCAAAACCTGGTGTCGATGGCAATGACCTGGTTGGTGTCGGGACGGGCAAAGAAGGGGAGGGTAAAGAGCCTCGTCAAACACGAGGCGGTGTCGAAGCATCGGTGGCGCCACCCCCACAACAACCGCCACCGCCACCACTAGAGCGCCGGTGCCTAGACGAGTGTGAAGATCGTCTCGTCGACACCGAAGCTTCGGAGCGCGCTGAGGACTCTGAAACAAAGGGAGATGCGGATGGAGTAGGAACGCGCGATGGTGCACCAGAGCGATGATGCTCCACGTACCACTATCTCTGTTGGGGTGACAAAGAAGAAAGAAACTCCTCATCATCCAGACCTGCATTAAACACACGAACATTTAAACTTAATATTGAATGAATGGAGTAAGAAACATGGACAAGTAGATAGAGAGAGAGAGAGAGAGAGAGAGAGAGAGGAGGAGGTGCTCATCGTCTCTGCTAATGAGAACATACCTAGAGCACACGTACCTGGAGTGGACACAAAGACCATTAAATACAATGACGTAATGACGCAATGACGCAAATACTTAAAGAGCCGAGGAATCGTACAAGAACTTGAATGGGCTTGTAGCTTTGGAATATTCAAAGGCTAGCAGCAACAGAAAGCGTTCTTCTTCTATTCAACTTGAGTGATGAAAGAGGCAAGTGCATAACTCTGAATTTAAAACCGAGCAAAATTGTTCAAATACAATATTTATGGCTTTAAGAGATCTCTCTCTCATCCTCGCATAGCTCAGCATAACTTCCTATATCTATATAGAGCTCTCCGTTTAAACAGATGTCCTCTGTTTCATTTTGTAGATCCTCTGCATGCACCCCATAGAGAGTAGCATCTTGATGTTCGTCTGGCACCACCTCCATGGCTTCTGACTGGACATCTTCTCCGATCTCCTCCATTGATGCCGTTGTGATTGGCACACGGTAACCTACATACGTCCGTGCACTACGAGGGGCTACCTCTATGACGTACCACCAGTTTGATGCAGACTTTGTGGGATGAAATATCACCTGCCAGAGCCACATAACTTACATGAGAGCTTCCAAGCACATAAATTCTAAAACACGCGTTAACTATTTACATACTTACTTGTTCACAATACTCGGGTAGTACGAAAGTGTCTCTTAGGTCAGTCCATTTCTTAGTTGAATCCACCTCAAGAAAACCAGACTCTCCTCTACGCACAGTAGCGTTGCGACCCTCCATGATCATCTTGAACCATTGCACGTCGAACAAGTCGACAAAAAATCCTCTATAATCGATCCTCAAAATCTCTTGTAGCGTGCCGAAGTAAGTGAGTTCCGCCACCACAAGATCTGCATCAGAGGACCGTCGTCGACTAGACTGTTCAAATTTTGCCATGATTCCACAATCTTGAGTAAAACGTTTTTTGTCGATCCGTTCCACCCTAAAATGTCGACCTTTACACCATGCTGCTGTGTATGACTTATACTACAACCAACAAAGATTATGAGTGGCCGTTCAAACATCTA
>NC_140954.1:41125724-41338224 GCF_014529385.1 Adiantum capillus-veneris
TATCTTGTTTGGTGCTACTTAAGGCTTATTTGGTCCAGACAGTACCAAATTTGGTAGTCTGCTGTACGGTAGAGGGTGTTTACACTACCAAAGAATATCCATAAAGTACCAAATCCTAGCTATCGACTGCCAAAGCCTATCCATAGAGTTTAAAACCCTCTCTATAGAGTACCAAAACCTAATTATCCAGTACCAATACCTATGTATAGAGAACCAAAAGTCTATTTACAGAGTACCAAACTCAACGGATACCACCAAAGCCTCTCTGTAGAGTACCAAATCCTATCACTATAGGACCAGGATCTATTTACAGGGTACCCCACACTTCTGATAGTATGAAAGCCTATATGTAGAGCACCAGATCATGTCTATCCAGTACCAAAGGCTATCTATGGAGTACCAAAGCACATCTGTAAAGTACCAAATCCCGTGTATCTAGTACCAAAGCATATGTATGCAGTACCAAAGCAGATCTGTAGAGTACCAAATCCGGTATATCGAGTACAAAATCCTAGCTATCGAGTGCCAAAGCCTATCCATAGAGTTTCAAACCCTCTCGATAGAGTACCAATACCTATTTATCCAGTACCAATGCCTATGTATAGAGAACCAAAAACTATTTACAAAGTACCAAACTCATCGGATACCACCAAAGACTATCTGTAGAGTACCAAATATTCTCTGTAGAGTACCAAATCCTATCTGTAGAGTACCAAAGCCTGTCACTATAGGACCAAAGTCTATTTACAGGGTACCCCACACTTCTGATAGTACCAAAGCCTATATGTAGAGTACCAAATACTGTCTATCGAGTACCAAAGGCTATCTATAAAGTACCAAAGCACATATGTAGGGTACCAAATCCGGTATATCGAGTACCAAAGCCTATTTATGGAGTACCAACTCAGATCTGTAGTGTTGGGGTATAAAGCCCAATGTGGTTGCCCAGGTAAGTGGGCGGGCCGCCAGGTATGTACACATATTCTTTTGTAAAAATCTAATAAGAACTCACTATGCTCTACACATTACAGTAGAGCGAGTTCACCATATCGTCGTGCTCTTCTTATCGCACTCTCTCTCGCGTCACACTTCCGCTCGTACTCCTTCAACTGGTATCAGAGCTCAGATCGAGGCTCGGGGCAGCACTGCAAGAGGCTAGAGTCACCAACTCAGATTGGAGTGAAATTCGACAGGCGAAGACACGGCCCTAAATCTCGTGGATAGCCCGAAGGACTTGGTGTTGTCAGAATTTCATTCTGAGGTCATCTCGGCCCCGTTCGGCTTCGACAAAGGTCTGCGCAGGCCATTTTCGACTACGTGGTCTCGACGGGTGCAGATCTGACTCTGCAAATTTGGGATTTTCGGCCTACGACTGCAGGTGCTGAGGATATCGACACTCCCAGAGTGTTGATTTGTGGCTGTCTACACATCGAAGGACGGCTCACAGTTCTTGGAGGCGTGTCACATATGACACGGGCGCATCTACACACATACTGTAGGCGACATCCACTAGTTCATCAGGTTGATATTGGTTCAGAGGTCAGTTTACAGGGGAAACTCTGTCGAATTTTTCCCAGAAAAGTAAACTACTGTGAAGCGTAGCTATGGCTGGATCACAGGACACTGCTCTTTACAATATCAAGAAGCTGGATGGAACCAATTTCCCATTGTGGAAGAAGCAGATTTGGCACGTGTTGGTACAAAAGAAGCAGATAAAACCTATAAAGATCAAGGGGATAAAACCAGAAGATATGGACGAACATGAATGGAGAGAAATGGATGAATTGGCACTTTCTACCATTATGCTGACTTTGGCAGAAAACGTTTACTTCAATGTAGCAGACGAGATGTCGGCTTATCAAGCATGGTTAAAGCTGAGTGATCTTTATGAGAAGCAGAGTGCAACTTCACAGGTATACTGGCTTAAGAATCTTGTTGACTTGAAGATGAAAGAAGGGACACCTATGTCCAATCATCTGAATGAATTCAACACAATCTATAGTCAGTTGTCAGCTCAAGGTGTCAAGTTTGATGAACCTGTTAGAGCTATGTTCCTGTTGATCACATTGCCGGAAATTTGGGACACTTTTCGCACAGCTTTGAGTAATTCTGCACCTCCAGATGGTTTGAACATAGCAGGTGTAGAAGGAAGTCTGCTTACTGAAGAAACCAATAGAAAGACAATGGACAAAGGCAAAGGAACAGCCTTAGTTGTCAAGGGAAGGACCAAAGAAAAGTACAAAGGTGGAAAGAGGAATCAGTCTCGTAGCAAGTCCCGCAGTGCTAAAGGCAAGAGTGACATAGAATGCTACCATTGTGGCAAGAAGGGTCACATGAAAAGAGACTGCAGAGAATGGAAAGCAGAAAAAGGCAAAGAGAAAGCTGAAGACCATGGTGAGAAGAACAAGTCCTCAGTGAAGATTCAAGAAATAAATGTGACAAACACTGTTGCAGAGGATGACAGTCTAGTGTCAGGAGACATCTACTTCTTGAAGAATACAATGGACTCAGCTCTTCTTACAGCATCTGATGGAAATGCACTGAGTGACTGGATTATAGACTCAGGGGCATCACTTCATGTGTCTCCAAACAAGGAGTGGTTTACTTCTTATGTGACCACTAAAGATCATGTTCGGCTAGGCAATGGGCAGACATGTGAGATCTTAGGTGTTGGAGATGTTCAATTGAAGTTTCAGAATGGCTCTTCTTTCACGCTGAAGAATGTGAGACATGTTCCCGCAATTACAAAGAGCTTGATCAGCGCAGGTTTACTTGATGATGCTAGCTACGTCACCACTTTTGGACATAACATGTGGAAGATATCCAAGGGTTCTATGATAGTAGCACATGGAGTAAAGTCTGGAGGACTTTACATGATTTATGTATCAAATGTCTCTAAAAATGTAATCAATGTAACCAAGCAGTCGAACGTTTCTTTGTGGCATAGCCGGTTAGGACATATGTCCAAGAAGGGAATGGAAATCTTGTCTCGTTCTGGTTATTTGCCTGGCTTTTCATTTAATGATTTGGAATTCTATGAATATTGTCTGTATGGTAAGCAAACACAGCAGCCACATAAGCATAGAAGCAGTAGAAGAGATACACAGTTGGCACTTGTTCATAGTGATTTGTGTGGACCTATGCCTAACCTATCTCTAGGGGGAGCTTCTTACTTTATGACATTTATAGATGATTACTCGAGGAAAGTATGGGTTTACTTTCTCAAGCACAAGGATGAAGCGTTTAGTGTTTTCAAAACGTTTGTGACACTTGTGGAGAATCAGAGTGGCAAGAAGCTTAAATGCTTACGCACTGACAATGGTGGAGAGTATGTTTCAAAGGCCTTTCAGGACTTTTGTGAGTCAAAAGGTATAAAACATGAACTTACTGCTCCTTACAATCCTCCTCAAAATGGTGTTGCTGAGAGGATGAATAGGACCATACAAGAGATGGTCAGAAGTATGTTGTCTAATGCACAGCTGCCAAATGGGTTTTGGGCTGAAGCTGTATCAACAGCTGTTCATCTTGTAAATAGATCTCCTAGCAAGGTTTTGCAGAAGGATTCAGTGCCAGAGATGGTATGGTCAGGAAAAATGCCCTCATACACGCATCTCAGAGTCTTTGGCTATGAGGCATATACTCACGTTCCAAAGGAATTTAGGAACAAACTTGAGCCAAAGAGTAGAAAGTGCATCTTTCTAGGCTATGGTAATTCTGGTGAGATGGGGTACAGACTTTGGGATCCCGAATCCAGAAAGGTTGTCCGCAGCAATGATGTTCACTTTAATGAATCCAAATATCATTCTAAACCAGAGAGGGTTGAGGAGATTAGAAGAGTTGTCTTCCAAGAAGATGGACCTGCACGTGCAAGACAAAATGTCAGGGCTCAAGAGGAGCAAGGACGGGATAGAGTGGAACCATAGGTTGTGGCTGAGCCTGAGCCACCTATTGTGCGTCGATCTGGACGTATCACGCGACCTCCTGATAGGTTTGTTCCATCTATGAACTATGTCATGTTGACTGATTGCAATGAGCCTTCATGTTACAAGGAAGCAGTGCAAATGAAGGACTCCGGGAATTGGCAATTGGCCATGCAGTCAGAGATGACAACTCTGCATAAAAACAAGACATGGAAGCTAGTTAAATTACCACAGGGCAAAAAGGCTCTACCTTGTAAATGGGTTTACACGTATAAGATCACCGCTCATGATAGTCAGCCAAAGTACAAAGCAAGGCTTGTTGCCAAGGGCTTTAAGCAAGAACAAGGCATTGACTTTGATGAATTCTTCTCTCCGGTGATCAAGATGACTACATTGAGATGCTTTCTTGCATTGGTTGCCATATTAGATTTGGTGTTGCACCAAATGGATGTCAAGACAGCGTTCTTGCATGGTGATTTAGATGTGGAAATTTACATGCAGCAGCCAGAAGGGTTTGTTGAGAAAGGCAAGGAAGATTGGGTATGCCAGTTTTTAAAGAGTCTTTATGGCTTAAAACAATCACCGAGGGCATGGTACCATAAATTCCACAAGTTTATGCTTTCTCAAGGCTACAAACGTAGTGAGTTCGATCACTGTCTATATACAAAGAAGGCTAAGGATGGCAGTTGGCTGATCCTTATTTTGTATGTGGATGACATGTTGATTGCTGGCAAGCACTTGGAAGAAATTTCAGCTTTGAAGTCAAAGATGGCAAAATCGTTTGACATGAAAGACATGGGTGAGGCAAGTCATATACTTGGTATGCGCATTGAGAGAGACAGATCAAAGAAGTTGATTTGGTTATCTCAAACAGAGTATATTGACAAGGTTTTGCAACGTTTCAATATGGAGAAGGGAAAGGCACTGAGTGTTCCATTGCCACCATATGTGAAACTTAGCAAACAAGATTGTCCTGTGTCTGAGGAAGAACAGGCTGAAATGGATAAGATTCCATATGCGTCTGCAGTGGGTAGTTTGATGTATGCAATGATTGCTACTCGCCCAGACATTGCATTTGCAGTGGGAGTAGTAAGTCGATACATGTCAAACCCAGGCAAGAAACATTGGGAGGCAGTGAAAGGAATATTGAGATACCTGAAAGCTACAAAGAGTATGCGTATATGCTATGGGAGTCAGGAGCTAAGTGTAAAGGGTTTTACAGACTCAGATTATGCAGGTGACTTAGACAACCGAAGGTCTACATCAGGGTATGTCTTTACATTGGCTGGTGGAGTAGTATCATGGCGTTCTAGATTACAAGATTGTGTTACTCAATCTACTACAGAGGCTGAATATGTTGCAGCATCATAGGCATGCAAAGAATCAATTTGGCTTAATCGACTAGTAACAAATTTGGGAATCAAAGAAGAGATGCCTGTGTTATATTGTGATAGTCAAAGTGCTATACAATTGGCTCGCAATCCAATTTATCACTCAAAGACAAAGCATGTGGATGTGAAGTATCATTTCATCAAGGAAATGCTCGAGGATAAGCAACTTCAGCTTGTCAAAGTTCACACCACAGAAAATCCTGCTAATCTACTTACAAAAGGATTTCCCTCAGAGAGCTTTGCGCATTTTCGCAAGCAGTTAGGTGTAGGGTAGTACATCACTTCTCTACATCTCTTGTATATTAGCTTGTATAGTAGCTTCTCTCACACTTAAAGTACCACATTGGACTTTAAGTGGGAGGTTGTTGGGGTATAAAGCCCAATGTGGTCGCCCAGGTAAGTGGGCGGGCCGCCAGGTATGTACACATATTCTTTTGTAAAAACCTAATAAGAACTCACTATGCTCTACACATTACAGTAGAGCGAGTTCACCATATCGTCGTGCTCTTCTTCTCGCACTCTCTCTCACGTCGTACTTCCGCTCGTACTCCTTCATGTAGAGTACCAAATCCGGTATATCGAGTACAAAATCCTAGCGATCGAGTGCCAAAGCCTATCCATAGAGTTTCAAATCCTCTCGACAGAGTACCAAAACCTATTTATCCAGTACCAATGCCTATATATAGAGAACCAAAGTCTATTTACAGAGTACCAAACTCATCGGATACCACCAAAGACTATCTGTAGAGTACCAAATCCGCTCGGAAGAGTACCAGATCCTATCTGTAGAGTACCAAAGCCTACAACTATAGGACCAAAGTCTATTTACAGGGAACCCCACACTTTCGATAGTACCAAAGCCTATATGTAGAGTACCAAACTCATCGGATACCACCAAAGACTATCTGTAGAGTACCAAATCCTCTTTGAAGAGTACCAGATCCTATCTGTAGAGTACCAAAGCCTACCACTATAGGACCAAAGTATATTTACAACGTACCCCACACTTCTGATAGTACCAAAGCCTATATGTAGAGTACCAAATAATATCTATAGAGTACCAAAGCCTACCGACAGTACCAAATCTACGATACCATATTTGGAACTTTTTGGTACTATTGAACTTGGGTACACGTCTGTCCACTATTACAGTACCAAATTTGGTACTTTTGGGTACTGTTGAACTTGGGTGCACGTCTGTCCAATATTATAGTACCATATTTGGAACTGTTGAAAGCCAGTTTTGGCACTACTGCAGTAGTGAAATTTTACCAGTACCATGATGTTGGTTTTTTTCTGAATCGTTTTGTTTTTGTGCCATAGGTTGAGCTGTACCAAAGATTCAAGAAGGCTCACCCAACAGTGGTAGTGTCTCTTAGATGCTTCGAGGCATTGAAGCCATACTTTGTACGGAAGTTGAAGGACAGAAATACTTGCTGCTGTGTGGTTCATGTGTAGATGCTCTATTTCAAAGAGGCCCTTAATCAAATGCGGCAGAACAAGTTCGGGCACCACGGGAAAGGTCACCTTTGCACTTGCTCCGTTTGTTGCAGAGGTGATGAGAGAGGAACGTGTTTTGCAAACCAAGCAGTGTGTCAGCACATCACCATTATGTGGGAATTCCATCATGTGCCCAAAGCCTCCAAATTGTGAATACCATGCAAAGAAATGCTTGATGGGGGACTGCTCACAATGTGGAGTACGGAGGTTGACATTTTGTCCTGATGAGATAGCAGAGGATAGCAAGGAGGTGCCTGTGAAGGTTTTCATGGAGGTTGGAACAGGACAGGTTCACGAAGGTGGGAGTGAGAAGAAGAGAAAGGACTTGATTGTGCAACGGATGAAAAGTGGGACTTTTCTTAGCCTATTTTCAGCCCATCTGATAGGCTTCATCAGGCACAACTTTGTCTTCTGCTGGCAAGCCCAACAATTCAAGGACTGTTTGCAGAATTTTCCTAGCAACGTTGTAGTATCTGTTATTAACTTTGCAGAGAATTATTCCTTTAAAGTTTAGAATGAAATTCAGTCAATCCATTGGTGGTCTACCCAAGTCACAATACTTGTGCACATCACTTATTTAAGAAATGCAACAGGTGGTACACAGAAGACGCTACACTTCTACATATCGGATGACAAGCAGCATGACACATTGTTTGTACAACATTGTTTCTTGTTGCATGACAAGTGGCTGAAAGAACGAGGACATTCTCTGCAACAACATTGGGTTTGGTCAGATGGTGCTGCTTCACAATTCAAGGCCCGTAGACCTTACTATTTTGTGGCCAGGTACTATCAAATGACAGGCTTGCACATGATTCATAACTTCTCTGCATCCGGCCATGGAAAAGGTGAACATGATGGGGCAGGGGCAGTCATCAAGAGAACTTTGACGCATGAGGAATTGAAACCAGATGGTTGGCGTATGAAGTGTGCAGCCGATGTTGTCAACTTTTTGAAAGCAACTTTTCAGCCAAGAGAACAGTCTCAGAGGTGTAATACGCAAAGAGTCTTTTGGCTTATTGGCGCGAATGAAGTGCAGCGCAATCTGCAATGGGACTGTGAGCGCATTGTTGGCTCCCGCTCATTTCATTGTGCTGATGGCTATTCACGGGACAACCGCACTGCCATACGCTTTCGATCACTTTCATGCTTTTGTGATCCGTGTATGCGTGGGTTGTGGAGAAGATGCAGGAACAGAATGCACATTGAAGAATGGAAATATGTTTGCATCAAACCCTTGTCAGAGTCCGGGGATACAATTAGGGATGACGAATCAGATGACGAGGAGGAGGGTGGAGATTCAACATCGATTCCGATGAGCCAAGTGTCCAACCTGCCACTATATGAAGGATTCCCTGAAATGTTAAGTGGCATGCTGTCCATAGGGGATAATTTTGCAGTAAAAGCAGCTGAGGCAAACGAAGACTTCTACATTATCAAATGCACAGAAGTGTTGTACCAAATGGTGAAAGCACAAAAGGATAAGTGGCATAACAAAATTGTTAGAGGAGGGAAGGTTGTTGAAGGATTTTTTAATGGCCAAGTTGAAGGAAAAGCTGATACATACCGGCTATTGGATCACACATCTCCGGTAATGATCTACTCACATCTTGTTAGGGCCATACGTTTCCCGATGGAGCCTATTGCAGGATCCCTAGGTCAAATTTTACAATACAAGTTGTCTACTGAAGTATATGAGAGGATATACAATAGCATGCCACATCATGATGATGAGAGTGACGAAGGTGCGTCCATGTTACTTGAGGGCAATGAGAAGCCCTGATTGAACAACTGAATCCGGTAGTCAATAGTACCAAATCTGGTAGTCAACAGTACCAAGTGTATTCCGCACTATGTGCTTTTTAGTGACTGAGTCAACTTGATTTTTTGGCCCTGAGCTTTATCTGTTCTCTCTATCTAGTTATGTGTTGGTATGTTACCTTTCATTACATTACTGTTTCAGTTGTCCTCACTATATGTGCATTTGGTACATTTTGGTACTGTTGAACTTGGGTGCTTCTCTGTCCACTATTACAGTACCAAATTTGGTACTGTTTGGTACTGTTGAACTTGGGTGCACGTCTGTCCACTATTACAGTACCAAATTGGAACTGCTTGAACTTGTTGTATCACTTATGGTTTACTTTATTGCTCTATCTGGTTCTGTGTTGGTATGTTACCTTTCATTACATTATTGTTTCAGTTGTCCTCACTATATCTCTACTTTTTGGTACTGTTGAACTTGGGTGTACGTCGGTCCACTATTACAGTACCAAATTTGGTACTTTTTGGTACTGTGTTGAACTTGGGTGCACTCCTGTCCACTATTACAGTACCAAATTTGGTACAATTTGGTACTCCTTGAACTTGTTGTATCACTTATGGTTTACTTTATTTCTTGGTATTTTTCAGTTTGTCTATTCATATTTGATACGACCACCTTGAACAATGTCTAGAACTACGTTGATAACATGAAAGGTATGCCAAACATAGATGCTATCTGCCTCAAAAATTAAAATGTTGGGAAACCTGGTTAGCTCCAAGAGGTTTCAACAGTAGAGATCAAGATACCAAGACAGTCTGAACAAGAGAAGTGGTTTCCATTATGTATAGTATCGGGTTACAAAATTCCACTATTTACATGATTATGGAAATCTGCTACCTCGGGGGATCAAATTTATAGGAGTACCCCTCCATCTGTATGAAGTAATCAGTAATGTACCCAAAAATATCGTCTTCAGTGTCAAAGACTGGGTTTTTGCGAGTGTACGTTGTTGGGTACAGATCCCTTATCCACCCGAGCAACCAAGGCAAAACAAAATCCAGCAAGTAAAACGGGTAATCGGTTACTACTACCATGGGATCGTATGATCGGATTGCCATACAGTTTTCATAGTCATTTTTAAGAGACTTGTATCTACAATCATCTTCAAGAATAGTGTTGCTGGCATCGTACTTCGGGTGCCTTGCCCACAGCGTCCGTAGCTTCTTCAGGAAAACGGGCTTATCGCCCATGTGTTTGGGCACAACCGACACCTCCGACATACGGTCCCGCCATATTTCACAGTCCTCTTGGGAGAGAATATCTGCTAATGCCAAAAAACGAGGTTAGAGGTATGCGTAACTTATGTCCTGCAACATTCAAAGCGGGCATGCTTTACCTGCAAAATATTTTTGCCTTCCATGGTTGGGGAAGCACGCGTTCACCATGTGTAACAGTTTTTCCCTTCTACAGCAGGACCACAATACTAGGCTGGCTTTCTATTTAAGCCGTAGGATGAACTGCTCTGCATCCGGCCTTACAAGACAAATTACATTCCCTCCGAGATGGACTACCCATGGCGTGTGCTCCTTTGGCAGGCACTCAAGTTCCTCAGGGATTTCACTGCAGCTGGTTAGTAGCACGCCATTAAGATCAAGCACAATCATCCGCCCGCGTCTAGCAGCCACATCAGGCTGCAACAATGTACTTGCCGGTGTCTCGTCTAGCCACCAACTTACTACAGCACCAAAAAACATAATGAGTGGGGACAAATACACAGTGCAAACATCATATCTAAAACAAAAAACTGGTCCAAAAACTACCAAATTTGGTACTGTATTGCACAAGTGATAAGGACTATCCGAAATTGCAAGTTCAAGAAGTACCAAATTGGTACTGTAATAGTGGACAGACGTGCACCCAAGTTCAACAGTACCAAAAAGTACCAAATTTGGTACTGTAATGCACATATAGTGAGGGCAACTGAAACAGTAATGTAACGAAAGGTAACATACCAACACAGAACTAGATAGAGAGAATAGATAAAGCTCAGGGCCAAAAAATCAAGTTGACTCAGTCACTAAAACGCACAAAGTGCGGAATACAATAGATTCTCACTGGCTACAGTTTGCATGCACGGGATAATTGATCACGGGTGCGATTGCGCTTCTTTCTCTGCAAACAGAAAAGTTCCTGCAGGGTCACGAAATCAGGGGAATCACCTCTCCGCTTCGAAACAGCATTGGCAGCATGCAGTAGAGTCAACGCCCCCGTCGGTGCTGTCCACAATAGTATCATTCGCAAGTACTTCTTCCTGCTCATCCTCGGCCTCCCTCCGATCTTTGTTACCTTCCGACCCCTCTTTGACCTCCCCTTCACTCCCCTTTGTGGTTTCCACCCCCTCCCCAACACCCCCCTTTGTGGGTTCTTCCTCTCCCTTCTTGGCCGTTGCTTCATCGAGCTTTGTGTTGGCAGCATCCTGGATTTCCTCCGCATCTAGCTCCACAACAACAGAGACTTTACCTTCCTCCTTGTCCTTAGTCTTTTTACCATCTCTGGCCTCCTCCTCAATTTTACTTTCGCTGTCACCTGTCTTTTTATCATCTCTGGCCTCCTCCTCACTTTTACTTTCGCTGTCACCTGTTGCCTAACATCTTTGTCCCGTCACATTGTCTTTCCCTACAGAATTACCTTGCTTCAGATCATGGAGAACATCTGATATCTCCCTTGTCACCTCATCCACGTCCCATATTCGACTTGCAGCCGACTTTGTGGCGTGCTGGTCAGCAACTGCAGCATCCTGCTCCTCTGCAAACACAAAGAAAGACAACACATACTAACTTGTATGAAAACCTCACTGAGTTGCAAGTGCGCATATGTATTCAAAAATGCACACATACTTACTCTTGACAACTTGAAGCCCACTGGCCCAGGACTTTGCCAAATCAGAGATTACCATATTACAACCCGGCTTGACACACTGATCCCTGCTTTGTAACAGAGCACTGAAGCACAAGGGATGATACTGGTGTCGGCACTCTAGCATGAAGGTTCCGACTACATGTGCGCACTCCAAGGGCTCACCGCATGCAACACACATACCAAACACCGGGATCACATTTACCGAATCATTAACCTGGGGCCTAGGATATAGTAGGAACCTCTTCTCAAGCCTGATATCAGACAACATCTCCTTCACAAATAGGGTATGCTCTTGACCTTCCTTCCATTTTTTCTCCAGAGTGTCATACTCAGCCTGTTGACAACCAACGGTCCCAATTAGTTTCAAAAACTACCAAGAAGTCATACCAAGACTGGTACTTCTAAGTATTGTACTACGAAACAGAACCCAAACTACCAAAACCACCAAAACTACCAAAAACTACCAAACTCGGGAATCATATAGTACCAAAAACATATAAATACCCTCAATGCAGAACTAAACTACCCAAACCTTATCAAAACTACCAAAAGCCACGTTTACCAAAATCAAACTACCAAAAGCCATTTTTTGAAGCACTTTCAAATAGTACCTAAAAGTACCAAAACTACCAAAATCAAACTACCAAACAAGCTTTTTGCAGCACTTTCAAATAGTACCTAAAAGTACCCAAAACTACCAAACAAGCTTTTTGCAGCACTTTCAAATAGTACCTAAAAGTACCCAAAACTACCAAACAAGCTTTTTGCAGCACTTTCAAATAGTACCTAAAAGTACCAAAACTACCAAAATTGAACTACCAAACCCACTTTTTGCAGCACTTTCAAGTAGTACCTAAAAGTACCAAAACTACCAAATCAAACTACAGAAGCCACTTTTGCAGCACTTTCAAATAGTACCTAAAAGTACCAAAAGTACTAAAACTCCCAAAATCAAACTTTCAAATAGTACCAAAACAACCAAAACTACCAAGACTACCAAAGAAACACTTTTTGAAGCACTTTCACAAACTACCAAAATTACCAAAATCAAACTACCAAGACTACCAAAGAAACACTTTTTGCAGCACTTTCAAAAACTACCAAAATTACCAAAATCAAACTACCAATTACACTTTTGCAGGACTTTCAAATAGTACCTAAAAGTACCAAAACTAGCAAAACTACCAAAGCTATCAGAATAAAACTACCATAACACCTTTTGAAGCACTTTCACAAAGTACCTTAAAGTACCAAAACTTCTTCATAGTACCAGAAATACCAAACCATAAG
The DNA here is from genome assembly GCF_014529385.1 of Adiantum capillus-veneris. Lineage (NCBI taxonomy): Eukaryota > Viridiplantae > Streptophyta > Polypodiopsida > Polypodiales > Pteridaceae > Adiantum > Adiantum capillus-veneris. The sequence goes on from NC_140954.1 coordinate 41,138,510, forward strand.
ACAGAAGGAAACCATAAACTACCTAGAATAAAAGCAGTTCTACCATGAGTACCTAATACTACCAATCCCACCAAACCAAGCATAAACAGTTCTATCAAAGGTACCTAACACTACCAATCCCACCAAACCAAGCATAAACAGTTCTACCAAAGGTACCCAACACTACCAATCCAACCAAACCAAAAATAAACAGTTCTACCAAAAACTCCCAAAACTACCAGCACCTATTGCTATAGAATCTCCTTGTCGAGCAATGACGTATCTTCACTGATTCCGTATCGACGTAGCATCCTTCGATTGGCAGCCAAATTAGCTTCTATCACATTGATTTCTGCGTCATCGCCAGTGTTGGCCTCTCTCAGTGTTTCCAATTGGGTCTCATATTCCTTGATGTCGTCCATCATCTGCTTGACAAGTTTATTGGAACCCTCTGCCCTCAAGAGTGTTTCCTTCTTCTGCTTCAGAGACATTGTCAGCTCTTTTAGCCTATCGGCTACCCCGACACATGTCTGAGGGACTCTCCCAACCATAGCTTCAAGGTCCGCAATATAATCAGGTGTCTTCTCCTCATGACACTGTGGGGGGACTTTCTGTGTAGGGGGCATACTACCGACTGGCGTAAGTCGGGGCGCACCGTTTGCCTTTCGCCAATTCTCAACCTTCTTTTCCAAGCCTCCTGGTCGGGAGGAACACATGTTGAGTACACTCTCACCAAACCTGGCCCATGCAACCCTATGGCTCGCAGGGTCCTTTGTGGCTGCATGACACTTCTCATATGCAAAACAGCGGGCAAATTTTGTAGTGATCTCCCCACATGATGGTGGGCCGGGGCTTGGTACACCTTATGGAACAGGAACCTGCATTCATCCTGAAGCCGTGGCTGCACGTGATTTAAGTAAATCTTTGTCTTCTTCTGGCTGGAATGCCCGAATACAGTGAGCCACTGGTCATCGGGGATGTCATCTTCTGTAAGATCCTTTGGCAACACCCCCTCCATGCTCAAACCATACTCATCATGAAGCTCTTGTGCTGTATAGCAGAACTTTGTCAAGATAGGGTACTCCTCCATCTTGTTTTTTCCTGCGATGTGGAAACAACACACAAGTAAAGACATGCCCTCATTATATGCGTCATTTCAGTTGTGCAAAACAAAACACATGGAATGAAATGAATGTATCTCATTCAGGTGACAATTGCAAAATTCAATTGTGTACAAAGCCAAATTTGGTAGTGGTTAGTATCAAATTTGGTACTCGTTAGTACCAAATTTGGTACTAACCAAATTTGGTTATGCTGACATCCCTACTGAGCTTCAACTTTGTGCTATGCTCATGCACAACATATACTGATTTTTGCACTTGCATGCATGCAAGTTAGCAATCTAAAGAGCAGCTTATACATGTAACTTTGTAACTTTCATAAACCCTAAATTCCTAAGAAGATCCCAAACATGCACATGTACTTGCTGCATGCAAAAAAAGAAAATGCAGACCTCATCAGATAAAAGACATGCAGAAGCTTGCATGCATGGAAAATAAAATGGTAAATCACCAGAAAACGCACAGCTCTCATAGCACCTACCTTTAGATGTTGTAGATGACCGTGGAGTCTCATCATCGGCAAAAAGAGGCCCAGGCTTAAATGAAGTCTCCATGGACACAGCAGGTTTCTCCCTCTCCACAAAAGAGGCCCCCTTGCTAGCCCTCGTATTTGGGGTGTCGATGTTCCGAGGGGATTTTGCATCCATTGTCCTCTTCTTCTTTTTCCCATTGTCCGGTGACGCTTTGGCTGTTGATTTCCTCGCTGGCATCCTCATCTTCCTAATTGTGAGTAGCCGGGGAGCTTGTTACCTGCAATTGTAGTGGTTTGCAGAAGGCAATGTAGTAAGAGAGCAAGGCGGAAGCTGGAAAATGTGTTGAGCAACTGCGCCACTCACAAACGCAGTCTGTGATGGGACTTTTGGCACGGTTTCAAAACACCACTCCCATTACTTATTGCCCCACCCACGTTTTCTTTCACGGAAAGTTTAAATCATACAAATTTCCCTCCTACCATTCTTTAACATAGATGAAAAAAAAGGTTCCCTCCAAAGTGTGGACATATGTAGAAGTACCAACCAGGTAGAAGCAAAATAGGTCCTTTTTTTGTACCACCAAACCATGCTTTCACCCCCATATCAATGATATAGGCATTAATATTTTTAGCATCAGTATAGGCACTGAAACAAACATTGTATAAGTGTCTAAATATTTGCTGAGAAGTACGGGAACATGTACCAATATTGATACCAACGCCAAAACCTGCAAAAAAAAAAATTGAGCTGAGAGGATTGGAAATTGGTGGTGCATGTGATGCAACACCAAAAACCAATCCTTTATACTCAAAAGGAAAAGTGCAAAAGTACCTGCACTCCACAGACATGTTGGTTGAAAATTGGGCAGTACAGTGAGTACAGATTGACATTGTAACCATAACCATTACCATAACAAGATTTTAGAACCATAACCATAACCGTAATCATGATCATCACCATAACCATAACAAGATTCCCTAACCATAACTATAACCATATCAAAATTCTAAAACCATAACCATAACTATGGCAAAATTTCAAAATCGTAAGCATAACAAGATTTCAAAACCATAACCACGATCAAAACCATAGCCATAACCAAAACACAATTCCCAAACCATAACCATAATCAAAACAAAATTCCCAAACTATAACCATAACCATAACATGATTCCAAAATCATAAACATAACCATCACAAGACTCCAAAACCATAACCATAACCATAACCATACTAAAATTCATAAACCATAACCAAAGAGCAATTCTATACACCACGATCATAATCATAACCATAACCATAACAATGATCATAATCATAACCAAAACCAAAACTAAGTATACAAGAACCATACTTAATGGAGACATATTCATGAACCACAACCATAACCATAACTAAGTGTACCTGAACCAAAAGCATAACCATAACTAAATATACATGAACCATACTAAATGAAATCATATACATGAGCCATACTCGTCAAGGTAATGCCTCCCAGTTGACGACCTCTCCCTCATCCTGAAGTTGGCATAGAAGAGTTGACAATCCATGCTTGCCATTATACATGAGCCATACTTGTCAAGGTAATTCCTCCCAGTTGATGGCCTCTCCCTCATCTTGAAGCTAGCATAAAAGAGCTAACAGTCCATACTTGTATCCATACTTTTCTTCTCGACGTGTCAGAGGATGCTTCATGGCAAGTTCTTGTAAGATAAACACTTAACTCCACTTCTACATCCATCTCGGCATCTATTTCAGTATTTGATCACTCATCTCCAAGTTCAGGTATCTCCTCACCAAGAGCACTCACTTCAAGCTTGATATCCTCATCTACAGCATCCACAATCTGTACACGATGCTCATGTGTCTCTTTCACTATAAGAGGAGTAGTATATAACCGCTAGCATTTCCGCGGAAAAACAAAGGAAAATAAGAAAGGAAAAATTGTGTACGCGACAATAATCGCATATCAAATCGCGGTAGTGGTTTGAAAGAAATAATCACGATAATATCTGCGGTAATATACGCACTACTATTACCGTGTCAGTTGTCGTTGGTATTATCGTGCTAATTACCGCTAAACGCCCATTCAAAAATAAAGGTGCTCAAATTGGGTGGCCCAAATGAGCACCTGTCATAAAAACTAATATCTAATTCTCCCAAATAATTTTCTCATGTTAAACTAATCATTTAATATGGGGAAGTACCAGGGGAGTAAAAGCTGGTAAGGCTGCCAGACCGGTCTCTGTCAAGGATCCAAAGGAGAGAAAATAGGGATCCAAAGGGGGAACAATCTGCAAAAGAGCAATGTGCTTCAATGGGTCTTAAAAGACCTAAGGTACAGCTCCATCAAGACTTCCATAGGCTAAGGTTCCACAACTTTAATTGAAAATTCCAAATGGTCAAAGCTGGGAAAATTGGATGGTGTAGGGAAGACTCAAATGACTTCCCACATCCCTATCAAGGAGGGGGCGAGCCCTAATAGTAGGGGATGAGAGAGAAACACACATACACACACTCCCAAGCTCTCCCCAAAGGGAATATTGGACACATGACAGGCTCCTAGGCCAGTTGCTCCCAATCTTCCCTTAAATCCTATTGGATGGCCATAGAGGTGGACCAATGAGAATTAGGCTAGAGTAAAATTAGTATAATCAATTTCAAAATGCTTGATAAAAGAACCAATAGAAATTAATCTCCCCATAAGACTATTGGACAGTCTACCAAGGGGTCCAATGAGCATCAAGCAACCCAATGGCTTGAGTTTAATAAATAATTTTAATTACCTAAAGCTCTCATAAAAGGGGAAAGGGGGATACATGTGACAAGGCTATCAATTATGCTTCTAATTTGTGATTGGCTAAGCTTTGCAGGAACCAATAGGATGCCAACAAGAGAAAATAGCCAGAGGGGTCGACCAAGAAGAGAGAGAAGGCTACATTTTTGGACTTACACACTTTGCTACACACATGTTATGTGTTGAGCAAGAACTCCATATCCTTCTCCAAGCATTGAGAAGTAGAGGCCTACACCAACAACTCTTGGCTATGGAATGCAAATTTAACCAAGAGCCAAGCTTCAATGGCATGCTCATCTCCTCTACCATGCTAATTACTAAGCTAAGCTATGCTATTAGAGTGATTATGTGAGGAGAATAGTTCTTTCTCGTAAGATACACCTTATTCCTCTCAATCTATCCTCATTCCCTGCTAGCTCTCACCATTTTTGAAGGTGTGTGAGGTCTTCGGATTGAGGCTAGGGACACTGGGTGTGTTTTTCAAGCATAATTTGGTGCATGAAGCTTCCGTCTTCATTGCACCAACTAGTGTTGTCAAGGAACACAAGAACTGTATTGTACAAAAGTCTCCTTTGATGGGAGAATCTATAATACAAAGCCTTTATGGAGGAGGGATCGGGTCCATGTAAATCTGGTCCTCAATTGCTGTCAAGTGTTCTATTTCTCTCTCTTTTCAAGTATTGTCATTGCCAAATTAGCTAGTGAGACAGTCCGGCGCACGCAACATGAGAGGCGACCTCTAAACATCCCTCAAGATCTCGTGCTGCTCAATTGGGGTTGAGGCAACCACAAGCAAGAAACAACAACAAAAAACCCACAGAGAAATGAGTGAAGGGGCACCACCTAGTTATAGATCGAACTAGGATGCAACAAAGGAGAGTCCCTGCGCAATAGTGAGAAGGAAGGGTATACTATCACTAATATCAATGCTACAAATATACGCACCAAACACAGGGATATAATATATATATATATATATATATATAGATAGAGAGAGAGAGAGAGAGTTTTGTGCAGGAATTTAGCTTCAATATTAATGATTGACGCAGTGTATAAACACCTTCGAGGAGAGTCAAGAGGTAATTAAGTTTGATGATGTTGCAATCTACACATTATCTTAGGGTTATGAGATCCCTCTCACCATACAACCCTCTTATAATGTTTTCCCAAGCAACAAAACAAACACAAAAGCTCTTAAGTCACATGCAAGCAAATACTACAAAAGAATCTCAAAATGAGAATGTATCACCTTAACCAAACAAGATGAGGTTTCCAAGCGTGAATTGGAGAGACTCAAGAGAGTCTTAAACCATGCTTGCACCCATCTTATCGATTCAATTGATGCGCAAGAGTAGGTACAACTTACTCACTCCCTTGCAATGCTACAACTAGCTCAAAAATCTTTCATATACACCACAAGTAATGGTGTATAAAGAGCTCACTCTCTCTCCCTACAACTAAGATGGAGAATGGTTTGCTCAAAGTAGTGAGCAATAGTGTAGATATCATGCCCTTTACAAAGGGAAAAGGGCTCGTGAGGAGATCTCTTATTAGGATCATCTCCTAATCAACGTTTACATAGAAAACCATGTTTATAAAAAATTTTATATGTTCTTATGAGAGTGGGGCTCTCTTGTCTCTTGAGTCACATGGATGTGGGCTCAAGAGGAGAGAATTATTGAGGTGAAATAGAGAAGATTCTAGAGAGGTGAGTGATTTTTTTATGTGAGGTTGCCTACTCCAAGGTAGAGTAGAGTGGGTGCAATTTACAAGAAAAGGTTAGCAGTTGATGTTAGTAGTTTGTAGTTAGTAGGATGGGGTAAAATTACATGGGATATGCACTCAAGGTGCACTATATGATTTATACAATGATAGAAAGTAAGAGAAGTATTATAATATACACAATTTGATGGAAACCACAAGATGGAAAGGGAATTTTCCATCTATCTCCTCCAGAGAATGAAGCGGTTGTAGAACTCTATCGATGTAGTTCTTGTGACCATGGAAAAGTTGAATTTTCCATTATCAAACTCCTCCTTTTTTAGAGCTTGAGCATGGTTATATGCTAATGTTTTCTCTTTTTGTGAAAGGATGAAAAGGTTATGGTAATATGAGTTTGATTCTAGAGAGAGAAATTGAGCTATATGTGTGTAGAGATGATAATTTTTGAGCTATGGAGTAAGGGAGGTATGGGAATGGTGAAGAAGATGAAAAAATCCATGAAAGTTGCAGATTTGAGTGAGGGATGGAAAGAAATGTGTGTGTGTGTGTGTGTGTGTGTGGAAGTAGCAAAGGAGGTGAGAGAAGACTATGGGTTACTTTGTGAGAAAAGTGGGCAGACTGGGATCCACACAAAAAAATCATATCTCACCAGTGGTAGCTCCAAAAATTATCAAAATTTTTGAGGTGATTATTCAGCTCTTGTCTTCTAACCACCGCTTCAAATTCAAAGTGAAGATGAATATAAAAAATCCCACCAAAATACCTAGTTTTCTTCACAAAAAAAGTCTTCAGTGGCCCCCCTTTTGTTGAATTTGCATAAGGCCCCAAAGATGAGCCTCTCCTTGCATGAGAACATGACCTAATAGATTTCTAGAGGTTTGAAAACATGCATGGTTGTGGATTAAGCACAAATATAACATATGGATATGATGGAAAAAAACAAATTAGTATATAATTAATTCATGGAATCTAGAATAGTGTTAGCTTTACATACAAAAAATAAATATATAAAAATATAGGAAAACAAATGAGGAGGGTCCTCATTTGTTTTTATGATGTATATTTATTTACAAGAGATAAGGACAAATACATGTAGGAAATAGGAATTTAGTGAAAGGCAATGACTGATGGTGAAAGATATTTTTGAAGTTTTTCCTTGGAGTGGATTCACACCAAAAATAAGAGAAGCTTGCATGAATGATTTTTTAAAGAATACATGGTAAGAAAGATCATGGTAATGGTGAGTAAATGTACATAGCATACTTCGGTAAATAACACATACCTAAGCATACATATTTAAATAAATACCAAAAATAACTATCATAAAAATCCCTATATTTAGGCTCTATATACAATGAAATATTTATACACAAAAGGGTCATAATATATTTTGTCTTTTATTTTTACTTACTTTTTTTTTGCTCAACTAGCCCAGTGACTAACTAAGTGAGGGTTTTTAAGGAGATATAGGAAAAGTCCCCTAACTCAAACACGCCTATGTATAGTGAAAGGGTGAAAATAGCCATAGTGTTTGGGTAATTTTGGTAGCGTGAGCTAGCTCACTATGGCAATTATGGAGAACCCAAAAATGGCTATCATTAGCCCTCCCTCAGGATGATGGTACTACATTCATGTACCATCATAAGGCATCTTTTTCAATGAGAGTAGCTCCAAGCTATTTGCGAGGTTTTATGCCTCAAACAAGTCTTCATTTTGTTCTTCACCTTGTCTAGAACTACTGACACAAACAAAACTACAAGACTTAATGATGATATAGCTTCTTGAATGATGCTCTTACAAATCCTTTGGTAGAATGCAACTCAAGTAGGGCTTTAGTCGGTACCCATTTACCTTCTTAGGATGCTCCTTGCCATCTAAATCCATGATCTGATAGTAACTTGAATGATTTTTTAACCACATACGAACCTTGCCATCTGGTGTTGAATTTGGCATCAAACCTATTGTCAAGTCGATTGTCATACCTTAACACCAGTCCACCTTCCTTGATATCCTTGTCCTTGACCTTCTTATCGAGCTTCTCCTTTGCTTGCATAGCTTTCCTCTTGTAGCACTCGTAAGCTGCTTCTCTTTTCCACTCAAGCTCAGCTAAGGTAAGAATTCGATCCATCCATGCTTCTTGATTATCTTCTGTTGTTTTGTCACGATGAAGTTGCATTGTTGGAATGTTGAGCTCGATAGGCTACAAAGCCTCTTAACCATAGACCAACTGAAATGGTGTGAACTCCGTGGCTTCCCTATATGTGATTCGATATGCCCACAAGGCACCATCCAAGAAGTCATCCCACAACTTTGTCTTGTTTTTCACCACCTTTCTAATGATGCTGCAATGACACCATTAGCCTTCTCCACCAAACCATTTGACTGTGGGTAGCAGGGTGTGCTATGACGATGTAGAATGTGAAGCTCTTCGTAGACTTCTGTGAGGAAACCCTTCATGAACCCTGGACCATTATCAAAAACAATCTCCAAAGGGGTTCCAAAAATGTACAACAAATATTAGTGTAGACAAACCTACTCATTGTTTTCCCATTTACCCTTGCCACACTTTGAGCCTCTACCCACCTAGCCATGTAATCTATAGCCATTAGACTGTATAGTTTACCATTTTTTGTTCTGGGCAGAGGACCCATAGCATCAATGCCCCACTTTTCAAAGGGTCCATTTGCAAGCACAATCTACCTTGGACCATGGATCAATCTTCTATTTCCATTTACCTGACAGTTGTGATAGCTTTTACACCAATTCTAGACATCCACATGAAGGCTTGGCCAAAGATACCACGCAAGCAAAATATTCTTCACGGTTAACTCTTGGGAAAAATGACCACCACGTGCCTCTTATTCAAACCTTTTAGAATGGCTGGAATTTCCTCGATAGTTGGTACTCTTCTGCACACTTGATCCTTCCCTCCTCGATAGAGGGAGCCTTCTAGGAAGAGATACACGCTTGCCTTCTTAATGAGTCTCTTCTTCTGAGATTTTGTGAAGTCTTGCAAAAACTCACCGTCCAAAATGTAGCCAATAATGGGAGCCAATGACTCAAATCCCTGGTACCTCGGTTTCTTGACGACAGCCACCACCACGATGACCTGCACTTCTTTCTCAACACATGCAACTGCTTGTTGTGCAAGTAAATCAGCATCCTCATTTTGTTTCCTAGGAATATGATATAATTGCACCTCCTCAAAGTGATTGAATAACCTACGGATGGCATGAACTTTGGCCCTTAATCTTTCATTTTTGCATGTCCAAATGCCTAAAATCTGCTTCACATTAAGAAGTGAATCCCCCTTTACCATGAGACGTTGTATACCTTGGCTGATGCACATCTTCAAACCATGAAGTAGTATGTCATACTCTGCTTCATTGTTGCTAGTTGAACCTAGTAGATTGACCTTCTCTTTCATGACCACATCTCCACTTGGGTTGAGCAACACGAGCCCTCTTGCTGCTTTTCTTGTGGCTCACCGAAAAGCTCCATCAAATAACAAGGTAAAAGCATTAGGAATACTTTTTGGTGGTGGCAATGATAGGGTCTTTACTTCACGCACCTTAATCTCCTTTTCATGCACCCTATAAGTGATAATCCATGCCAATTGTGCATGTACACTATCTTCTACCTTGAAAGATTATTGGAACTCTTGCAACTTCATAATCCACTTAGAGATCCTAGTACTAAGATTCATTTCAGATAACACCCAAGGGAACAAATTTTTTGGAGTGAGAATTACAAAAGGTTTTGGTAGCAAGTAGGATCTAAACTTTCTCACCGCAAACATGAGAGAAAGCATCATGAGTTCTGTTTCTGTGTAGCCTCTCTCCAAAGCATTCATGACCCTACTAGAAAAATAGATGGGGCACATCCTTGTACTGTGGGGATCTTGTTGTAGCAAAATTGTGCCAATTGTTTCTTTCCCAACACTAGAGGTAATGAAGAATGTGTACTCCCAACAAGGAGGCATGAGTGTTGGTAGTTTTGATAGAATGACTTTAATGTTACAAAAGTATTCTTCAAGCTCAGCATACCAAACAAACTCAACTCGTTGTGTCAAATTTTGCAAAGGGTGAAGTAACTCCGAGGCTAAGTAAATGAATCGTGACATATACGTCACCTTTTGAATGAATGAGATGACCTCCTTAAGACTTTTGGGTGATGGTAACTCAATAAGAGCCTTTGCCTTTGAAGGATCCACTTTGATGCCTTTGTAAGAAACTTTGTGACCAAGCAAGATCACTTCATCCTCACCTATGTGGCACTTGTCGGGGTTGAGTTGACCTCCCATGTCGTAGAGTTTCTTCAAACCTTCTTCTACCTTTTGTAGATGCAATGATTTAGAACTATATATGCAAAAATCATCTATAAACACTCTAATGGAATTTCCAAAGAATGCTTGAAACACCATATTCATGAAGCATTGGAAAGTTACAGGAACATTTGTCAGGCCAAATGGCATGACTCTGAAAGCATAACAACCCCACAGAGTGATGAAGGTTGTTTTCAATTGATCCTCTAATGCAATCCCTATTTGAAAGTAACCTGAGTAGACATCACACACGGTGTACTTCTCATGACCATATACCTCATTTAGTATCTCATCCTGAAATGGGAGGGGAAAGTGATTTCTTTTTGTCACCTCATTCAGTGGACTGTAATCCACACGCACCCTCCATTTACCATTCTTCTTGGGAGTGACAACAACAGGAGAGACCCACTCTGAATTCTCCACTAGATAGATGAACCTGCTGCTAGAATCTTTCTTACCTCCTTGAGTAGAGCATATTCCTTGATGACTCTAGCCTTCGTAATTTTTTATCCTAAGGTGTGGCCTCTGGCTTTAGCTCGGTCTTGTGTTGAACATCATCTATTCCACCGCACATCGGTGTAGTCTTTAGCAAAAAGCTTGGGAAACTTCCTTAGCACACATTTGAACTCCCCTCTTTCTTCCTTTGTAATTGTGGTTGATAGCATACCTTCTAGCATCCCTTCGTCTTCCACACCTTAGTTCTCTTGAGAACCTACCTTCTCCAAACCTTGACAAAGAGGTCTCTTGGTTGTTTGGCTAACCTTAACCCCATGACTGTGGTGGAAGACTCCTCTTCAGTAATGCTGCCGGTACTTTCTTCTTTTGAAGTGCTATCAGTCATGTCTTCCTCCGTCTCACTTTGAGATGATTCTTCATGGAGCTCCTCTTGACGTTGCTCCTTCATGTCAAAGACTACCTTCTTATTATTGTCGTTCTTGCAAATCAACTTCCCACTTTCCCAATCCTGTAAAGCTCTCATTTTCATTAGCCATGGTCTTCCTAGGATAAATGGATAGCCACTTCCCTTGGCCGACATAACATAAAAATCCACAGCCTTCTTAATGGCAAAGGCCTCCACAAAGTCATTCTTACAAATTCCTATGCACCTAGCCTTGCTATTCTTTGCCATTTTCACTTTGATTTCAGGTGTCTCATGGATGTGCATGCCTAGTCTTTCCATGAGTCCCTCTGTCCTTATGCAAATTTGTGCACCCCTATCCACTAGACCTTTCCTAACTAACCTTCTTTTGATGGAACAATCTAGCACAGGTGTAATATCCTCATTCATTTTAGCTTGTGCAATTTTTACAACAGGCACACTCTCTTTTATCTTTCTCCTAGTGCTAATTGCCTTTGTGAAATACCTCCTAGCTTGTGGGCATAATGCAAAAAACTGAGGCCATGAAATATCAGGACCCTTACCTCTCATGTCTTCCAACAGGTTGTATGGAGCCATACCATGTCCAAGAGGAAAGTCTTGGAGGTTGATACGATGTCGAGTCCTTTTGGCTTCCTTGGTCTCCTTCGCCTTCTTCTCTCATCCGAGGTAACTTTGTGACGTGACTCCTTCTTTCTCCTTACCTTTTCCACGGCCATGCTTAATGCCGTTAAATGTTGTGATATATGTTGGGCAACAAGCTGAACCACCAACTTAATAACCATCCTTCTATTTTGTCACACTTGTGTGCACTCATACACATGCACACGTGTATACAAACACAGAAAATATACCCATAGTAGAGTAATCAACCAGACAATGATACATGCATAAAAAATGTTCGCAAACAAATCAATTTCAATGGTTAACACTCCATATTAATCAGATTCAATTTTGAACAACATTGGACAACATTTAAAGACTCCAATAACAAAACCACGGACTAATATTAAAAGGTTTTAAAGTACACAACTTAAAATAACACTACAATAAGATAGATATGGACCAAAACAAAACAATACAATATGCTAATATGGTGTCAAGGTCTTATTTCTTTAACATTAGCGAGGAAAGGTGAAATCTGGTTGTCCTCATTGCTAGTGTCATTGTTGTCTTTATTGTCGTTGTTGGCTGCATTGACTTGTCCTTGCACAACAATGTGCCATACACACTTCTACCCAAGCCTCCACATGTCGTTCAAAGGCTGCACACTCTTGTGGGGTGCAAAAACCATGTTCCCCCAAATAATGATTGCATTGTTGGCTAGAGTGGCAACTTGCTCGATATCCCCTTCAGTTGGATGTGCATTGAAATCAAGGTCTTGCATGACCTCGTTGAGTGCACGGAGAGTGTTCGTGTAGTTGTGTGCACTCTGTGCTGTGCATACAACATTCATAGCATATCCATTGTTGAGAATGTAATTGACATGCACATTGTTGATGGGGTCAACACGAGGGTTGGTTGAACACGCTGATTGTGTTGTCTACAATTTCCCCTAGGCATGGTAAATATGTGAATGAGAGAAAACTAAAAGAATAACTTTTGAAAACGGATACTTCTTAATTAGAGAAACTTGCGAATGAATGAATGAATGAAACTAGTGTTCTTTTGGCTATTTATAAAGAACCCCAAGCTTCTTTACATAAAAGGTCATTCGGACCATGTCCTCCATAATATTTTCACATAAAATATTATAGAGAAAAAATCTCACTAAAAGATTAACCACCTTCAATTGACTTGCCTTCAAAAATTAAACATAGTTACAAAAAACAAAACATAGTGCCAAACACATAGCACATGGTGCTCATCAAAAATTAAAATATAGTATGACCAACCAGTAAGTTTTGGTGTGCCATTACATAGAGAATAAGTTCATATGGAGTAATCAATACAAATCGGGTTTTAGGTTTCTTATGGCCACAAATTTTGTGGGGGGTTACTCTACTGGGGCATGTGCAGGTGGGGGCCCCATGGACAATGTGGGAAATAGTGGCCGATAGACTTGGCCAACCTAGAACTGTAGCTGGAGGTCTACTCGAAGGAGGAGCAGATGGCACAATTGACTCTTGGTGATGTCGTATAGGAGGCGAGGGTGGCTATGAATGTGCTAAACGTGATACCTCGCCCACATGAAGAGTGAATCCTAGACCACTAGGAAGCCGTTGATGCAGTTGAACACGTGCCAAAAACAATTTGCAATCCCTATCAATGCTAATGCAATGTCGTTGTAGATGCTCGCACTCCATTGCCAAGCCACCACAACCTGCAAGACAATCCAAAACTGCATCCCCAACCTTTGTGAAGGTACCCACAACCACGTGTTTGTGATAGCACAAACATTAGCAGACATTTCAATGGCACATTAGCGGACTTTTCAATGGAAAAAAACGAGTATAGAAGTGTCCTCCTTGCCTTATCGAGCAAAGAACTCGCTCTTTTGCATTCCATATCGAAATGGTACTCCAAGGTATCTATTGTCCATGGCAAGTCCCATAGTGGCTCTCAGATCATGTCACTATCAAACTTGAACCCATCATTGTCAGCTGCCAAATCTCCTGTCTGACGACCATATAGTGGAATCATTGGAAGACCTTCAATTTTACGTGTGAACATGACCAGCAGTAAGTTCTGACCTGCAATATGGTTACTATTTTAAACAAATAAGCACACCAATTTCTACCAACCATGAAATTTGTGGAGAAATGGTTGATCTATCACAGCGTATGTGTGTGACACCATCCGGAGAAAAATGATACAAAGATGGTGAAAATTGTGCAAGCAGGCCTCCTCGGTGATGAGTGCCAAGTGGTCTGCTCGGCACACCATGACTACTGCACCATTTGATAGTACTTTGCCGCTAGGGTGGACATATTGGCAATGAGCTCGATAGAGAATGCATTCCATCGGGGTATGCCACCAATGCTGACGCAACGTGTGGGAAGGTCTGCCCACACAAGTCACACCCCTCCAAGCCGCTGATCATGCTCATTGGTCGGAGTCTGAAAGAGACCCAACCTACAATACAAAATACCATGCAAAAAGAAGATTGAGTGAGTGCTTATCAAGTTCAAAATTGAATTGGATGCCGAAGTGTCATAAACTCACTCAGAAGAGTTTTTTGGATCCATGAGAGCCTTTCGTAGATGGTATAGATTAGCAAGTACTACTAGATATAATGGGACTACTCCAACACTTATAATTTTTGCCATTTTTGTGTCAGAGTGAGCCGAAACTATGTCAAACACAAAATTTAATCAAATGTTAGGTATCACCATTAAAAAAAAAACATTTATTTGTGGTGGCGTTGCTTACCTAGTGGAAAAGAAGCAAGCGGTTCAAGTGGCCGAACCAAAACTAGGTGGCTACCCTTGCTTTGCCCAATAGCAATGGATATGGTTCGCTCGGAACACGTAGATCTCGACGCCTGGGAATGACTAGATCTCTGTGACTCCAAGTGATGTTCGGAATCACCCTCCTCATAATCTGGCCCGCCATCTTCATGCTCGCTCCTTTCACTCTGAAACTCCACCAAGAACTCCAAAAAATCACTGATGATTGGTCATCCTCTCTTCCTACCTTGTTTAGGTTTGTCCACTACAGTTTTTGGGCTTCAATCGTGCTAGGGGAAATGGCATCGATCGGAGACTGATTGATAGTGACGCTTCCTCTTTTGCCCTTACCCTTAACCTTCTTGTGCAATACTGCAAGTCCAAAAAAAAGTGAGGATCCTAATAAAACGATATAGTCTAGTACCTATATAGCAAGTATCAGACAGTACATGCAAAATGTGATTGCTCCTTTGTGATGTGTGTGGCTCGTATGGCTTGCTTCCACCACACAAAAGCCTTGCCAAAGTGCTTTTGTCAAAAAGCCTGCACTGACTCACCAAGAGACATGCCACAATCACATGCGATGCATGCATGTAGCTTCTTCATCGTGGAGTTCTCCCACCTCCATCTTCTCCGCCACACTCAATACACCCCTGCACTCACTAAGTATTAGTAATGTGGAATTTTTAGATTAGACCCCGTACACTAATGTTACTACACTCACCTTTCAAGCTGCCACCAATATACGTGCATTCTCAACCATTGCGAGAATGGCTTCTCCTATGTTGGAATAAATGCTTTCTCCAATGACACATCACCCTTGGCCAATATATCAAAATGAAGTCGTTGATCATTTCTAGTGATACTTCTTTAACCCCCAAAACACTCAAAAGCTATGGCAAGACATCGTTTCTCACAAGCAAAAAGACTTAGATGATTACTACATGTGTGTGTGTGTGTGTGTGTGTGTGTGTGTGTGTGTGTGTGTGTGTGTGTGTGTGTGTGTGTGTGTGTGTGTGTGTGTGTGTGTGTGTGTGTGTGTGTGAGAGAGAGAGAGAGAGAGAGAGAGAGAGTGAAGCACATGATGATGAAGAAGAAGAAGCAAATTGATCAAACATTGTAGGACTATCCCAAGAGACCTTGCAGATCTATCCGACGAGAAGAGTTGAACACATTTTTTCCTTTCTTTAAAAACACATACAACCATTGGCAAAGCACACACGCACCTGAAAGAGAGAGAGAGAGAGAGAGAGAGAGAGAGAGAATATTTTTGGAATCTTCTCATCGGATTCCCAAAAAGAGCTCGTCAAAAAATGCTCACCAAAAAATTACATCCCCATCCGTTGATTTTCGTGCCATCATGCCAACGCAAGCATTGTAACAATCATTTAAAACAAAAGTAACCAAAATTAGACAATAACTAAATGAAAAAGGTGTGATCATGTGTCATGACCACGACTTTGTCCATGTTGCATTGTAAGCTCCTTGGGTGGGGAGGAGAGGGTTTGAGAAATTATGTTACCCACTCGACCACAAGGGAAATGGATCCTATAAAAACATTTATAACAAGAATCGGGGGTTAGACAGGGATCCCTAACTTGAGTGGGCTAATTACAATGTTTAGGGTTAGGGTGAGAGATAATTAGGTAGAGGCATAGCGAGAGAGAGAGAGAGAGAGAGAGAGAGATATGGTGACCAAAGGTAGCATGATGCTCAACAATGGAAAGAGCTGGAGGGAGAGAATAGCGAAGGGGTTTTTTGCCAAGCTTCGGAGCGATTAACATGTCCCTAAGTGCAAGAAGACAACCTCTTTTTAAAGGAAAAATGGGGTTTTAACGGCTCCTTCTTCACTTGTGGCAAAAGGGACATAGAACCATTCTTCTCCCCCACATGTGAGAGAAAAGAGTGGACTTGAGCCAAGTCTTTAGCAAAGATGGAGAGGATTATTGCAAAATAATGGAGAAATGGATTATCAATTTAACCTTGTAAACTTGGGCATGCCATTTCCACTACTAGTGGTGGATGATACCATTTCTTAAAAAATTGGTGGATGATCATACCATTTCTTAAAAAATTCTTATCAGAAAATCCCTAAAGTTAAAGACCTTGGCATCTTAGATCAAAACCCAAGTCGTAGTAATAATGCCAAGAGACCTCAAAGATCTATTTGGCAACTATGGAACCCAAGTCCTAATAATCCAAACAGAACCGAGGTAACCAATCTACCACATTTAAGTGATTTTTCTTCTTCACCTTTCTTTTTTTCCTCTTTTTTCTTTATATGTATATACGTATTCCTCATCATATATTTTTACTGTAAATTTGTATGAGTATATATATATTTGTGTGTGTAGCTGTTTAAATCTTAACTAGTAAGACATAATTGAATTTTTACATTCAAAAGACAGCTGGCCAAGGAATAATGAACTGATATGTACAAAAATAACTCAGCATTAGAATTATTTAGGTACAATGATTGTAGGAAAGAGATCCTCTTTCAGTAAGACTAGAAGTAAAAGAACTTCCCCGTTCCTCAATGAGTATTTCATTACAGAATGGTTGCTTGCCAAAGAAAAGAAAGCCATCCAAGATAAGATAGAGTCCTTACCTGCATCCATCCAAACAAGACAACAATTCAATTAGCCTTGGATGTGTTTTACAGGTATCAATGGACCATATCAGTTGTTATCCATGTCCATCTTATAGGTTTTAGTTACTTTAGACAAGCTAGGTTATTTAGAACTGGTATTTTTAGCAATCTTTTCTTATTATTTCACAAATGAGTGTTTATAGTGTACTTTCTTACATGGTGAAGTCCATTAAGAGTCAAAACTATTTCGAGAGCCATAGCTCAGTAACCATGTACTTACCTTCAGAATTAAAACATGTGGTATCAAAGGTACCCCTTTAGCTAAGGAGATGTGAAATCCGACTTACTTTTTGTCAACCAATGGTACCAAATGAGGGTGATAACTACCTCACTTTTTTTACAAACCACCAATAATATGCTAGCATAACCGGTTAGTAGAGTAGCAAGGCTGCTAGATATACTCTTTTCCAAGCTTCTGTTGAAGCCAAAAACTGCCATATACTTATCTTCACCAACCGTTTGAACAGAGAACCATTTCATAAACCATAAGCAAACCCAAAACGTTGGGTTATATCCAGCTTTATTTTCAAATATAGATGATGATCCTTTCCTCAGAATGTGAGCAAGCACCGTGATAAAGAGTACCTAGTGCCTCAGTTTGCTATAAAGTCTAAGAGTCACCCCTTTTTTTTTATAAAAGAACCAGTTATGCCGAGACTAGGGAATGTGAGAACGCACAGTAATGCAAATTTAAACGGCGCCTCAGTTATTATAACCCCATTTTTCTGAGAAAAAAACTAGTCATGCTGAGATTAGGTACAGCATGCAGACGGTAATGCCATGCAGTGGTTTAAAAGAAACCCATCTATAATATCATATCGCAGTTTTTAAGCCCTACTGCACACAGTTCCTTTCCAAAAGAACAGTAGAAAAATCCTATCTACCAATGTATGCCAAATCATTCCAATCAATTTATCTTTTACTGGCCTAAGAGGTGCCAACTATACATAGTATGAAGAGCCGATAGGCCCCGACAGCTTACCAAAGTAATCAGCATCGCTTTTTTTTGAAATAACAAACAACCCTTTTCAAAAAACCAGTATCGCAGAGATTAGGCAAAGCCTGTATATGGTATTTTCCTGTAACAGATTTATAAAAAACCCATTCATAAGATCATATGCAGTAATGATCTCAACTACTCATAGTTTCTTTCCACACAAAGCAACAGAACAACCACTAACCACCAATATATGCCACAGCATTACATCCATTCCTTACCATTGACCAACCCAAGAGGTGCTAGCCAATCCCAATATGTAGAGCCAGACAGCCCCCGACAGTAAACCATAAGAGGCGACCTAACCAGTCCAAGGTCAGGACAGGCGGGGGGGTACCATGCCCAAGGTTACCATATCAAGCTCCTTGATATAATATCAACAAAAAGATCCGTTTGCAAACAGTTTACAAGAGCAACATAGCCGTAGGTTTAATTGCACAGTATGCGTGCTTGAAACAAGCATAAGGTAGTACCACCTTTCCTAAGATACAGCCTTTTAGTGTTTACTCATGTCAGACAAGCATAAATAGTGCAGTAAACCAACTAACTCAGCAAGGGTAAGAAAAAACCTGAGTCACCTGCGTGGTGAGCTCCATTCTCCTTGGCAGTAACGCAGATAGTAGGTGATCTCAAAATAACTCAACACAAACATAATGGCTAAGTGAGGGGTAGAGAGGCACCCTCACCTGTTTTTATAGTAGGAGGAGGCCGGTCTGTCCGTATGTTGTGCCAAGGTAACGAGAGAGTTAGGCCGCAGTCCACCATGAGTGTGTGATAGCATAGAGCTGCACGCCTATGGCTATCCATGGAGATCGATAGTCAAGGGGGAAGAAAGCCGCCTTCACTACGCCATGAGAGCAAACGACATTGAACACGCTCGACTCTCCAGAAGTACAGAGCATCACAATACATTCAAGGGCTACGCCCCCCGGTAGTAGTAAATTTAGTGGTCCATTTTTTTAATGCAATTTCTTAAGTTGACCTAGTCTGGTCCAGGCAAAAGAGTAACAAGGGGGGGGGGGTTCTTTTGGGAAGTTTTTCTTTAAAAATACAACTTATGAACAGTATACCAGTGTGTGTGTGTGTGTGTGTGTGTGTGTGTGTGTGTGTATAAAAATGTAGACATAAAAACAAATATATATGTGGATACATATAATAAAAATATATCTCAAAATACACACACACAAACACACATATATATGTATATGTGTGTGTGTGTGTGTGTGTGTGTGTGTGTGTGTGTGTGTGTGTGTGTGTGTGTGTGTGTGTGTGTGTGTGTGTGTATAATATATATATGTGTGTGTGTGTGTGTATAGAGAGAGAGAGAGAGGGAAACAGAGAGGAGGAAGGAAAAGTCAGAGAGAGAGAGAGAGAGAGAGAGAGAGAGAGAGAGAGCATAGCCAATGGAGGGGGAGAGCTCTCCCAAGCCTAACATGTGGCACTTCCACAAGGCATGCCCCCTTTTTCACCCCCTTTTGAGCTCCAAAAAGCACTACAAAGTGTAACCCCTTAACAATTTTTTGCCTTTAACTTCCTCATTTGAAATCCAAATTAGGTCCCAAAAAAATCCAACAAGCTCCCAACCGCATCATCTACACTTTGAGGTCCAAAACTTGGCTAAATTCATTGCATTTGAAACCTTCCCTTTATCCTCCAAATCATTTGCAAAGAAACCAAGAAAAACCATTTCTTGAGTTTTATTTGGTCCTAGCCATTGCTTCAAAGCCGGCACAAAATCCCTAGAAAATGCTCTAAAGTCCCAAGTCCCTCATTCTCACGATCTTCACAAGTTAGCTTCCTAACCAGTAAATTCGTTATGCTTGAAGCTCAAAATTCCCATAAATTCTTTTGATAGTATTGTATTTTGCTCATAACTTTGCCATTTTAACCCAAATCCAATGTTATAAAACCCTGTTGCATTGAAAAAGCATCATCTTACAATATAAGCATCAATATGGTTGTAAATCTTCACCTTGCACTGCCTTTTCCTTGGTTAATGAAACCTAAAATCCGTAAGAAATCATTAAGTGTCCACTTAGAATGAGCATAATTGGTTTGATTGACCAAATTGATTAGCTTTGCTTCCCATTTTTCCTTTGAATCATATCTTTGTTTGTTCGTTTTCAGCATTTTAATTTTGTAACTTTGGGGGGTCATATAACACCGTTACCCTCCCCAGGCTCATCACATTAGTAACTCCCTTTATAATACTTAAGCTAAAGGTCAATAGGGACTAAGCCCACTAGAAAGCCCTAGTATACAATGCTGCCTAAACCAGATTAAGACCTTAAGTAGCCATTGATTATTAGGAAGAAATTCCCCATGGTATTAAGAGAAGATCTCTAACACCTAGCTTGGTCAAGCTAGCTTAGTCAGACTGCTTGATTTTTAAACTTAGGCTAGTGCTTATGACAAAAAATTACATTGAATATAATGTTTGGTACTAAGCAAATGCGTTGAATATTATGCTACCAATCACAATTAAAGCAGACAAACATAGATGCAAAAAAGATAAGGGACAATGCTAATGGACAAAAAACACCTGTTTGTGTTGATGATCGCGCTTGATTTGAAGAGTGAACGAGAGAAATATTCCATGAAGGTCTAAACCCTAACAACAGCAACACGTTCCTGTACACACTATGAAACACAAGAATACCTCTAGGAGGCACATCAATGGGAAGAAAGAACTTTTCTAATCACTAAACTCTAAAACAGAAACCCTCCTATTGTACTAATCCTACCTACCCTCCGTCACTTGAGTGATGAGGATCAAAGTTGTTTGATGACATAGGTTTCTATTTCAGTGTATCGGATATGAATGCGTAGGTTTGGTCAATGTTTTGACTTTTATTGTGCATACTCGTTTGCTAATTGCTCTTGCTCTTTACTTTTTTTCTTTTTTGTGAGTATAAGGCTTTATATATACATTCCCTAAGATTGGTGATTGAGAGGTCAGGGAAAGAAGGGTAAGAGGGAAATAATGTAAAGAATGAGGATGCAAGAGAGCTACACAAGACAAGCACAAAGCACACAGAGATGGAAAGCTTCTTCTTCTTCTCACAGAAAAGAGAGTACAAAATGACTTAGTGCTAAAACTGAAAAGTAGCACATATGTACATGCGGTCACTAAGTGTGAACTCGCTAGAAGCGTACTAGGCTGGCACTATAAGTGTAGTCCAGCTGTAGAATCACTGGCAGAGATCCTCCGTGTCGGTCACCTAACGCGTCAGTGAGTAAATGTCGTAAGCGGCCAAGACCCGTAGTGGATGCCAGCTCATGATGTAGAGCTCGACATCTCAACACTCCCCCTCGAGCTCTGCATATCGCAGAGTCCAAGCATAGTCCAAAAATGTCGAAGCTTCTCAGCTCCGAGGGCCTTGGTAAAGATATCCGCTATCTGCTCCTCTGTGCTGACGTAGACCAAGTCGATGTCGCCCGCCAACACTCGCTCTCGAACGTAGTGGTAATGGACCTCTATGTGCTTGGTCCTGGCATGGAACACTGGGTTCCTAGCCAACTGCATGCTGCTGAGGTTGTCACAATGGATGACAATCTGCTGGTCCACCTGCACTCCCAAGTCCTCAAGTAATGTGCGTAGCCAAGCTACCTCGCACGCTGCAACTGCTGCACCTCTGTACTCGGCCTCTGTGCTCGATAAAGCAACCGTAGGCTGCTTTTTGCTGCTCCAAGTAATAGCAGCACTCCCAAAAGAGAACATGAAGCCATTCGTAGATCTCCTATCAACAATGCTACCTGCCCAATCTGCATCTATATACCCATACAATGATAATGGTGCATCTGCTGCATAGAACAATGCGTAGTCAAGAGTCCCTTGCACATACCGAAGTGTGCGTCGTACTCCATCCAAATGTGACTCTCCAAGCCTACTATGTAGCTCAAGTCTGGCCTCATGATAGTCAAGTAGATTAGACTACCCACAATCTTCATGTACATCTTGACATCCTCAACAACATCACCCTTCTCTGCACTCAACTTTGCATTCACATCCAAGGGAATAGAAATTGGCTTGCAATCAGCCATACCATACTTTGACAACATGTCCAAAGCATACTATCTCTGTGACAGCCATACACCCTCTGGAGTCTTGATCACCTCAATGCCAAGAAAGTAGCGCAACTCGCCCAAATATTTCATTTCAAACTCCTGTTTGAGAAGACCCTTCACATGGTCAATCTCCATAGCATTGTCACCCACAATAATAAGGTCATCTACATATATGGTAATGACCACAATCCCCACATCACTTTCACATACATAGAGTGAATGATCAGCATGAGCTCTCCTAAAACCAATACTGACAAGATACTTGGCAATCCTGTCATACCATGCTCTAGAGCCCTACTTCAAACCATACAAAGCTTTGAGAAGTCTGCATACATAATCTGGGTAACCTGGATCGACATAACCAGGTGGCTGATCCATATACACTTCCTCTTGCAACTCGCCATTCAAGAAGGCATTCTTTACATCCATTTGATGCATAATCCATCCTCTAGATGCAGCCACTGCTATGACAGCTCTCACAGTCGTCATCTTTGCCACTGGAGCAAAGGTCTCCTCATAGTCTATGCCATACATCTGTGCATAACCCTTTGCGACCAGCCCTGCGTTGTGACGCTCAATGTTACCATCAGCCTTATGCTTGGTTTTATACACCCATTTACAGCCAATAGCTTTCTTGCCACTTGGCAATGGCACCAACTCCCATGTGTCGTTTGCTTCCAATGCAACCATCTCTTCATTCATTGCATCATCCCAATGTACATTTCCAACTGCATCCTCCAAACATGTGGGCTCCACATCCTGTATCACCTTAGCCATGTAGGCTTGGTGATGAGCTAGATACCCATCATAAGTCAATTTCTGAACTGGATTTCTGACTCTGTTAGATCTGCACGGTCCTGGGTCACTCCTTTGCCCTCTAGCATCTTCTTGTACTTTCCTTACACCAGGTGTCCTGACAGCCGGAATTCCAAATTCCTCATCAAGACTTTGTTCAGAACCATCTGAATCCATGTCTACATGTGAAAAACCTGATGATGCATCAGCCATAAAGGGAGGTTCATCAACCTTTTCCTTTCCTTTTCGTGATACATTCCCTATACCTGCTGGTGGAGTAACCTGCGTACGTAGTCTACCATTCCATGGCTTCTCAACATAGCCACGAAAAGACGACTCTTGTGATCCACTCAAAATCTGTGAATGTGGCTTCACATTTTGTACAACCACATCATCTTTTACATCAGTCCCAATAGTGCCATGTGCATTACTGTACCAGCTGCTCATCTCATCAAAGACTACATCTCTGCTCACTCGTAATTCTCGTGTAGTAGGATTGTAGCACCTGTACCCCTTTTGTTCAAGGGAATATCCCACAAGAATACATTTCTCTGCTTTAGGATCCAATTTCCTATGCAACTCATCTGGTACATGCACGTAAGCTATGCAGCCAAACACTTTCAAGTGTGCCAAATCATGCTTTGTACCTGTAAACTTTTCCTCAGGCGTTACATCATGCACCGCAGCTGTAGGTGTCCTGTTCATAATGTACACAGCTGTATTTACAGCTTCAGCCCAGAACTGATGAGGCATGTTCTTCTCATTCATCAATGCACGTGCAACCTCTGCAATGTGCCTGTTTTTCCTTTCTGCGACCCCATTCTACTGTGGAGTATATCTGCATGTAAACTGCCTGCGTATACCATGCATTCGCAGAAAATCTGAAAAATCATTGGAGAAGTACTCTCCCCCTCCATCTGACCTCAATGTCTTGCTTTGCATATATGTCTCCTTCTCAATCATGACTTTGAAGTCTTGAAAGTGACCAAACACTTCACTTTTGTTACGCATGAAGTAGACCCATACTTTCCTTGTATGGTCATCAATGAAAGAGACATAATACCTGCAACCATGTATACTTGCAGGTTCGGTTGGACCCCAAACATCTGTGTGCACCACCTCAAGTGGCTTTTTACATACATTGCGCTCATGTGGAAATGAGCCCTTTGACTGTTTTCCAAGCTGGCATGCTGCACACACTTTATGCATACCATCCACCTTGAATTTGGGCAAACCTTTTACAATCTTTTTTGATTGCATGCTGCGCAATCTCTGCTCATTGACATGGCCAATGCGTTTGTGCCAAATGTCAACATCAGCCACAACACCTGTGCCCTGTGCAAATAATGCAGCTTTTACCTCAGGCATGTTTACATTCACCGTAAACATTCTGCCCACACATTTGCCCTCTGTGATCAGCTTACAGCCATTCTGGAAATCTTCTACATAACATCCATTTGGATTGAAGCGAACCTGCAAACCCTGCTCAACCATTTGTCCAACAGAAACAAGATTCTTTGTAATGTTTGGGACATGAAGTACATCTGCTAAGTACTTTGATTTCCCACTCTTCGTATTTAGAGGTATGTCCCCTACATGAGCAATGGGGTGAGCTGTGTCATCTTCTGTCTGCACATAGCCTGACACATCTGGTTTGCGCATATCTCTAAACCACTCTCCACAAGACGTCATGTGATTAGAGGCACCTGAATCCACATACCAAACATCATCTTGGGTGGAATTCTCAGCAATCATTGTATTCATTACATGCTGCATAACAAACATGCGCTCGTTTTTGCTGTCATCTGCATCTCTGCTAGTAGATGCATAGTTGCCCTGTTCTCTCTTTCCACTTGCTTTTCCCTCTGGACAGTCACGTGACATGTGACCTCTTTCACCACAAGTCCAACATTCTCTGGTATCTGCAGTATGTTGCTGCCTGCTTGATCCTGCACCACGACCTCTTTGACTCCCCCTGCCTTGAGACTGATTAATTCCCCTGCCACCTGTATTGTTTTGATTTGATTGAACTTCTTGAAATTGGCCCTTGCAACCTCTTGGGCCTCGACCATGACCTCTACCTCTACCTCTGTTGGTGTTAGAATAGAAGGCCTGTTCAGAATTATTTTTGCCATGAGAAGAAGATGTGTCAAGGTTCTTCTCCTCAAGAATAAGCATAGAAATCAAATCTTGGAACACGGGGATGTCGTCTCTTGTATTCATGGAAGACCTGAAATGTACATACTCATCTCCTAGACCATCCAAGCATGCACGGACAATGTCATCGTCTTCCACTGAGACTTTAATAGATCCAAGAGCCTCAATGATACTCTTGATCTTCAAATCATAATCATTGATGGAGAGGTTGTTCCTCTTAACCTGATTTAGCTCCGACTTTAGTTGAAGCTTCCTAACCTTGGTGTTCACCTCGAACACTCTGCCTAAGTTTTTCCATGCAATGGCGGGGGTTTCAGCATCTTGTAGATAGCCCATCATGCCATCTGTGATGCTCATAGAAATCCAATACATCACTTTGCTCTGGCCTTGTTGCTAGTCCCTCAAAGCTTTTCTTTGTTCTGCTGTAGCATTTGCCTCGAGAATCTCTGGTTCCTTT
Organism: Adiantum capillus-veneris; assembly: GCF_014529385.1. Classification (NCBI taxonomy): domain Eukaryota; kingdom Viridiplantae; phylum Streptophyta; class Polypodiopsida; order Polypodiales; family Pteridaceae; genus Adiantum; species Adiantum capillus-veneris. The sequence continues at coordinate 41,164,316 of NC_140954.1, forward strand.
TCATTGTCTCCTTCTACATAGTCCCAATAACCTTTTCCTTTTAGGAAATTTGTTATTCTGAACTTCCATGCAGGGTAGTTATTTTTCTCAAGCTTCTCAGTGACCGTCTGACTGAAACCGTCAGACATCTTGAAGCACTAAGACAAAATAGCTGCAATCTGCAAAAACCTGCAAATCTGCTAAACCTGCTATCGTGGTACCTGTAACACTTTCTACACTCAACGAGTGTAGAAAGATTTGCAAAAACCTGCAAATTTGCTAAACCTGCTATCGTGGTACCTGTAACGCTTTCTACACTCAACGAGTGTCCACAATCAAGCGTACATACAACCACTGTACTTGTACAGTAAATCTTTGTATACTGCACTTTGGAGACCTGTTCAGAAACTTGTACGAACGAAGCATTTGGTCGTGGATTGCGAACGAAGGGATTGTGATGCTCTTGCTCTCTTAGCCTCTCTTGCCTGCACCAGGCTCTAATACCATGTAAAGAATGAGGATGCAAGAGAGCTACACAAGACAAGCACAAAGCACACAGAGATAGAAAGCTTCTTCTTCTTCTCACAGAAAAGAGAGTACAAAATGACTTAGTGCTAAAACTGAAAAGTAGCACATATGTACATGCGGTCACTAAGTGTTAACTCGCTAGAAGCGTACTAGGCTGGCACTATAAGTGTAGTCCAAGTGTAGAATCACTGGAAAAGATCCTCCATGTCGGTCACCTAACGCGCCAGTGAGTAAATGTCGTAAGCGGCCAAGACCCGTAGTGGATGCCAGCTCATGATGTAGAGCTCGACATCTCAACAAATAAGTGAATGATGGATGTCAGCAAACACTCCCCCCTTCCTTGGGTAGATCATATCTTTTGGAATGATGTCGTCACCTTTTGAAACCAATTGTTCCAAGTTGTTATGGGTGAAGACTTTGACCAATAATTTTCGACTGCCCTATGCGTTTCATCTAGTTGCAAGGGTGGTAAGGTACTCTCCCCTGATTTTATTTGCAACGTTGTTGTAGGTGGTGAACTTACAACGGGAGGTGCAAACTCTTCCTTGTTTGTATGGATATGTACAATGGTGGGTGGAGGTTGTGTCAAATCTTCTATTTCCATATAGGAACTACATGAAGAGCAAGAAGCTTCATTTGACTTCCATGTTCTTGAGCAAGGTGGAACAAATCGTTCTTTCTTTGGTACCCAAACTAGCTCTGGAGCGGGTGTGTAGCATTCCGTGATTTTTTCCTTTCCGTGATCTTCAATTCATTTTGGAGCCACAAGATTGGGCTCACATGGGCCAGGTGACAAGTAAGAGCACAATTTACATTTTGGCACCCAAATTTGATCATTTCCTTCATAGTAGCCTTGGGCTTCCAATAGTTTTTTAGGAATCCAACGCAACGTTTCTTTACATTTCTTGGGTCGAGTGGGACGTCTCTTACCAGGCTCCTGTCTTTTAGCACTAGCTATGGTCCCTAAAGAAGCTTTAGGGACCCACTTGTATGTTTTCTTCGTTATATTAGGGTGAGTCTTGTCAGAAGCTATATGCATTGCTTGTAGCATATTTAAGGGTACGAGTGATGGCATTTCATCCCCCTCAGGTGTCACACAGGTTGTCCTCCTGTTTCCCCAAGTGTCTATGGTTGCTGCTAGGTGGACCCAATCCACATTGTCAGACTCAGTCATCCCAGGTAGAACGTCCATATAAGGAGAATCTTTCCCAACATCAGTGTCCACTTTACACGTGTAACAATAGTGCAATGGGGCCGAGTGAACTGTGGTGTCAGATCTATGATCAATTATAAACCTGTTTCCTAGGGGATGTGCTCGATCGATTACAAGATCCACTTGAATGATAGAATCTTGGAGCTGCAAGTAGACATGGTTTTTAGACCAATCATGCACCATTTTTGCTTCCCTCATGAAAGGACGTCCTAATATCATCTCAAATGCCATAGTGTGCTTGGAGAAATCCATAACAATGAAGGTAACTCTTATTTTATGTCCAAAGACCTTGATCTTGAGGTCTTTTAGCATCCTAATAGGTTTAACAATAGACCCATTGGCCATCTTCACTACTATGGTTGTGGTCGCAAGGTGAGGTCTTCCCATAGTTTCTGTAACATTTAATGGCCTAAAAACTTGTGTGTAGCGGAAATTAGCATGAACATAGTGAGCATTTCATTAAAATAGATTCCTAATGAGAATTACAAGAGTGCTTGGGTGGAGAGAGCAACAAAAATCATAACACCTAGTTAGATAGCATGAACAATACTTTCAAAAGAGAGAGAAATTAAGCTATTGACAACAGTTGAGGACTAGATTTACATAGAGCTGGTCCCCCCTCCAAAAGGCTTTGTATTATGGTTTCTCCCATCAAGGGAGACATGTACAATACAATTCTTTGTGTTCCTTCAAGACTAGCTAGTGCAATGAAGATGAAAGCTTCATGCACTAAGCAAAACACTTATCAAACACAACATCAATTCTCCCCGGTCTCAGACCCAAGACCTCACACAACTTTGAAGATGGTGAGAGCTAGCAGGGTATGAGAGTAGATTGAGAGGAAGTAGGAGTATTCTTACGAGAAAGATGTACATCTCCTCACATAATCACTCATATTAGCATAGCTTAGCTTAGTAATTAGTATGGTAGAGGAGATGAGCATGCATTGAAGCTTGGCTCTTGGTTGGATTTGCATCACAAAGCCAAGAGTTGTTGGTGTAGGCCTCCCTTCTCACAAGCTTGGAGTAGGTGGTAAGCTTTCCATTAAAGCTTGAGAAGGAGAGAGAGTCTTCTTTACTTCACACATGAGATTGTGTGAGTGTATGTGGGATAATGCCTTGCCAAAATCAGCCCCCTCTCTCTCTTGGTCGACCCCTCTTGCTATTTGCTCATGCTACCCTCTCATTGGACCTCCCTAGGGCTAGCCAATGACAATTAAGCAGCATAAGTGATAGCCTTCTGACATGTGTCCCCCTTTCCCCTTTTGTGAGAGCTTTAGGTAATTTAATAATTCAACTAAACTCTCATTGGACCCCTTTGCCTCCTGGCCAATAGGAATCAGGCAAGCCATTGGGTTGCTAAATGCTCATTAGACCCCTTGGGAGACTGTCCAATAGTCTTCTAGAGGGCTTAATTCTCATTGGTTCTTTTTATTAAGTGTTTTTAAATTAATTAAACTAAATTTACTCTAGCATAATTCTCATTGGTCCACATCCAAGGCCATCCAATAGGAATTGGGCACACCTTGTGGGCATCTGGCCTAGGGAGCTGACATGTGTCCCTCATTCCCTTTGTGTAAAGGGAGCTTGTGTGTGTGTGTGTGACTTTCTCTCTCATCCCCTACAAGCAAGGATCGCCCCCTCCTATGTAGGGATTTGTAAAGACTTTTGGGACACACACAAAGCATCCAATTCCCCCCATGGTTGACCTTTGGACACAACCTTTGAATTTTGGAACCTTAGCATTTTGGAAGTCTTAATGGGTTGAACCTTAGTGTCTTTTTAGCCCATTGTTTCACATGGCTCTTTTGCAAATGGCCCCCCCCTTTGGATCCCTATTTTCTCTCCTTTGGATCCCTACTATGGCTGGTCTGCTAGCTTAACCTATATTCTAGCTTTTTCTCCCCTGGCACTTCCCCATATTAAATGATCAGTTTAACATGAGAAAATCATTTAGTAGAATTAGATCTTGATTATTCTGACAGTTTCCCAACAATTTTTTGTCACAATGCTAACCCCAGTGCCACCATCAAGGATTCCCTTCACAATATATCCCTTAGTAGTGATTGGTATGGTCGCATTGGATTCATCACCCTCAAAGTATTGTCCCAACTTATTAACAGGTATTTCTATAACAAGGTTCTCATCTAGGTTGAGTTGTGGATCTAAGTGTTCCTCCTCTATTGGCATCTCCCCAGTTCCATCCATCTGTGCAAATTGTGGTAGCCCAAACTTTAGTTCTCCATTGAGGAAGGCTCGAAGAGTTGAGACTAGCTCAGGGTCTTTATATAGTTTGGACATGATGGTGGTTCTAACTTCTGAAGACATGAAATCCATCAATTTGGCAATTTTTAATGGCACCTTTTAGGCTTCAGTCCCTTGACGTGGGGAAGATGGGATCTCCATTTCTTCGATAGGATCAGGTAGTCCCTCTGTAAACATTCTTTCCATCAACAAGTGAGTACGTCCACTTTCCCATGACTTTAAGTCACTTTCTTCTTGGATGACACTAGGTATAGCTAAGGGTCTATGGACTTAGTGAGGTTGTTGTTGCATAGGGAACACTGTGTCTGTAATCTGGATTTTCCTAGGTACTGGCTCTAGATCCCTTTGCGTATCTTCTACCAAACTCCTTAATTGCTTGACTCGCTGGATCTCCTCTGAAGGGTTTAGATAAGTTCCTATCTTCTTCTTGGATCATGGCCATTGTGGCTCATGAAGATCTTCCTTGTTGGTTTCTATCTTAGTGGTCATTTTGGTCTCCATGGTTTCACCTGAATCAGAATCCTCTTCAGCATCGTTCATATATACGGGGTCGTCACCAGTGCCTATATTGGTCTTTGAACTGGGGTCTGACTTCGCTACTTTTTGCGATCTCTTCCTTCGTGTTTTCTTCTTTTTCTGAGATTGGGCAATTGATGCAGTGTCTCTTTCCTCAAGAATATATAATTTTTTTTTGAAGCATCGATCGTGTGAGTACATTTACTAGTACCACAGGTGTACTTTGTTATGGCTCCTCAATAACCTCAATCAAGTTTAATGGCGTGATCTTTGGTGCATTTGGATTATATGGACATTGGGCAATCAAATGATCTATGCCACATCAATTGCACATGAGTATCAGCATTGTAGACATGCTCGCTTGATTGGTTTTCATTAGTGTGGCATTCTTTTGTAGCCTAATAGGACACTCGGCCACACGATGTGGACCTCCACACTCATAGCATTGAAGAGGTGGTCTCTTAGCAGTGTAATTGATATTTTGGCCTCTTGCAGCAAGAGCAGCTACTTGATAGACAGGTTTGACTTGTCCCAAATAGTCCTCCATGTAGTATTGTGGACTTTCTTCAAGCGCATGCATCCCATAGGCAATATTAGGGTCTATTTCTTCCTCACAACCTTCCAAACAAGCAATGGATGACTCACAACCCACTTGATTCACAGAAGTGATTCTTGGATGTGGTGGTTGCGATCCTAGCACTGGAGGTGGTAAGGGTGTTGTTTGAACTACATTTTGGTCCCTAGGGACCATGTGTTGTAATGTTTGTTCAAGAGCTGGGGTCGGCATCAATGCACGCACTCAAGGTGTGTCTGTCCATGCTAAGGTTGGTTTATTGGCCATCTCACGCTTAAATACTATGCAATCCTTAGCTTGATGACCATACCTCCCACAGGAATTGCAGTTCCCATTGAATTTTACTGTAAAAGTAGGGCATTCACTGGTACTATGCGGTCCATAGCATATTGAGCACCATTGTTTTCTCCTTGAATCATTAAATTATCCTCCAATTGGATCGCATTGGTGGTGACTGCTTCCCAAGTGGTGATACCTCTAATGACTAGGCCATTGTAGATATCCTCATGTCGTAATCCCCTAATGAATCTATCAAGTAATTGATTATTATTGAAGCGTTCATTTGGATTACAACGAGAATTCAAATGCTTCAAGCGACTAATAAAGTCTCTCACCGACTCTCCTTCCTCTTGTTGGGCTTTTTGGAGCTGAGAGGCTACACCCCAAAGCACTCCCTCTTGTATGTATTCTTTTAAGAACAGTCTCCTAAGAGTAGGGTAATTTGTTTTTTCTTCCACCCTTAGGGTTCTATACCAATCCCCAGCCTTTCCACTTAAGGTTAGGCTTAAAGCATTACTCTTATGCAGGTCATTGTGTTCTCCTAAAGAATCGCATATTTGTTCAGACACTTTGATATGCTTTCTCACATCCCCGTCTCCACTAAATTTTTGTGTGAGCTTGGCTATTTGTACTGCCTTACTTCTAGGTTCTCTATCAGGCGTGTTACGCATATTCTCAGCAATAGATCGGCCGATAGCTTGAGCAAATGTTGCCAAGTCACCTAAGTGAGCAGGAACTGTGGGTGAAGGTGCTCCAGGGACTACATGTGGAGTAGGTATTGGCATTGGGCTTGGCGCGTAGGAATCCCTTGGGTCCCACGTTTGGTACGGTGTTGTGCCATGTGGTGGTCCAAAGTTCATATGTGTGGCCCTAGGCATAGCAGGCACTGGATGTGACATGCTAATGCTAGCCGGTATGGTCCCATGGAAATAAGAACTTGGGTGTTGTGGTTGTGGAGCATAGGTAGTTGAAACAATGGGAGGGGTAGGAACTACATGAGTACGAGGGCCCATGGGTGTATACGATTGGTACACACTTGTAGGTACTGTTGCAGGCATTGAGCTACCATGTAGTGGTGCTTTACTAACAAATGAGGTCCATGGCCTATTTCTTGGCATGCCCATCATTGGGGTAGGCATGGTAGCCGTGGTGTCATCAAGGGAAAGATAAGCTAGACTTGGAAAGGTAAAGCTATCACTTGTGGGCTCAGATTGCACTAAGACCCCTGGCGAAACCACATATGGAGGATCCATCGGACTCACCGAGGGAGTCTCCATTTGTGATAAGGTTGGTTGTTTAGCCTTCCCTGTATCCAAGAATCTCATCAGACCCGTTGAAGGCATGTGGATCCCCTTGTTCTATCTCTCTAGCTCAATAACCCTATGGATGAACTCACAAACTCTTTGTTGTTGAACCTCCACACTAGTAGCACCCATTGTGGATTGTAGGACATCTAACCAACCCACGTGATAGGTGTGACCTGTGTATAGGTCAGTTAGAGTTTTTGTTTGTAGTTCGTACTCCCAGTTCTCATTTAAGAACGCTCCATCTAGGATTGAGGTGCTAGGGGTGTCTTTTGAACTAGATGCAATGTGGCTCTCTATGGGTTGACCCTTAGTGGTCGCTAATTCAGGAGCACTCGATTGCTCTCCTAGCAAAAATATTGACATAGGGCCTTTCTCTTTTAGCTCTCTTCGTTGCTTAGCCTTGCGTAAGCTCTCGATTTCCTTTTTCCTAGCCGCAATGATATATTGCTCAACCTCTTGCACTTCGGCAAGGCTTCTACCATCAGGTAATATAACCTCAAAGGAAATAGCTCTAAAGAGTCAAGGGGTGCAGCGAATGAAGTATTCACGTGCACACTCTCTAAGAGCATAGGGTCTACGTTAGTCATGAATGGAGAATTTACTTCCCCACCCCTCTCATTTACATCGTTAGCTTCATGTTCAAAGTGAGTGGCTCTACTAAAGGTTTCCTTCAAGCGGCTAAGCATGCTTGGCCCAGACCGTGGACCCATGGCATGCATGTCTTGGCTTGAGCTATCGGGATTAGGCGTTGGGAAACCCTCCATGACGTCGAAGTCAGAGGAAGAGTCACTAGCCGCTATGTTTGGGTCTTGGTTTGTAATACCTTGGGTCCCCGTCGAGGGCCCGGAACCTAAGGTAGGTGGATATTGAGAACTCGCGTAATTCAAAATGCTCTCTAGTTGCTCGGCCTCTAGCACATGACCAGAGCACAGATGCATGTGCCTTTGGCACCCTACAAGCGTCGGTGAATAACTTCGAAGGTTAACCGCTTATTTTTTTAGGTGTCCGTTTTCACTCATTTTTTTATGTTTTTTAATGATCGGTTTTTGGATTAGAGCATGTGACAGCTCAAAACAAGCGTATCACTCAGGGGGTCATGGTGTGCTTTACAACACAACGTTCAGTTACCCAAAGCTCCGTCGGTCCTCAAAAAGTTCAATTTTTACCTACGCGTGAGGCTAAAATATGTAATTTTAAAGGGGGACTGAGGCCTGAGCCTGAGCGTGAGCTGAGGCTTGGGTCTGGGGGATATTCTTTATCCCGGTCCTACCTTTAAATTTTTATTTTATTTTTTGGGATAAGGTCGCCGCGGCCGCGCTGTGCACGCGAGCACACACACACCTAACCTACCTACTTACAACTAATACAGCTACTGTTACACACTAACACACTACTATCGTCGACTCATTAGCTAACAAAACTATCTATTGTACTCTACACATAACTAACATTATGGATCTACTACCTTAATCCTAACACATTATCACAGAGAAAACACCTTATGAACAGAAAAAACACAGTACCTTTCAATACCCTATTAACAAAACAATACACAGTAGAAAAACAAACTCCTTCTCAACACACACACCTTCCTTCTCTACCTTTCCTACAATTCAAAATGCACCACAAATGAGCATAGAGTGCTACTCAAGCTTAATGCAAGGCATTCCCCGGCAACGGCGCCAAAAATGTGCGCGTCTGTCGCACTGTCAATGCAAAAGACTTGCCGATACACTGTGTGCGAGCCACAAATGGCTCCAAGCACATAACTAGACTAATCTAGTAAGCTCAAGAGAGCAAGGGTGTGTCACTCACCGCCCTATGCTCGCCTTCATGGAGGATTCCTCGCCGCGAAGAAGAAGGAGCCGCCGCTGCGCCGCGCTCAACCGCTTCACGCCGCCGTGCCATCGTCACAATACTCTCTCTCTCTCTCTCTCTCTCTCTCTCTCTCTCTCTCTCTCTCTCTCTCTCTCTCTCTCTCTCTCTCTCTCTCTCTCGCATGCACACACACACAAGGAGATGAAGAAGAAGAAGATGGAGATGGAGCAAGAGCACTCTTCAATTGCACAAATGAAAGAATGAATGAATTTTAGGTTTAGGTGACTTTTATATGAGCTCGACCCATTCACACTTGGACGCCCATACTTAGCCAACTAGCCCTTGAATGTTCCTGTTAGAGTGCGCCTCTCATCGGCGATCACTCTACCCTTTTGCTATTGGACCGACAATCCCGGTCCCTGACTCTACTAAATAAATAAAACCGCGTCTGTCGTAGGTGATAGGGTGTCCGTCAGCCGTGAGGGTTAACAATGCACTTTATGATCCTTTTGTCCATGCTGCATGTATGTCAGTTAATGTAGATTCACATGTGTGGTGGTACTTTGATAGTGGTGCTACAAAGCACATACCTCACATTGTGACTTGTTTACCTCTCTCAAGGTTGTCTCTCATGGAAATACAGTCACTTGTGCCAACAATGTCTCTTATCACGTGAAGGCATTTGAAGATTGTGTTGACTGCTGCAAATGGAAATTCTTTCACACTTGTTGATGCACTTTATATACCTGGGATCAAAAAGACCTTTATGTATCTGCACTTGCTAAACTTGGTCTTGTTGTGAAATTTGTGGATGACAAATGTACATTTTATGATCTCATTTTTAATGATAAAGTTGTTGCATCTAGAATTTTGTGTTGTGGGCTACATAAGCTCACTTTGTATGACAAGTGTGGGCAAAATTTTGCAAATGCAATTGTGGATTCAAAGGTTGTTTCAGACAAACCTTTGCATGCACGTTTTGGGCATTTGAATTTTGCTAGTTTGCTACGTTTGCAAAACTAATATGGCTGCTTCTTTTCCACCTCTTGAAGCACATTCTAAGCATGTTTGTGAAGGTTGTATTTTGGGTAGGATGCAACATTCAAAGTTTCCAAAGGATGGTTCAGTAAGGGCTACATATAGATTGCAACTTGTGCATAGTGATGTTTGTGGGCCTATTCAAACTCCGTCCTTAGGAAATTACCTATACTTTGTGACTTTCATTTATGATTACTCCACGCATGCATGGGTATATTAGCTTAAATCTTTGAAGTGTTTATGTGCTTCAAGCAATTTTTGGCTATGGCTGAAAATGTCTGTAAATGTACTATGGGCACCCTTCGTTCAGATCGAGGGGGGGAGTATATGTCTCATGAGTTTAATGCATTTTTGGCTAATCATGGGATAAAACACCAATGTATAGTGTTGTATATACCTCAGCAAAATTGTGCTACTGAAAGGAAAAACAAGTCGCTTACGAGGATGGCATGATGTATGGTGAATAGTTAAGCTTTGCCACATTTGAGGCTATCATGTGTGCTACTTATGTACTTAACAGGTGTCCTACAAAAGCTTTGCATTCTATGACTCCGCATGAAGCATGGCATGATAAGAAGCCATCTATTGTCACATGTGTGTTTTTGGTTGTTTAGCTTATGCTATGGTGCCACAAATGCAGCACAGGAAATTGGATGATAAGATTGTTAAATACATTTTTTATGGTTATAGTATTGAAAGCAAAGGTTACAAGTTATACCATCCACAAATAGAAAGTATCTTGGTTTCACGAGATGTTGTGTTTGTACTAGAGATAGTGTTGTAAGCTCACTTGACATTTATGACACCTTGGCCTCTTTTTAATGGTGGAAACTTAAAATGTAAATTCCAATGAGGCAAATGTATAGCGTGTGGAGGTTTTAGAAAATGCTATGGATTAGCCTATTACTGATGCAGATGTACATGATGTGGAAAGCACTGAGAATGAGGAGGCTAGAGGTATGCCAAAACGGTTGGTACAGACTTTGCATGACAATAAATTGGATGCACTTATGTCTAGTCATACTTCTTCAGGTTCTCGGCATGCATCTTATGCGTTAGATTGTTATGCTTTGGCCATTAGTAGTTTATGTGATGTGGAGGAACCTCCGTCTTTTGATGAAGCACAAAATTCAGAAAATTAGATGGTTGCCATGCAATCAGAATATGATGCACTTATAGAAAATGATACATGGACTTTATGCGATTTGCCTCGTGACAAAAAGGCCATTGGTACGAAGTGGGTTTACAAGTTGAAATGTAAACCGGATGGTGAGATTGATCGATATCAGTCTTGACTTGTTGCAAAAGGTTATGCACAATAGAAAGGCATCGATTATGAAGAGACTTTTGCTCCCACTTGTCGTGTGAATACTGTTCATTTTTTATGTGCATTAGCAGCTCATTTTGGATGGGATGTACATCAATCAGACATTGTTACTGCTTTCTTGGATGGTGATATACTTGAGGAACTTTATGAAGCTCAGCATCACGATTTTGTCAAGAAATGATAAGAAGATAAAGTGTGCAAATGTAAGAGATCTTTGTATGGGTTGAAGCAGTCTCCTCGTGCTTCGTATGAGAAAGATGACACTAATTTTTTGCAAATGAGGCTTTCGTAGTATCCAATAGAAAGCACTTTGTATGTAGAGTGTGAGGGTGATGTATTTCTCATCGTCGTTCTATATATAGATGATTTGTTGATTATTGGTCTAAATGAGACACACCTTGTTGAATTCAAGGATGATTTGAATGCTACTTTCAAGATGAAAGACTTGGGGATGTTGCATCATTAATTGGGCATACAATTTAAGCAGTGTGATGGTGGTATTTCCTTGTGTCAAGCAAGCTACATAGAGACATTACTATGTAAGTTTCGACTTGAGGACTATGCTACTTCCATGCAAACAAGTTCAAAATTGAGTCTTCATGATGTTGGTGATCTTATTGATGTCACTCTTTATCATGCTAGTGTTGGATGCCTTATTTATGTATGCAATATGAGGCCAGATATTTAGTTTGTAGTCTTATAGGTTAGCATATTTATGCATAGCCCAGGGTCTAAGTATTGGCAGGCTTTCGCTACTTGAGTGGCACTTTACATCTTTGGATGATTTATCCCAAGGGGGGATCATTGCCGCCAAATTTACATGATTTTTTGGACTCAGATTGGTCTGGTTGTTATGACATGCATGTGTCCACAAGTGGTTTTTGTTCATGCTTGGTAGTGTTGGGGAGGTTAGGGTGGATGATGGCGAGATGTGGCAAGGGTGAGGTGAAGGGGTGAAGGCGTGCAAAAAAGCAAAGATATGAACGAGAGAGAGAGTCGACACAGTATTGTATTGCTTGAAAAATTATATATATAGAGTAATTTAAGGTAAACCTTCCATGCAAACTGAAGTTCTACTGCATTCCCTTAGAGGTAATTCCCACAGGCTTGACACACTGGACCACAATTGGGCTTGCATAGCCAACCGCCCCCCCCCCCCCCCCCCCCCCCCAAAGCCCAAACCACTAACTATGGACTTGATATAGACCATGGCAGAGTTAAATCACCTAAAACTGTGAGTAGAAGTCCCCCCCCCCCCCCCCCCCCCCCCCCCTTGACAACATAGGTGTGTGTGTGTGTGTGCACTTCCCTCAAACAACTATCAATGTGAGACAAAGCAAAACTCATAACCAAAAATAAAAGGGTGGTCTCACTGATGTGTGGCAGTGTCTATAAACCGTACATTTTATTGACAAATGACTGACATAAAAGGCAACATAAAAACAAACTAAAAACTACAAGACATCAATATCTACGAGAAGCATCGGTACTTCACCATCTTCATCACTTTCAACCATGTTGATATGTCGTTTATTCTTCTTAAAATATTTATTCGAAGGATGATTGGTCTCTCCATAGTGGATGCAAGGATTTTTGTTGAAACAATCCTTCGTTTGATGATTACTACGTCCGCATATCTCACAAGGTCTAGCGTTGGTAGTAGGCCTGGTTGAAGTTGTAGTCCTAATGGAATTTGCAGTCGAAGTACAACCACGAGCTACATATGCAATAGGTACAATAGAACTAATATGTGGTACTCATTTCTCTTCTTCCTACAATGAATTAACAATACCATCCAAAGAAGGGAGTGGATCCTTCTCCTTTAAAATAGTTACAATTTGACAAAATTTTGCAGCTAGGCTATTAAGAAAAATGGCTATAAGATCTTTGTTTGGGACAAGGGGTTCAATATAAATCAACTGAGTGTGGATGATTTTCAACCTGTTAGTTAAAGCTGCAATATACTCGTCATCATGCATAGGAAGAGAATACAAGTCCATTTCAAGGCTCATTTTGGAGTATTTGGCTTTAGGACCAAACACTTTCTCTAGTTCCATCCAAGCAGCGTGTGCAGATTGCATGTCATCCAGATAATGAATAAAATCATCTTCAAGAGATGTCAGACTAATACCTAATGCTTGCTTCTCCTTGTGTTGTTTCTCGGTAGATAATGCTCTCGTATCAGCAACAGATGTGCCTGCTTTGTCTATTGATAGAGGTTTGACGATGCTCCAAAGATTCTTTCACATCAGATATCCCTTCACTTTGATTTGCCACGTTGGAAGCCGGATCCATTAAATTTGTCGACTTTTGACGCCGCAAACTATATGTAGTGCTTAGGCATGTGTAGTCTATGGCCATCTTCCAAAGAGATTTATCAACATAAATCTCCCCAATGCCAAAAGTGCTCATTTTTTTGCTACTAGGAGAGAATGATGTAGCTCCATCACACCCCCATCTTGATTTCTATCACAATTGAGTTGTATTGGTTGTCTCACTTGTCTGTAGATTCTCATGTTGAATATAATGTCAATTTCCATTATGCTTTTCAAAGTGATGGACTAGATGGTGCATTGTCTGATTACGAGAATGTATTTGTAGATTATTCACCTCTTGGATTGTCGTCTGAACAATTGGTGCAACATAGCGTTGATGTTCTTCAGGACATTAAATCCATTAATAAGGATACAAATTGAATTAGTCAATCTAAAGCCGCTACAGTGGAAAGTTAGCTTGTTGTCTATCTCAATAGGGTTTTAGTCGGACCCTTCTCCATGTAATTCTTTGATGTAGTGAAGAAAAAGAAGGATGGTTTTATGCATGTGTATAGACAATTTTAATTTCATTGAGATTAAAGTATAAAGCAAATACCTTATGCCTAAAATTGATGAGTTTTTCTATCAACTCCAAGGGGCAAAGGACTTTACTAAGATTGATTAATGCCAAGGATACCATCTAATATGAGTCAATCTAATGGATGTTCCCAAGACAACTTTCAAAACCCAAATTGAGTAATATGCATTCTTTTGTTAGCATTTTGGTTTGACTGATGCTCCAACCATGCTTATGACACTTATGAACAATCTCTTAGACCTTATTTGAGGAAGTTTGTCATTCCTTTTCTCAATGATGTCGTCATTTATGGTCATTCTAAGGAGGAACATTTCAAAAAAAAAGTTTTAGTTGCTATGCTAGCATGCACAGAGTGCTCTTCTTAGCACTATGTGCTAAGAAGAGCAAGTGTGAGTTCATACAGTTAGGGGTTTATTATCTCCGATCTATAATATTACCTTGGATGGATTCTAGCAAAATAGAAGCTTTATTGAAGTGGTCTTCTACCAAAATCTGGAAGAGTCCTAAACCATCTTGGGTATGGAAAGTTGTTATCACAAGCATTAAGGATTGCGATAAGATAGTTGTGCCTACGATGGACCAGCTAAAGGGTCAAACCTAACATTTGGCAAGAGGAGCAATATAGTATATTTGAAGTACAGGTCATCCTAGTATTAGGAAGATATATGTGCTAGTTTGAAGTCACATAAAAACATACAAGAGTACCCATTACATTGCCAAAAGTGTCAGGTGGAAAATGAAGAATGGCTTAAGTGTAGGCAAACTCTTTCACCCCTTAGAGATACCTAATGAGAGGTCCGTCATGGGTTCTACCTCTGCGGGTTTATACAAAATATATGTAATCACAGTCATTAAAAAAAAGCAACTTTAAGAAGAGTGGCTTAAGTGTAGGCAAACTCTTTCATCCCTTAGAGATCCCTAATGAGAGGTCCTTCATGGGTCCTGCCTCTACGGGTTTTGTCATAATAACTAATATCTAAATCTCCTAAATGATTTTCTCATGTTAAACTAATCATTTAATATGGGGAAGTGCCAAGGGAGAAAAAGCTAGAATATTGGTTAAGCTGGAAGACCGGCCACAATAGGGATCCACATGAGGGAAAATAGGGATCCAAGGGGGGGGGGGGGGGGGGGTCATCTACAAAAGAGCAATGTGCAACAATGGGCTTTAAAGACCCTAAGGTTCAGCCCATTAAGACTTCCAAAATGCTAAGGTTCCAAAATTCAAAGGTTGTGTCCAAAGGTCAAAGCTTAGGAAAATTGGATGCTTCGTGTGTGTACAAAAAGTCTTCAAAGAGTCCTACATAGGAGGGGGCGAGCCCTGGAAGTAGGGGATGAGAGAGAAACACACACACACACACACACACACACACACACACACACACACACTTACAAGCCTCCTTCACACAAAGGGAACGAGGGACACATGTCATATCCCTAGCCCAGATGCCCACAAGGTGTACTCAAATCCTATTGGATGGCCATGGAGGTGGACCAATGAGAATTAGGCTAGAGTAAATCTAGCTTCATTCATTTAAAAACACTTAGTAAAAGAAGCAATAAGAATTAAGCTCTCTAAAAGACTATTGGACAATCTCCCAAGGGGTCCAATGAGCATTCAACAGCCCAATGGCTTGCCTGATTCCTATTGGCCAAGAGACAAAGGGATCCAATGAGAGTTTAGTTGCATTAATTAATTACCTAAAGCTCTCACCAAAGGGGAAAGGGGGACACATGTCAGAAGGCTATCTCTTATGCTCCTGAAATCCTATTGGCTAAACCTGGAGAGGTCCAATATTGGGGTGTCAGCAAGAGGAAAATAGCATGAGGGGTCGACCAAGAGAGAGAGGGGGCTTATTTTCTCAAGTCATTATTCCATACACACTCACACAATCTGATGTGTGAAGCAAGAAGACTCTCTCTCTCTCTCTCTCCTTCTCATGCTTTAATGGAAAGCTTATCACCTACTCCAAGCTTGTGAGAAGGGAGGCCTACACCAACAACTCTTGGCTTTGTGATGCAAATCCAACCAAGAGCCAAGCTTCAATGCATGATCATCTCCTCTACCATGCTAATTACTAGGCAATGCTATGCTATGCTAATATGAGTGATTATGTGAGGAGATGTACATCTTTCTCGTAAGACTACTCCTTCTTCCTCTCAATCTACTCTCATACCCCGCTAGCTCTCACCATCTTTGAAGGTGTGTGAGGTCTTGGGTCTAAGACCGTGAGGGAATTGATGTTGTGTTTTATAAGTGTTTTGCTTAGTGCTTGAAGCTTCCATCTTCATTGCACTAGCTAGTATTGAAGGAACACAAAGAATTGTATTGTAAAATGTCTCTCTTGATGGGAGAAACCTATAATACAAAGCCTTTTGTAGGTGGGACCGGCTCCATGTAAATCCATTCCTCAATTGTTGTCAATAGAATAATCTCTCTCTTTTGAAGTATTGTTCATGCTATCTAACTAGGTGTTATGCTTTTTGTTACTCTCTCTACCCAAGCACTCTTGCTATGCTCATTAGGAATCTATTCTAATGAAATGCTATTTTTCTCTACACACAAGTTACTAGGCCATTAAATGTTAGAGGTTTATAGAAAATATGTAGTCACAATCATCAAAAAAATAAGCAACTTTAAGAATTTACACTTTCCATGGCATGGGAATCTGCCCACTAGATGAGGAGCTATGTGCTTGCTCAAAGCTAGCTAGATTGCTGACCTTGAGCGGATTAACTTAAAAAAACCTAGCGTCCAGTACTATCCTTGAGTTAATGTATGAGAGAGGGAGTGAAAGAAGAAAATATGACACATGTGTGATGAGAAGGTAACCCCAATATGAGTCATACAATCATAAGGTTATATCAAGGCATTTCAACACAATAAAAGTCCTAAGAATACATAAATGTATCTACTTATGGAGTGGATCCGTGAACAATTTAAGGATTGATTGGGTGATGCATCTACCTTGCTTTCCTATGGACAAGGATAATCTCACTTTACTAAGGTCAAGTTAGTTTACCACCTAACCCGACTCACGTAATAGAGGTTGCTTTGCCTCCCTCTATGAGCCCAAACCTTCAAAGGATTCCAAATTATCAGTGGTAAGAATTTATGCATCAACCTCTTCAAGGATCACCTTAGGTGTAACTGGCATTAGCCAACAATATCATGCATGAGAATCACCCACTTTATTGTCTCCGAAACTTAGTCACATAATACCCCCAAATCACTGGTTGATAGTCATGGATGTGCCTCAAAGAAGACAGCTACCAAAAGCCATAAAACATGAGTAATGGGTATCGACCCAAACAAGATCTCATCATACCAAGCAACATTACAACATAATCTTATCACCCACCCAAAATGGACCATAATACATCATCCACAACAACTAGCAGTAACACAATCAATTCTTATGAACTCATCTTAACGTCCTACATGATTTCGTAACAATGTAATAACATGTCATATGAAAAAATTTCAAAAACAATCATAAAGTTTCTTCTTGAATCTGTCAAAAATAGATACAACTTCAAATTTTTTGAATAGTCTCAAAACCAACGTGGAATCACAAAATGATGTGTGACAACAAAATAAACTAGACAAAATTGTGCACATCCCAAGTGGATGTATAATTTATTACAATTGTCCATTAGGATATATTTAAGGTTTAACATAGATGAAATACTCATCATAAGTAGAAATTCTATATTTGAACAAGTTTAAAACAATGATTAGAACCTTTACTAAGCAAGATTTGCACAACAACATTTAATCATAATTAACATGAAATCACAACATGAGAAAAAACATAACATGCATACCAATCACAGAGAGTGAAGAGCGCATGGTTGTGCAAAATAATAGAAGAAAAATTATATGGAAGAGAGATTTTCATCTCTACAAGAATAATACATAGCCATTCAGAGAGCTATGGTGGTAGATATGGAAAGCCATAGCATGCATACGTTTTGAGCATTGCTCTTCTTTCTCAAATGCCTTGAGTGGATTCACGAGAGTAGCTACATATGTAAAAGCACTCACCACACATAAAGAGGTTGGGGAATGCTATGGAGATGAGGGGAGATGATGGAGAAGGTCACAATCTCCATTTTTTAGAGAGCAGTATACCAAAAGTTGGTTATTAAAACAAATTGGGAGGATTCTTTTCCAATCTTGGACTTTGATTATAGCATTTTCTATGGATTTAGTCGCTTTTATACTCAAGTATGAATTTCAACCTAGGTTAGCAATTACTGTGGGACTTGCCAAAGAAAAGGCTTGATTGACAAAGGTCTTTCTCCATAAAGACATGAATATGTTACACATCGCTCATTGCAATGTATGACAGAAGGCTCAATATTGCTACAAGAAGTTATTTGATGAGAAAAAAACGTTAGGTTTCCTACAAGGAAGGGAACTATGTGTTTTTGAAAGGTGCTATAACATTTGAAGTTCGAAGACTCAATCTAATTACACTACCTTATGAGTTCTATGATGTGGCCCATGCATTATGCAAGTGCCACAACATAGAGCTCCCTCTCGTAAGATGTGTGATTATTTGTGCTCTCTCCGGTTTCTTACTTTGAAAATCCATAGGTCTACCTAGTAGTGCTACACGAGTGGCTAAATTACAAGGAGCAATACTTTAATAGCTAAAGCTAGCTTGTACTTGCAAGATCTATGATGTTGCTCCTCGCCCCAAGTAAACTTACATTCTTGGTTGGCATTAGGAGATGAGGGATGCTTCCTCTTGGTGGCTTTGGTGTAAGAAGTGTAGAATTTCGACCCCCAAATATTGTTGGTATGGTTCTTCTTCCCCATGGAATCATTAAAGATCTCGAAAGTCTAGAAAGGTTCTTCTACATTATGGGATACCAAGATGGGTGTGCTTTTGGGCTTTGTGCTTCTTGTCCAAGCCATAGATGAACCTAGGCATGTTTTGAAAATTGTCCAGTCCTTCAAGTTTGAGAATGAATTCATGACATGTGGATATGCATTAGTCTTTGTCAAACTTTCCATTTGACATTTTTTCAATTGTTAATTCATTATATGTCCATCTGTAATTTCTACCTTTACTCCTTTGGTTGTTCCTTGAGGTTGATCCATCCTAATGCAAATGGTCATCTTCATGTTCCAAATGTGCTCAAGTTTTCTCAATATTTGGCTAAACCCAACACTACATTGACATGCAATCTCTAATGTAACACGAGTCATAGACACAATGTGCAACTATGCATTCATGACCGATCTAGCAATCTCAACGCCGGCTACACTGCAGCTATGCATTTTTTTGTGACCGATCTAGCAATCTCAACGCCGGCTACACTGCAGCTATGCATTTTTTTGTGACCGATCTAGCAATCTCAACACCTACATTGCCATGCAAACTCTCCACGAAATACAAAGTGCGGCGACATGCATATGATGTTTGATTAATGATGCATTGATGACCAATCTCTACACTAATCGACATGCAAACTCTCCATGGAACAAAATTTGGGGCACAATGTGTTTGATCTACACCGCAGCCGGTCTGGTCTGACTGACCCTCGTGACTAATTGACACCACTTTTGTCAGGTGAGATCTACGGTCCCTAGTAATTAGGGGCGACGGGATCGGTTTTGTACCGTCCGATGGCGGTTTAATCTCCAAGTGATCACCATGTGATCACAATTAAAGTGAACCCCAAGTACATTTGATGTGAACATCAAGTGACCGCCAAGTGATCCCCATGTGAATCCCAATCGACATGTGATCACCTTGTGACCCCACCCATTACCAAGTGATTACAGTGTGACCCCGACTATCCCAAAGTGATTGCAGTGTGACCCCGTCCATCCCAAAGTGATCTCCAAGTGAACACCATGTGATCTCCACCCTGTCTTTTTTGCTATATGATTCTATGCTCACACCTCCATTTCAAGTGGCGCGCGATAGCTTAATGGGAGAGTTGTGGCCTCCGGTTGTGTAGGTGGTGGGTTCGAGTCGCAAGGGCTCAATCGACCGAAATATTTTTATTCTTGAGAATAAATGGACGGTCCACATTGTTCGAAGATGCTTGACCATAGATCCCACCTGACAAGGTGGTGTCAAATAGTCCCGTGGCTGACCGACCTCAAACACTACAAGCGCCCCCCCATCCTCGTCACTAAGTGACACCTCCATTTGGAGGTGGGATCAATGGCTCCCGATCATCGGTTGATCCTGAACGTTGGATTGCCTACGGAATGCAAAAGATTCCCACTTTCTCGGATCCGGGACTTGAACCCACTACCCTCTCCCCCACGGGATTGACTCTAACCACTAGGCTAACGCGCGCTCGTTGAAAGGTTTGTGTGAGATAAGTTTATAGATCACGACATCGCGGACAAGTTTACACCTAGTTCACACCGAGTTCGCACTGAGTTCACACCAAATTTGATGTGGTGTGCAAGTCCTCCCCAATTCACACCTAGTTCACACCGTGTTCACATCGAGTTCACACCGAGTTCACACCAAATTTGGTGTGGTGCACATATCTCCGAGTTCACGCTTAATTCACACCTAGTTTAAATGTTGATCGGACGGCCCAAATTGCACCCGGCTCGCGATGCCTACTATGGGCCATTGATCTCACCTCCCTGGGGAGGTGTCATTTAGTGACGAGGCCCCTCTTATGTTGACATAAACCACACAATGCTGCGTTGCTCGAGTCCGGGAAAAGGAGAGCTCTCCAGAATGTGGATAAGGCACCAAACTGCATCATTTTAAAACTACGCTGTGCGCCCGTGGGACGAAGGGATGGCAATGGCTGGTGTGCACTTGAAGCTCGCCATAGCCAGCTCTAGCAGCGAGCTTTTCCCCTCATCACAGCGTCTACAGGCCTGCGCACTACCTTCCTTGTCACCCCAGATACGCCTTTCAGCTACGCGGTGCTCGCTCGCCAACAACAACAGCGGCAGCAGCGATGGCCCCCAGCTCATTGTTAGCAAGAGGCAGCTCCTTACGGGCTCTGCATCTCTCGCCGTGTCATCTCTTGTAGCTTTCCAGAGAGATGCGCAAGCAGAAGAGCTTCTTTCTGAATGGGAGATGGTGCCACTTCCCATTGACTCCGGTGTCGTGCTCTTGGATATCGCCTTTGTTCCTGACGAACCTGATCATGGTGAGTACTCTCTGTTTATCTGTTATCCTTAGTACCTGTAGGTCTTTGCTGCCCACTGCCTTCATATAAAATTTTTCCTGTTGAAAAAAGAACAGTATTGCTTAGTGAGTTAGTTGAGTGCTGGAGGAATTCCTGTGATAATGATGGACGCTGTTGGTGGGTCGAGCAAAATGCCTTTGCCTGGGTATCTTTTCAGTTGGAATTATCTTTGGAAGGCCTTAGGTTTGGTGATAGAGAATGTGGGTGTTTACAGACAGCTACATTTGATTCCCATTCCTGACCGGACCATGGCACTCCATCTCTGCATGGCGGGCAGGCTGCTACAAGCTACTGTTACACATTGCTGAGAGAAAGCCTAGGAGTAAAATGAACTAGAAAAGTGGCTTCTCGCTCTAATTGGATCTCAACACCATTGAGCAGGGGACACCACATTTGGGCGACCTCAGACCAGTGTCCAAAACCCTCCCTCATTTGGTGCTGAGCTGGAGTCCAGCAAGGATATAGCATGCACTGCAAATTAGCTGTTTGTAAGTGTGAAGCTGCTCATTTCTGATGTAGTTTGCTGTCGTAGATGCTAGTTATTGAAATAGCAGGCATCCACAGCAGTGTGTAACCAGCCTGTGTTAAAAGTCAAAACTTAACTTAATGATATGAGAATCTCAGTGGTTGTGACTTCTGTCAAGATCAGTTGCAAGTTGCAACATGCTAACATAATAGGGTTGTTGGACAGTATGCATGAAGTGGGAGACATTTTGAACAATCATGAGCAACGCTTGAAAGGCTAGTAGTGACACCAATTGAGGAGTTCTGAACACCTTTTCATTCATAATTCTTTTTGGATAGTGCCTTTTCAGTTACACGTTCTTTTAGTAAGGCCTTTGGTTTGGAATGTATAATGTGTTAAAACCCAAAACCAACTTAAACTTACTTCTGTAAGGGTTAGTTAGAACAAGTTAGGATTCGGCTGATGGTGTTGTTAGGCAGTATGCATGCAGTGGCAAATGTTTTGAACAATCACGAGCAATGCATCAAAGGCTGACTCTAATGCTGATTCAGAACTAAATTTTTTGGCATCCTTGTGTAATGATCACAGTTTTGAGTGCCTCAACATGCTTCTTTTTCTCATTGCTGAGCATAGAATAGCTTCTTTAAAATGGCAAAAGTTTGAAATGTTTCGAGAGGTTCCTTGGAGAGATTCCTTTAACAGAATGATAAGATAATATCAGATTAATACGGATAGTAGGTTCTAAATTGCAGGGTGCTTTCTTAGTCCTCCTGAGTATGGTACTTTCAAAAGCTAATAAAGGAGTTAACTTAGTTAATGCATAAAAGCTGAGTTTATTTATTGTGATACAACGCTTTTCTACAAGACATGAGATCAGGAAAATATTTGATTTCTTGACCAGCATTCTTGTGAGTACTAAATGAGGGGGAGTCAGGACAAACATATATGCACAACAAAATCTATAGTCTGCCTTGGATAAACTTGCCCTTTCGAGGGCTTTCGATCTAGGGTCCTTACTCTGTCGGAAGCTGCCCCCGAGGCTGCAGCAAACCGAAGTTGGGGTTTGCCCGAATCGGCTTTGCGTTAGGGTCCAATTGGGGCACCCTTTGGACGGCTCTGTGGAATCAATTGTGACCAACCACCGGTTGTAGTGATCTGCCTTTAGAGTAACAGCCTTTTGAGGGCTGCGAACCCCTCAAGATAGGAGCTGCAAACTTCCCCTCTGGTTTGGCTGGTAACTGCCCAATACTAGGGCTTCCATAGCGGCCCTCAAATGCGCCCCTCCCCCCCAAAACCCCCTCCAAAAAAGAAAAAAGAAAAAAGAAAACTCCCTCCCCTTCTGCAATAGTTCTGGAGAGGACCACCCTTGTCGGATAGTTTACCTCATTTTTGTGCTGACTTTTCCGATTAGTGCTTCTTTTAGTCTGCCCTTAAACCCTGGAGTCATGACAGAAACTAGTATGCTGAACTTTGTGTTGATGTATGCTCATGTGTGTGCGGGTGTGTTGTGGAGCATACATTAGTACCTAGTTCCTCACCAACTATTGGGCACTGATGACGTTAGTGGGATGTTGTAGTATTTAGTCAATACTATGCATGATGGAGTTGATGGTTATATTGTCTTGTGGGTGACTACCATGGGTCTATACTTTGCACTTTCCTTCAAGAGTGAATCTGGGCTTATCCTGGATTCATCTAGGTACATATAGAGAAGTTCCTTGTTCTAGCTTGTAAGCTCTATTTGAGCAATGCAGCCACATATATTGGCTGCCATTTATATCTTAGTTTGGCCTATGATAGGGCCTGTAATCAGCTGCTTTAGGGGTCTGGTACAACTACCCTTGTCAACTCTAAATTGCCTACTTTCACCTATGCTCTCAATCCAAGCTTTTCTTTTGCCGTCATGCCTGCAAGGTGGAACACAAATGCCTCCTTGCTGACCAAAAAGAAACCTGTCAAAGCACCATGATTGCACTTAGTCATCCTCAAACTTGGCTGGCACCAAGAGAAGTTAAACCTGCAGCCAAGATACAATCACCATCGGAGGTGCTAGCATGCCCACAAAGGGAAGCCTCCTAGACAACTTGCGGTGGCCAGGCTCCACGAGCCATTTAACTCTTGCTAACATTGTCTTATGGATTACTACATGAGTCCACAACTGCACTTTCCCTCATAGGTGAAGCTGGTCTTTTCTTGGATTCATCTAGGTATCTCATGTTTGAGTTTGTCACCCCTCTGGTCGGTCTTGGTGCAAGGTGGAGCTGTTGGTGTCCCAGTGTCCTCCAAGGGCTGATGATAGGGAGTGGGGACTGTTTTGTGGCTGTGCCCTGGCCTATGTGAGGTATTTACGGCTTGTTGCTGCCATTGTTTTACTTATCTTGTACTGCTCATGGTGTCTTATAGTTTGCCTCTTGGTGGCCCTAGGTTTAGGGCATTTTATCGGAGAGCCGTGTTTTGTTGGTTTGCTCCTGCGGGCCTATTTTCGTACTTTTCCCAGTTTTGACCTATTTTCTAGGTTATGGAGGGGGGGGGGGGGGGGCGGTCGGGCACCTCGACCTGGTCGCTATGTTGGGGGGGGGGGGGGGGGGGGGGGTGGGGACTTCCGCCTTGTGTATCTCTTGTGCATTGCAATTAGAGCCAACATTTTGTCTCTTTTGCGTTTTCTCTCTTGAGCAGTGTTTTCTTTCTCGAACGTTCTCTCTCTAGTAATTTTTCCGAGATCGTCTCTCTATAGCCCTTGAAACTGGCCCGTAGGGCGGTAGACTTTAGCTTTCACCCGAATCTTTACTTGACTTTACAACACAGAGAAAACTTCACGAATAAACCTGTAACTAGAATTAACACTTCAAACAAACCACAGCTTGGCAGCTAGAGTGCTACCAAGCAGACACTGACACCCTGTAGGCCCGAAAGATTGGCGCCCCTTTCGGTATTTTGTTATTCTTATAAAACTTGAGGCAAAACTTGCAAGTTCCTACGAGCTGTCTCGCTTTTACCAGGCTGAAAATGGCCTACTCTAGCCCGATTTTGGCAGCATAACCACAGGAGGCTTCAGAGATAAAATCCCCATGCAAAAGGTGACTTTTCCGGCGTCTACGGGCACTTTCCCACCTGACGAGAATCTGCAGTGTAACAAACTTGGACACTCCAAGTCAAGATTCTACCGCGACACAACAGAGATTCACTTCAAAACAGTTCACAATTCACAATTGATTCGACACGGCCCGATGGAGTTTTGTGCCTAGAGATATTGGCCCCTAAGACTGGCGCCCCATTCGCTATTTCTTTTTGTATTAATCTGTGTTCAAAGTACAAGAGAGTGGGAGGGTTCTCACTCTCAGACTCTGCGTCGAGATGCTTTGAGTTGTGAGGGCCCTGTCACTTATTATAAGTCTACAAGGGATGCCCAAAAGGAGAGTCCCAAAAGCAGTAATCCAAAATCTCTCAAGCTTTTTAAAATAAAGCACTTGGCTCAAAAGTTGCCAAAATCCAGCCACGCAATTTCAACCCTGCGTAGATTTTCAGCAGCGCAAAAAGCAGTTTCCGTATAGCCTTGCCACGTCATCCTGCTGCCGCATACGCGGCAAAATCCGCCGCAATTCACGGAGATCCATATCAGCCTGTCGGCGCATTTTGCAGGCCTGTTTTTCCGAGGTGTGTGAGGGGGTGCTCTGCTGCCCCATGTCCAGGCCATGCCACGTCACCAATTTGTGACATGTAGCACACTGAATTCTGCCCCGAAAGTGCACCAATGATCTCCTCGCTTCCCCAAAGCTCCTAGGGGTATTAGGGATCAATTAGGGTCGAAACCCCAAACCTGCAA
This sequence comes from Adiantum capillus-veneris, assembly GCF_014529385.1. NCBI lineage: Eukaryota > Viridiplantae > Streptophyta > Polypodiopsida > Polypodiales > Pteridaceae > Adiantum > Adiantum capillus-veneris. Next base: position 41,189,489 of record NC_140954.1, read on the forward strand.
GAGTACACAGCAGACTGTATTTTACTGTTCGGGCTCTGTTTCGCATGCCGGTCGCATCCGTAGCAAGCCTTCGTACTCCCGCACTTGTAGGGCTACCTGCCCTTTGAATCAAATGAGATTTCTTTCGTGAAATCTCTCTGAGTTGACCTGTACCTGTGGGGGATTAGCAATTAGCTAATCCAGTACCTAGACAAGAGGCTCTTGCCTCGGCATACGCGCATGAACCCACACAACTGTACATACAGTGTACATACAGATGAAAAGCCCTTGAGCTGGGCATTATGATTCTGCATTCAAAGGGGAAGAGAGGTGTGCTAGAGCAGAATCATCGTTCCACATAAGACAAGGGAGAAGGCAAGCTTTCCATTGAAGCAAAAATCAACATCCACTCTCAAATTGGGCCCCCCCTCTTCATGCAAACCTGGAAAATTGACGTGGAGTTGCCAAGTGTCCAGTTTGCCTGTACTGTTCGGATTTCAGTGCTGATTGGCCGTCTCCTAGCGACCTGCCCTTCTCGACTGCGGGTGAAACTCTTGGCTGTTGGCCGTTTAACACTGGCCACACAATGTCCGGCCATTTGTGACTTCAAAAAGAGGGTCCCAAAAATTTCAATCAAAATCAAGGGAAAGAAACCAACAACTAAGGTTAGTGGTTGCCACAGCCTTGTGACAACCCTTTTGTTCTTGCACATGAAGTTACTACCCTTTCAATGTTAGGTGTGTTGGGTTAAAGGCTTAAATAACCCCTTTTTGTCATTTTTATACTTTGTCCAGGTTCAATGACACATTTTTTAAAGGTCACTTATAATGAAAGTGGGAAAACCCAAAACTCACTTATTGAGTTTTCCCCAAAAACGTGAGCCCTCTCTCTTTTGCGTGCGCTTCCTATCCTGCTGGCCTTCGCCTCCCCTCTCTGCACACACTGCACTTCCTCGCGTGCTCTTTCACTTGCACACACCGCCGTGCGCTCATCAAATGGTATCAGAGCCCGATTAGGGTTTGCCCCAAATCTGCAAACGTTGAATTTCAGCCAAGAAGGTCAACTTTCACGCGAGATTTTGCAATTTCGTCGCCAAAGGACTCGTCTCGGACGCTAGAGAGCTCCCGGCAACCAAAATTGACCTAAAACAGACTGAAATTAGGTCAAAAACAGGAAATTACAGGTTAGGACAACAAAATGCAGGTTTTGCAAATGATGTATTAAAGTGTGGAGATACTTTTGCTAAGTCCCCGCTACCCGAGAACACCGAAATTGCCGAAAAACAAGCCCTAAAACAAGTGTTTTAAGCAAATTTCAGATTTGCGCAGGTTTATGCAAGTGTTTTTTATGGTGCGATTACATTGGAGAAAGTACAAATTGACGCAATCTACGCACATTTGACAAATTTTGTCGATGTATGACCATTTGTGGCTCAATTTCATGCAATTTTGATGCTACAAATTGGGGCTTTTGTGCTTACATGCTTCTAAAGGCTGTGTATTAGCCTTATGTATGTCTTCTGAGGCTAAAAACAACTAAATTTGTTGTTGTCAAGCACAAATTCGCTCGCTGAAATTTCCTGCGCATAAATTTCAGAAGTTGAATTTTGTGCCCAAATCGACCTATTTTGCCCCAAATTGCTTCTGTGACCATTTGGAGCTGTAGTGCACATCTCTGTGAGGCTGTACTCCAATTTTTGTGCATTTTGCCCAAAAATTTAGCGTATTATCCCTCTTATTTCGTGCAACTATGGCCTCATCTTCTTTGGATGTGAAGAACCTCTTCGAGATTAGGAGGTTCGATGGAACAGGTTTTGATCTTTGGAAAGACAGGATTCAGGGAATCCTATTCCTTAAGGATTGCGAAGGGGCACTCGAACAGGTGAAGCCATAGAATATGACGGATGAAGCATGGGGTAGCATGAACAGGAAGGCTGTTACATACATTAAAATGGCCATGACAGATGAGACCGTCATTGATGTGAAAGGTCTCATGACTGCTTTTGATGTGTGGGAGAAGTTGAAGGGAATGTATGAAAATACAACGCCTGTCAACCAGGTGCACTTGATGCGAAAACTTATTGGCATGCAACTAGATGAGTCCAAGAGCGTGGCAGAGCACTTGTCATTGTTCGCAGGTAGTTTGTCGCAGTTACAGGATTCTGGCTTGCCCCCTTTTGATGATAAGCTGTAAGCTATCTTCTTGCTTATGACCTTACCTGAGTCATGGGAAACTTTGGTGGTTTCGTTGTCCAATAACCCCAATTTGACCTTTGATGGTGTTAGGGGTTCTATCTTGAATGAAGAAATCAGGAGGAAAGCAAGTGGAGAGGGAGGAGGCTCTGCCAACATGGTTAGAGGTAGGACAGAAAAGAAGAATGCTTATGCACAAAGGAGTAAGAGTAAGAGTAAAGAAAGGGGAAATGCAAGCAAAGGCAAGGGTGATGTGACTTGCTATCAATGTGGCAGGAAAGGTCACAAGAAACCCGATTGTAGGTACTATAAAGCTGAGTTAGAAAGAAAAAAGAATGTCGGAGACAAAAAGAAAGAGAAGAAGGAAGTCAAGGCAGATGCACAGGATAGCTCAAAGGACAAAGAGAAGGCCAATGTGGGTTCTAGTGTCGTGATTGAGGAGCTGTTAGATTAGAGGACATCTTGTGTGCCACTTTGTCAGATGATGATGCTTATGACTTTGATGCCTCTCTAAATGTTCATTCACAGGACATGCAGATCACCAAGAGTGATCTTATTGATGCTTTATTGACTGTCAATGATGCATTGTCCCAGACTTGGATTGTTGATTCCGGTGCTTCATTTCATGTGACTCCTATCAAGGAGTGTTTCTCTACTTTTGATGCGGGCAAGCGTGGCCATGTATACCTTGGAAACAATCATGCATGTTCCATTGAGGGTATTGGCATTGTGCATCTCTCCATAGATGGCACAAATGAGCTTGTCTTGCATGATGTTCGATATGTGCCGGGAATCAAGAAGAGTCTGCTTTCTGTTGGTCAGATGGATATGCATGGTTACAGCATCTTGTTTGAGAGAGGATCATGGAAAATGACTAAAGGCTCAAGGCTGATTATAAAGGGCACAAAGAAAGGGACACTTTACTGCATGCATGGAAAGGCCGTGTTGGGCAAGTTTATTGCATTGGCTGAAATTAACTCTCACATGGAGTTGTGGCACAAGAGGCTTGGCCATATGAGCCAAAAGGGTCTTTCTAAGCTTTGTACTTTGAACAAGCTTGATGCTAAAGGCACAAAGCTTGACTTTTGTAATGAATGTCAATATGGCAAGCAAGTAAAGCATTCTTATTACTTTGGTGTCTCTCGTAAATCTTGTGTGCTTGATCTTGTACATTCCGATGTATGTAACATGCTTACTAAGTCTATGGGTGGTGCATGTTATTTTGTCTCCTTTGTTGATGATCATTCTAGGAAAATTTGGGTTTATTTGCTTAAGTCTAAGGATGAAGCCTTTGCTGCGTTTAAGAGATTTCATGCATTTGTGACCACCCAAACAAGTAGAGAGCTAAAATGCTTGCGTACAGACAATGGGGGGGAGTACACAAGTCCTGAATTTAACAAGTTTTGTGAAAATTTGGGCATTAAAAGGGAGCTTTCTGTGCCATACAGCCCCTCTTCTAATGGTGTGGCTGAAAGATTCAATAGGACACTTTGTGAGAGGGTGAGATGCATGCTGTCCACGGCTAATCTCTCTCATGGATTTTGGGGAGAAGCTTTGAAAATTGCAGTGCATATATGCAATCGATCCCCTCACATGTCTTTGAAAGGTGACATCCTTGAAGAGGTTTGGTCTGGCAAGCCTGCTTCATATGATCACTTACGCATTTTTGGTTGCGAAGCTTTTGTGCATGTAAGACGGGAGTTGAGGAGTAAACTAGATGCGAAGTCCATTAAAGGCCTCTTCATGGGATATGGTGAAGAAGGCGAAATGGGTTACAGGATTTGGTTACCTCAGCTCAAAAGGGTTGTACGCAGCCAGGATGTTGTTTTTAATGAGGCAAGGTTGCTTTAAAACAATTGTGCCTCAAAGCATGACCATAAAAGGGTGAAATTTCAGCATGATCAGCCACCTGTTAGGCCTATTTTTGACCCTCAGGATGCACCACAAATGGCTGAAAATGTAGATGATCTAGTGGTGTTTGAGCCAGATGATGTTGGACAGCAAATTGAGGCTCCTGAAGGGTATTTGCAGCCAAGAAACAATGCTGAAAATGGTGCTGAAAATGATGTACAGCAGCCCATTGTTGATGATTTTGTAGTGCCACCTGATGTAAACCCATTGCCGGATAATGTGGATCATTGGGTGAGGCGGTCTACTCGTCAAAGACGGCTTGTGAGTCGATATGACCCCTCTTTGCATTACATTATGTTGACAGATGAGGAAGAGCCTCTTACGTACAAAGAGGCAAAGACATGTGAGCACAGCGACAAGTGGGAGGTTGCTATGCAAGAAGAGATTAAAGCTTTGCATGTAATCATACTTGGGATTTAGTTGAATTACCCAAAGGAAGGAAGGCTATTCCTAACAAATGGGTGTATAAAATCAAAACTGTTGATGCAAAACCCAAGTATAAGGCAAAGCTTGTGGCAAAGGGATATGTTCAAACCAAGGGCATAGACTTTGAGGAGGTGTTCTCTCCTGTTGTGAAGATGACCACTTTGCGTGTACTGTTTGCCATAGTGGCTGCTCTTGATTTGGAAATGGACCAAATGGATGTACATACCGCTTTCTTGCATGGTGATGTGGAAGAAGAGCTTTACATGAACCAACCTGAGGGTTTTGTCATCCCTGGCAAGGAACATTTGGTATGTATGCTCAATAGAAGCTTGTATGGACTGAAACAATCATGTAGACAGTGGTATAAGAAGTTTGATCGCTTCATGCGTAAACATAGTTACAAAAGAAGCCATGCAGGCCATTGTTTGTATACCAAACGTGATGAGGATGGCAGCCCTATTATTCTTGTGCTCTATGTAGACGATATGTTGATAGCTGCAAAGAAAAGCATTGTTGATGCTCTTAAAGGGAAGCTGAAATCTGCGTTTTCAATGAAAGACCTTGGGGCAGCTGAATATATACTTGGAGTGCGTGTTACACGGCAAAGAGACAAGCGCCTATCGTATTTGTCGCAAGAAAAGTACATTGAAAAGGTGCTGGATAGATTTAACATGGCTGAAGCAAAGCCTCTTGGTGTGCCATTAAAGCCATATGTCAAGATCTCCAAGGATGATTGTCCCAAGTCAAAGGAAGAAGCCAATGACATGCAAAGTGTGCCTTATGCTTCAGCTTGTGGTTCACTTATGTATGCTATGGTTGCTACTAGGCCTGACATAGCCCATGCAGTGGGAGTTGTGAGCCGATTTATGGCTAATCAAGGCAGGTTGCATTGGGATGCAGTAAAGTCCATTATGAGGTACTTGAAAGGGACTAAAAACAAATGCCTCTGCTATGGTAAAGGACCAATGGAATTGAAAGGATTTTGTGACTTTAACATGGCTGGTGATGTGGATACACGGAAATCCACAAGTGGCTATGTATTTACTCTTGCGGGAGATGTTGTTTCATGGTGTTCTAGATTGCAAAAGATTGTTGCATTGTCTACGACAGAGGCTGAATATATTTCAGCCACTGAAGCTTCCAAAGAAGCTATTTGGTTAGCACGCCTATGCAATGAGTTTGGTTTGCCTGCCAAGGCACCTATGCTTGGTTGTGATAGCCAGAGTGCCATATGTCTGGCAAAGAACGCCATGTTTCATGCACGCACAAAGCATATTGATGTGCGATATCACTTCATACGAGAAGTGCTTGAGGATGGCCTTATTACATTGGTTAAGGTCCATACATCACAAAATCCAGCCGATGCTCTCACTAAGTGCTTAGCCAAAGCACAACATTATCTATGCATAGAGATGGTGGGAGTCACGTAGCTTAAAGGCGCCATTTATGCCTTTAAGTGGGAGGTTGTTGGGTTAAAGGCCTAAATAACCCCTTTTTGTCATTTTTATACTTTGTCCAGGTTCATATTGAACCTCGACACATTTTTTAAAGGTCACTTATAATAAAAGTGGGAAAACCCAAAACTCACTTATTGAGTTTTCCCCAAAAACGTGAGCCCTCTCTCTTTTGCTTGCGCTTCCTCTCCTGCTGGCCTTCGTCTCCCCTCTCTGCACACACACTGCACTTCCTCGCGTGCTCTTTCACTTGCACACACCGCCGTGCGCTCATCAAGGTGCAGCGGAATGAATGTTGTATTTTCTCAAGATTAGTGATCTTTATTGCTCAAGGTTCCTTTTAGTTCTTTAGGGAAAGAGAGAGCTCTCCGTCTTGTAGAGTGCTGTGGTCACGAACAAAGTGAGTGGATTGTGCGTGCAAGTGAATGAGACTGAGAGAGGGAGAGAGAAGACATACGACACCCGAGAGGTTGTAAAACCCTCCTCCGAAGGCCCCACTCTCGTCGGCGAGAGTGGTCTATTCTTTGATTGCACAAAGGTGTACAATGCGTATGCAATGGACTATGCAACTTGGTCTATGCCGATGATGACGACGACGACGACGATGATGACGACGACGACGACGACGATGGCTGAAATCTGAGATCTTCTAATCGCTGAATTTCGGGACTGATTCGGTGGCTGAAAATGACTGTTTTGGCTGCGTTTTCTTGGCTGAAAAATGAGGTTTCTTAGGGCTGAAAACTGATGGTCTTTACGGGTTGAATCTGCTCCACTTTAGGTGAATGATGCCGGTCTTAATTTGCTGTTGAAATCCAAAAACGCCAGGGGCTGAAATTGGTCCTTCTGTCGCCGGGGTTCTGCAAATGCAAAAATGCTAGGCTGATCTGCTGTGTCGTGATGACGCCGGGACTGATCTGCTGTGCACAAATCGCCAAGGCTGATCTGATGCAAAAACGCTAGGTCTTCTGTGGAGAAAACGCCAGAGTAGTCGCGGGGGTTGGTCTTGCTGAGAAGTTGCCTGTTGAGCAAGGTGCTTCTGCTGCCTCTTCTGCCAGAAAGTGCTAACTTGGGTTTGCTTATATATTAACTTAGCAAAATTGCCCTATCTACTTTTGTTGGAAAGTCACTTAAAAATAATAAGCGAAAATACCAATAAATAAGAAAATAGGCTAAATGCACTAGAAAATTTCCCTAACTGATGCTAATGGTTTCTGATGGGAATTCCGATGATCATGCTGTGTGCAACCGGAGGATATGCATCTATGCTAAGTGACTGGGCATGCACGGTCTACAAATAGACTCACTAAAGTGCCCGATCACTGCTAATCTAGACTTGACTGAACTGACTGAACCTTGCTGTGGTGTAGCTTGTCCACGGACACATAGGGTTGGGATGTGTCACGTGACATTCAACTCCTTTTCAAAGTGAGGTACCGGTACCAATCTGTATGGCGTCGAGGGAGATCGCCAACAGCATCCAGAATCTTGGAAGTGACTCTTCGCTGGCCCACTCTGATGTGTGGGTCGTGCGGTACTTGAACTTCATAAAGGTCTGCAACGCTTGCTTCTTTGTGCCGCGCCGAAAACGACACAAAGTCTTCTGTATCTCCTTTCTTGCTTCAACTTCGTCTCGAGTCGTGCTTCTTTCGTCTTCAAGAATCTCCATGGCTGAAAATTCCTGAAACAATCTCCAACACAAAACCATGAACATACCCATTCCATGTAAAGTGAAGGAAAAAAATCTCGTCTTCTCTAAAGACTGTGTATGCAATGTAGATGAACATAGAGACGGAGTGACAAGCCGTTGATCAAACACATGCAAACAATGAGGTCGAATCTTTTCTGTTTGATCGAAATCAATCGACTGTTGCAATTCACAATGGAAATGCCCATGCTTGGTGTTCACACTATCATGTGCTCGTCCTACAGCTGTGTCATGTCAAGGAAGAGACATGGAATGTGACTTCCTTACATACAAACTTTTCAACTTTTCATGCACAATCCGCATACATTTGTGCTCATCCATGAGAGAAACGTGCTCAACATACACTATGTCATGCCTAGGCAAAGGGATCACATAACGATGCGGACTAAAATACAGGAAAATTTACGAATGAAACACTCGAACAATGCGGGCGTATCAATCATGCGAACACACAATACTTTCTGTGAGGGTTCCTTGGACCAAGGCTCGAGAGCCAAGATCGGTTCATCCTGAATGATCGAATCGTCTTGTGGGGGTTCTTTAGACCTCGACTGGAAAGCCAAGATCGGATCTTCGTGATTGATCGAATCTACAACGAGGTTAGCTTCGCTAGAAAAAGCATCAACTAATACATCATTCTTGTGAACAATCACATCATCTTCATGCAAATCATCATGCTTGTCATTGTCATCCAAATCATCATGCAAATCATTATCATTCAAATCATCATGCTTCACACAATCATGCAAATCCTGTGTGTCATGCTGTGGAGAAAGAGAGACTGAGAGAATCTCCTTATCCCGAATCCTTTCAATCTTGTCCTGCATATTAGCAATGAGAGATGGAGAAGAAGAAGGAGAAGTATCCACTCCATGAAAGATAGTAGGAGAATCACTTTTGGCATTGAGAGTTAATGTGCTAGCCTCCCAATCAACGAGAGGGTTGATGTCACGAAACCATTTCATACCTAAAATCATCACATCCTGAGAGAGGAGAAACAACAAATCTTCTAGTGAAGGCAGTCTGTTGAATTGCAAACAACACATCAAGGCACTCCTTCGTGATGAGAGCGTCCATACCAGGACGAAAGTCAGAGACCTCGATAAGAGATCTCGGACTAACTTCAAGGCGGGCTCTTTCAACAAGAGAGGGGCTGATCACATCATGCATACTACCTGGGTCAAACAATATGACAAAACGGTGCCCCGACGTACGACCATAACATTTAATGAGAGAATCATCAATGGGAGGGTCCTGAGAAACTTTGGGCACAATCGTGTTATCATTCATTGCATTGACAGATGTAGTGGGTGCTGTGGGTTCTTTAAATTCATTCGATTCAAGCTTAGGACATGTTCTTTTTATGTGACCCTTAATGTGACAATGAAAACAACGACCTTCTTTAGAATAAGTGCTTTGTTCGTCCGAAGTGATGTAACCTCCTACAATTCCTTGTGCTACCTTTTCATATGGAGTAAGCTTAGGTTTAGCAATTGTGTTAGCCTTACCCTTAGATTCATTGGAAGAATTCTTTGATGAGAGACTGTTGGTAGATTGGTTAGAAGAGTTATCATTCTTACCGTTCTGTGGGTTCTGAGAAGTCTGCGAGGTACTTGTGGAAGTCTTGTTCTCCTTAGGCTTTCCCTTGTTGTGTTTCATCTCCTGTGCGAGAGCAATCGCTACCGCCTTGTTGAGATCGATTGGATCGAATACCTCGACATCGTACTTGATATACTCATCCAATCCAAAGAGAAATGCCTCTTTGCGTTCATCATCTGACATGCGTAATTGGGTACCTAGCTGCAAAATACGATTAGAAAAAGACATAACCGGCATACCATTTTTCTTGAGAGTGCGCCAATCGTCCTTCAACCGTGCTAGATGCTGAGGTGGCATAAACCGCGCCTTGAGCTTGTCTTGGAAATCAGCCCAACTAAAAGAGAGGGGCGTGAAATCGTCGGCTGCCTCTAGGTACGCGGCTAGCTGTGCCTCTTGCCATGCGTGGTACCAATTAATGGCATCACCAGCAAGGTACATAGCTGCCGTCAAAACTTCGCTATTCCTTGTCTTCTTAGTTGTCGCAAAATAAGCATTAAATTGATGCAACCAAGAATGAATCACTGTAGCATCCATCTTACCATCATACTTACTGAAAGTCAACTTTTCTGTAACTGGATGGTTGGAATCCGCGTCATGGCTTGCGCCACTTGACGGACTTCCACGATCTTTGGGTGGTTCGGTCTTCGAGGCTAGGATGTGGGAAATAAATTCTTGATGACGAATCTCCCTTTGAGCCTTGCGTTCATCGCGCTCGCGTTCGAAAGCAAGTCTATTTTCTTCTTGTTTTGCGGCGAGAGCAATGCGCTCACGCTCTTGAGCAAGGCGATTTTCATCGCTCTCGCGGTCCTTGTCTTCTTGTGCTTCTGCTTTGCTTGCGAGTTGTGCCAATGCAACTCGATTCGTTTCTTGTTGTTGTGCCATCATGTCCAACGTCGACTTGACCATCATCTCCATAGGAGTGAGTGCAACTCGTGGCGTAGATGGCGAAGGGGGAGGGTCGAAAAAGTCTCCTGGTGGGGAAAAATCTTCGCCGCCTCTCTCATGCTCATCACCTGTATGCGAAGTATCCATTCCGCTTCGGGTGACGACCATGCACTATAATCTTGGTTTCTGAAGTTCGCGAGGAACTTGGGTTCTTGAGGGTCTTGAGGTCCTTGATTCGTGAGAATCTAGGGTTCTTGAGGTTCTTGAGGTTCTTGAGGGTCTTGGGTTCTTGGGGTTCTTGAGGTTTTCTTTCGCTTGCAAATCGCGTTGAGAAGGATCTTCTCTTCACCCGAGTTCTACCCTTTTCTGCGGGCGCACCCCTTGGCGGCCTTGCGCTCACACCAAGGTTGCTTTTTCCCACCTCACGTCGATTGGCCGGCCGCTAAGTGCACGGTCCGCTCTCAATGAGTGAAAAGAGACACAAGGGGAGGCTGGACAAGCCCTTCTTTCTTGGGATTCCTGTCACTCTTCAACAAAACACGATTAGGAATCGCCACGCCCAAGTAAACTTGGGTTCGTGCGATGGCAACAAGCAAAACAAATTCTTGTGGTTCTTGTGGTTCTTTCCTTGAGTAATGCAGAACACTTCCAAAGCTCTGATACCAATGTTAGGTGCAGCGGAATGAATGTTGTATTTTCTCAAGATTAGCGATCTTTATTGCTCAAGGTTCCTTTTAGTTCTTTAGGGAAAGAGAGAGCTTTCCGTCTTGTAGAGTGCTATGGTCACGAACAAAGTGAGTGGATTGTGCGTACAAGTGAATGAGACTGAGAGAAGGAGAGAGAAGAGATACGACACCCGAGAGGTTGTAAAACCCCCCTCCGAAGACCCCACTCTCGTCGGCGAGAGTGGTCTATTCTTTGATTGCACAAAGGTGTACAATGCGTATGCAATGGACTATGCAACTTGGTCTATGCCGATGACGACGACGACGACGATGACGACGACGACGACGACGATGACGACGATGGCTGAAATCTGAGATCTTCTAATCGCTGAATTTCGGGACTGATTCGGTGGCTGAAAATGACTGTTTTGGCTGCGTTTTCTTGGCTGAAAAATGAGGTTTTTTAGGGTTGAAAACTGATGGTCTTTACGGGCTGAATATGCTACACTTTAGGTGAATGATGCCGATCTTAATTTGCCGCTGAAATCCAAAAACGCCAGGGGCTGAAATTGGTCCTTCTGTCGCCGGGGTTCTGCAAATGCAAAAACGCTAGGCTGATCTGCTGTGTCGTGATGACGCCGGAGCTGATCTGCTGTGCACAAATCGCCAAGGCTGATCTTATGCAAAAACGCTAGGTCTTCTGTGGAGAAAACGCCAGAGTAGTCGCGGGGGTTGGTCTTGCTGAGAAGTTGCTTGTTGAGCAAGGTGCTCCTGCTGCCTCTTCTGCCAGAAAGTGCTAACTTGGGTTTGCTTATATATTAACTTAGCAAAATTGCCCTACCTACTTTTGTTGGAAAGTCGCTTAAAAATAATAAGTGAAAATACCAATAAATAGGAAAATAGGCTAAATGCACCGGAAAATTCCCCTAACTGATGCTAATGGATTCTGATGGGAATTCCGATGATCATGCTGTGTGCAACCAGAGGATATGCATCTATGCTAAGTGACTGGGCATGCACGGTCTACGAATAGACTCACAAAAGTGCCAGATCACTGCTAATCTAGACTTGACTGAACTGACTGAACCTTGCTGTGGTGTAGCTTGTCCACGGACACATAGGGTTGGGATGTGTCACGTGACATTCAACTTCTCCGGTTGATCATCAATTAGATGGTACCAATTATAGTACTTGGAGGATGACAATGATGGCAGTATTTGACTTGTACGATCTCTGGTTATTTGTGACCGAGAAGGTGGAGAAGCCATGCACAACGAAGGAGGTGCCCTTTGGTAGTGTATCAATGCGCGAGTGTGGTCGTTTATCATCCTTGAAGGGGTACAATTTATTTTGGATCATGTGAAGGCAATGACGAGTGCGAAGGAGATTTGGTATATTTGAAGTCTATCTACGAGCATGTTACCCCTATGAAGCGTGTTGCTTAGTTAATCAACCTAGATGCAATACGAGCTACTTCCATGAGGGTTCACATCAACAAGATTCAATCAATGTGGTAGAAAATACTTCGGATGGGGAAGAACATTGCCTTAGAGGACATACGGTCACCTTACTCGGGGTTTTATTCTTCTTCAATTACAAGTGGACAACTAAATACTATTACGTGGGAGGAGTTAGTGCGGATGGTTTTGGACCAAGTCTTAAGAGGAGCAGTTTAAATACCAAGTTAGATAGAGATTTTCTGATTCAACCGAGGCTTAGCCTTCGTTGCAGATTCCAAAGGAAAACAGAGGTTGGAGAGTGTGAGCCATATTCTTTGAAGACTGATGTAGAGCGGGAAGCCTTGAAAGCCCAGAGACATTGCAACAAGAGAAGGGTTATTAATGGAGGAAACGTCCTTTGTAGAAAGTAGAGTGCGCAGAGTGACTTGAACACTTTGCCTTTATTACACAAAGGGAGATTCCACACGATCAGATATCTTTGGAGCAAGAGGGGAATTTTACTTTCCTCTACTCTCAAGATTGGATCCTTGACAATGGTGTTGTCGAGCACATGACTTCTTCTTGCGATTTGATCACTATTTTAGGCAGAATTAAGGTTCTGTTATATTGGGAGATAGATCAATAGCTCTTGTGCACAATGGAGGGGGCTATGGAACTTATTCCAGCCGGCAAAGGGGGAATGTATATCTCCCATGTTCCTTATGTGCCTCCTCTTGGGTACCACATCTTGTCAATGTATGAGCTTGAAGACTTGTCATGGTGGTAGTATTTGATGAGCATAGGGTGTCGATTTGAGATAAAGAATACGGGTTGGAAGTGAGGGGGAATAGTGGTTTGTGGATTGTACCGACTTGATCCTCTTCCGTTAGATTTGGACTCGCACCTAGTAGAGATTACTCTCAAGCAGGTTACTTCGGACCAAATGTTACATGGTGTGCCAGACAAGAGTGGTTAACACGGGGAGCTGCCAAGTGCTCCAGTTCGGATGGTGGTATGAGTGGATATGGATTACTCTCCCGGTGTCAGGGGTGTTGGATAATGGATTTGCTACCAAATGTGTGAGCCATTGTCAACACTTGCAGACACCAACACAACTACAATAGAGTTTCTGATGAAGAGCTGATAGAGGCATGCCTTGCCTTGTTGTCTTCTTGGGCCCGAGATCGACAAGCTTCTTCTAGATGTCACTTAGCAGCTCCACAATTGTGCAGTCTGAGCAGGAGTTGAGGGGGGGTGTTAAGAGTTTGTCACCTATCCGGCTGGTCCTGGCGGAGGTGCTAGTGCCCCAATATCTCCTAGAGGCTGATGATAGGGAGTGGGGGCTGTTTTGTGGTTGTGCCCGGCCTATGTGAGGTAGTTTTCGCATTTTCGGCCGGTTTTCCGCCATTGTTTTTCCCACCATGTACTACTAGCAGTGTCATATAGTTTGCCTCCATGTGGCCCCAAGCTAAGGACATTTTATCACAGTGCTTTGTTCCCCTAGTTTGCTTCAATGAGGCACTAGTCTTATTGGTAGACAGAGCCAAGGCAAACAGATTTTGGCTTGGTATAGCTAGTTCAAGCTGTGGCTATGTAAATCAGTTCACCACACTTTCAAGTATTTGTTGGTGTTTGCAAAGATTTTACACGGGAAAAGTTGCACTTCTATGCTAGTGTACAAGTTTCGGGCAAAATTTTAATGACTGTAATCAAAAGTTCGTCATGAAGTTATTTCTTTTTGTAGGTTTTAGCTTCGTTCATGGAACAAGGAAATGGAACTTATCTGGTATTTCTGTATTAGAGTTTGAACGCTAGAATTTAGATATGGTAATTTTGTTCCAGGTGACAGCAAAATGCCTTTGCTGTCAAAAACTTTCAAGACCAGTGCTACATGTAATAGGTGAGTTTGATCTAAGATGCTCCTCTTTCATTTTGCCCAATTCCATCTCATTGGATAGTATTTATGAAATAGTAGAGGGACTGATTCTCTTATATTTTATAGCTGTGTTTATTGATCTCTTGCTTTTGATAATGGTTTTTACTATTTTGGTTTAGCTAAATGTTTTGGCCTGTAAAGGCCTTAGTGTGACTTTGTCACTCAGTACACGGATGTTTTTGTTGATGTATGCCTTTGTGTGTGCGTATTGTGGGTTTTGGGAATACGTTCAGGAATGTCATGGTATTCGCTTAACAGTGAACACTTGAGCTGACAGTTGTATTGTCTTGTGGATGTCTACCGTGAGTCTATATCTTGCTCTTTTCTTCCTGGGTAGGACTGGGCTTTTCCTGGGTTCATCTCGCTATTTCTATGTGACTTTGCTCAAGTGAGTTTCTGAGAATATGTTCGGTATTTTGACTGAATTAGTTGTATTAATTTCCTGCTCTTTTGTTGATATTAATCTTGAGTGTTTGTTTTTGTTTCACGTTTCTAGGTAGGTCGGCATGGGCTGTCACCTTATTATTTGTGTTATGCAGTTATTCATCATAGTTCTGCTAGACTTACACCACTCTGCTGCTTCACAGGTCTAGGGCATACTTGTACGGCTAGTATGTCTCCTGGCTGGCCACCCATAGTCTACGTTGTACCTAATCCGGCCACCCGAGTTTGGGGCCGGCCGCCCACATATATTTCCATAAATCATTTTTCTGTTGGGTCGTGGGGATTTTTATCAGGCCTTGCCCTACCTCCCCTTGGGAACCTATTTATGGGGCCAGGGGGGTACCCACTTCCATCATCTGATCAGTGTATTGGGTCTTCTGCTCATGGTAGTCATCAGCCCCCCTCTTCACCATACCTTTCGTTTGTTGTCTACTCTCTCTCTCTCTCTCTCTCTCTCTCTCTCTCTCTCTCTCTCTCCCGCGCGCACTCACATGGTATCAAAGCTCAGGCATCACATGGTATCAGTAGCTTAGGCTTTCTATGGCCTGGGACAGTGCATCTCCGCATCAGGTTCTCATCCCAAGATCAGCATAACCAGCGTTTTCATGCAAAATCTGCCAACATTTTGCATACAACCAGGCGCGCGATGAGATCTGCGTTTTTCGTCGCGGAGGACCTACCAAGGTCCGGGCTCAAGAGAGGCACAAAAAGGCAGCAGATAGACATCTGCTCCATCTGCGATTTTGAATCTGCTGTGTTTTTGGACAGTTGCATTTTTTGTAGCAGAGGGGGAAGCTCTCAGCTTTGCTCCACCAGATCTTGTCTACGACACACGGCCTTGCATCCGTTGCATTGCCGGTCAAATTCCTCTTCCGATCGACAGTTTTCAGCCAGCAATACCTGCTGTTTTCTCTATTTTCAGCCCACCTGGGGTTGTGCTAGGGATTCACCATCCTTCCTACACCCTCTGCACCGCTTTGGACCCTGCCGGGAGCGTACGAGCACGCTGAAAATTGCTGGACAGCAGCGTTTTCATCACCTCGCAGTTGCGTTTTTTGGGTGGAAATCAGCCACATGGCTTGTGTTTTTCACAGAGGATGAAAGTTACCTCCTGACAGGACACCCCTTGGAGGTGGTCAGTGCGGTCTCTCAGTGACTGTTGCAATACACGGTATCTTCGACATCAGCTTGATCGTCTACGGGCGTACGATCCTTGGGAGATCCATTCATTCCAGCCATCATTCGGCGGTTGCACACTCCAGAGGGGGTGGTGACTTGTAGTTTGCTATGGACACACCTATGCACTCATCATCAGAGTTCACATGAGATATGGCCATGCTCATGGCATATGGGATTCCGATATTCCCAGAGAAAAGGCACCACCATCTTGGGTGGACAAACACTTACAACTTGACCTCGACACATGAGATTACTTGCTTACACAGGAGCATCTACATGAACTTAGGAAGAGGATCCTGGATCTCTTCTTGGACAGGTTCATTGCTTGGATCTACAGACTGGAGTGGGTCTTCAGTGCTTTGAACTTTCTTGGAGAGTTTACCCGCCAGATGCGGGAGATCAAGCATCACTACGCGACTACATCCGGAGTCACCTGGAGTGTGGCTTGGATGGTAGTGCAATTGCTCTTCTATACTACCGATCATTTGGATTGCTACTTTCAAGGTTGCTTACACTCACCCTCAGTAACCTTACAGCAGACTTATTCCCCGACTTGGGCAGTAGGCCACTCCCAGCTCATTCACATTAAGAGCCACACCGAGAGGCGGTTTAGTGGCGTTGTTGGTGCGGATTCTGTTTTGGTTGACACTGGAGGATTGGAGGCAAGAGATACAGGCAAGACGGCATAGACAGATTGGTATGGACTCTGACCTTTCCTCTTCTCAGAGGATATTCACAGCGCAGATTTATCAGTCTGGCTTCCCTACTTCATACATGATGATTACGGTGCAGACAGCTTGGTTTGACCACACCTCTTCTGAGAGGCCCTTCATAGCGCAGACTGTTGAGTCTGGCTTACGCCTCATCTTGGATTACCCTACCTACTGATAGGACACCATATGGTGGTGGTCCGTGCGGTCTTCCGGTGACTGTTGTAGCTTACGATAGCTTCTACAATGCAGATTGTATAGTCTGGCTTTCCTTGATTCGGAGGAGTTTATGGCGTAGATTGCTACACCTGCCCTTCCTGGAGTTTTACACAGCTTAGCCCACTCGCCACACTGGGTTGCAGGTTCATGGATTGACACGCTTCCAATCATTCTTATGACGGTTCTTGGGCTTCTCCATTTTCTCCAGACGGTTTGACCACCACAGATCCTATTGGGCAGGACACTCGCAAGTCTATTGGCTCTTCTTTTATGACGAGCAGTTGTTTTCACACTCAGTTCGGGACCTTCACGCAGTATCTTCACTTTGTATCGGCGGAGTACAGCAGCTTGCTACATTGCTCGTGACGGCACTCTACCATGGAGATTTCTCGGCGGTTGGGACACCCTAGACTGTTGCAGACATCGCAGCAGACATCTTCATCATTTGCCTCACATCTTCGGCTTCACGCGGTTTGTTCAGCATCAGGTGCTGAGAGGGGGTGTTAGACTTACACCACTCTGCTGCTTCACAGGTCTAGGGCATACTTGTATGGCTAGTATGTCTCCAGGCTGGCCACCCATCGTCTACGTTGTACCTGGTC
The DNA here is from genome assembly GCF_014529385.1 of Adiantum capillus-veneris. NCBI lineage: Eukaryota > Viridiplantae > Streptophyta > Polypodiopsida > Polypodiales > Pteridaceae > Adiantum > Adiantum capillus-veneris. The sequence continues at coordinate 41,206,837 of NC_140954.1, forward strand.
CAACCGCCCAAGTTTGGGGCCGGCCGCCCACGTATATTTCCATATATCATTTTTCTGATGGGTCGTGGGGATTTTTATCAGGCCTTGCCCTACCTCCCCTTGGGCACCTATTTATGGGGCCAGGGGGGTACTCACTTCCATCATCTGATTAGTGTATTGGGTCTTCTGCTCATGGTAGTCATGGGGGGACTGATCCATCCCTCTTCACCATACCTTGCGTTTGTGGTCTCTCTCTCTCTCTCTCTCTCTCTCTCTCTCTCTCTCTCTCTCTCTCTCTCTCTCTTCCGCACACGCGCACTCTCACATGGTATCAAAGCTCAGGCATCACAAGTTCAAGTTCATATCTTTAAAAACTGTTCACTTTTTTCCTACATGCAGCAAAAATGTTGGGAGTGGGCTTATAATGTGCCATATCATGTATACTTTACTCAAGTGTCATAGTCTGTGTCAAGAATGTCTCTAAGCAATTCACATTCCATATTGTTAACCAATGGTATTGTTCTCAATCTAATCATGCATACCTCCAGTTCGTCTGCAACTTATGATTAATTGAAAAATCTAGAGGAAAACATTGGTGCACGTTGCAGAGAAACCTCTGCAAAAAGTCCCAAGATAGAGGATAGATGTTTGAAATATGTTTTGTCTTGCTGCAAGTGCAGTGTTAAAGGATTTTTGTGCACACATAAACTATTGGTTTGGACTGCTTCATTTATGTGTGCTTACTTGTGTCTGGTTTAAGCAGGTTTCCTTCTAGGCACAAGGCAAACACTTCTGGAAACCAAAGATGGAGGAAAATCATGGGCACCTCGATCTATTCCATCAGCAGAAGATGAGGATTTTAACTACAGGTTTAATTCAATCAGCTTTTGTGGAAAGGAAGGTTGGATCGTCGGGAAACCAGCCATTCTTTTGCACACTGCCGATGCAGGCATAAGCTGGGATCGAATTCCTCTAAGTTCAAGACTTCCTGGCACTCCTGTGAGCTTTAAACAAAGTTTGTTTCTTGCTGGAAACAGTTAAGGTGATAGTTTTGACAAGCTGGATCGTGTTAACAGAATTCTTGTTTCGCAGGTAATTATCAAGGGAACGGGTGAAAAAGGTGCAGAGATGGTCACAGATGAGGGAGCAATCTATGTCACGTCCAACAGGGGTTACAATTGGAAAGCCGCAGTGGAGGAGACTGTCTCAGCCACTTTGAACCGGTGCACATTCTTTTCAGAGGCTACATGTTCACCTATTTCCTGTTGTTCACGTGTAGTTTTTTCAATTTGGGTCAGGTGTTTAGTACTGTGAAGGGCTGTAGCATGAGCGACAATTCAGCCCAGTGCGTTGCAATCAGTGTGTTGCACTGCATGGCTATGAACAGACTTGATTGATTGCAGCAGGGGCAGCAGACTCTTGCATTCGGTGCAACGCCTGATTTCATTAACCGTTTCTGTTTGGTTATGCATGCCTTAAGGGGGCAAGTGTTGTTCACTTGGTACCTTCTAAATTATCAGGACACCTACAGGCTCTAGCCCAAGAAGTTCATGTTGTCTCTATCCCTTAGACATTGTTGTCATCAAGGCAATCAGTGTTATGTCAAGTATAAGTCCGGAAGTGGTGCTCTAGTTCTGGATTCTAAGGTCTTCAGCTAGTTATTAGGATATTATATTTCATGGTTGTATGTCATCACTAATGTTGCTGGGTGATTCATCTTATTGAATTTAGTGCCTCAAAAACTAAATTGTGCAATCTGGTTTCTGATAATTGTTTATGAATTTTCGTTTTCCAGCACAGTTTCAAGTGGAATTAGTGGGGCTAGCTATTACACGGGAACTTTCAATGCAATAAATCGCTCAAATTCTGGAGACTATGTTGCTGTATCAAGTCGTGGCAACTTTTATCTGACTTGGGAGCCGGGGCAGGTTTGTAGATTTACCTTCATGGTCTACACAAGACTAAGAATTTTGTATTTCAATGGTCAGTCATTCTGGTTGCGAAATCCGCCTTTTCCTACAAGTTTCCCCTCAAATTACAAACTTATCAGTTGTTTATGCAATTGGTCGTACAACTAAGAATCATCTTTGACCTGTGACCCATGTTTTCTACGACTGTCACCACACCCATCTTTGTTACAGAGTAACCTCTCTTCAGGTATGTTTCCAAAGGTTGCTATATAAGAGCTTGCCCTTTTCAGATCGTGAACATGTCCAGCAATATTAATCACAAAGCATCGGGCTGATCTCTGAACAACTAATTACTCTTGAAGGGATCACTTTAAAGCTATAACACAATTGTTCTTTCTTAGATATATGACTGCTTGGCCTCTTGTTTGCTAATCAAAACAGGTTAAATCTAGCATGACTCAATAAAAGCCATCCCAGGAATAGATCTCAATCAAGTGCAACACTCCTCTGCCAGCTTGGCAATGTGCACCAAGAAGGGAACTTTCAAGGCTTGATCCACAATACACCAGCCCATTCTGTAGCCAGTACTCATCTATCACCTGCTCCATGACGTCTGCAAACACCTCGGCCAGTACTCATCTATGCAAAGTGGTTCGAGGAGGCTATTAGGGAGTGTGCTTATGGACTTCTTGGGAGCTACCTTTCTCGTGTGGCCTCCAAGATTGCCATTGGGGAGAGGTTGCTACATTATCATCCACAGAGGCATGTTGTTTGGTATGCAAAGTGGTTCGAGGATTCTATTAGGAAGTGTGCTTATGGACTTCTTGGGAGCTACCTTTCTCGTGTGGCCTCCAAGATTGCCATTGTGGAGAGGTTGCTACATGGTTCAAACTGAGGTAGGATGAGGGTAGTTTAGCATTGCCATAGTCTCCTTTGGTTCAAAGGAGCATATTGTTATTCGTATGGATGGAGGCAGGGGATGGATCTAGCTAGTCTCGGTGAGGTTCTACCAGTTACAACTAGGTTCCAGGACTATCCCCAAAGTTTTAGCCGCATAGTACAGAGATTGATAGTAGGTTGGTTGTTGCTTTGAGTGAGGGTGGTGCATCGTTTGATGGTTTATTTAACCCCACTGATGGTGTATATAACCCCACTGTTAGATTGATTCTTCACCCCTCTCTCTTGAAGAATCCTCCTCGGTTCATTTCTCTACCTACGATACATGGAGGAGATATACAACATTGTGTATTCTTTTATTGGTTTACCAAGACACTCTTTTGTATGTTGCAGAGTTGGTCATATGGCAGCTGGATGCTCTAGGAGGAAATAGTGTTCAGAGCAGAGACAACGTATAGTGCCTGAGGCAAGACAAGTAGAGGTATCATAAGGTTCTAGGCGGTTAGGAGCAGAGAGAGCCAGCAAGATAGAAGCAAAGAAGAGAGGAGAAGGCGATAGATGCAGTCAAAGATGCCTCCAATTAGACAAGTATATATGCATATGGATCCTCTCTAGGATTTACCTTTTCAAGCTTGCACTTCTTCGGTAGAAATATCACTTGTTTTCCTTGAGCTCGGAAGGGCTCTTGAATTTATTGTTGTACTTCATGCAATTTTGATAGAGGTGATGTTCCTTTTGCCTATGGCTCTATATGAGAACAACTTTCCACCTCGTGGACATGATGAAATGTATATGGTAGGAGTTCTGAGAGATTGAGAACCAAGAAATAGTCCTCGTCAATTATTGTATAGTTTGTGGACATTTTGGGATCATACATCTCTGGTGATTGGCTTTGTATATATATTTTTAGTATGAGCCTTGTGATGTTTATTTGATAAAGGGATTTTTTTTTTTTTTTGTGTGTATGTGTGTGTGTAAGTCTTGCAGATACTAGACAGCTTACTCAATTGGAACAAGAGGAATCATGTGCAGCTAAAGCCTCTTTGATGCATAATAATAGGAGGAAACTTGAAAAACGGAAGGTTACTCAATTGGAACAAGAGGAATCATGTGCAGCTAAAGCCTTGTGATGTTTATTTGATAAAGGGATTTCTTCTTTTTTTTTGTGTGTATGTGTGTGTGTGTAAGTCTTGCAGATACTAGACAGCTTACTCAATTGGAACAAGAGGAATCATGTGCAGCTAAAGCCTCTTTGATGCATAATAATAGGAGGAAACTTGAAAAACGGAAGGTTAGATCCAGAAACTATGCTTTTATGGATAAAGGCTGTTCATCGAAGCAATTCTTTAAGCATTTGCATCATTTGAGGCAATCTGTATCTATCAAAAGGGTTATGGTCGATAGTGGGCAATGGTGGACGGCCAATAAAAGTCAATTGGCGGTTTTCATGATGGATCATTTTCAACGGGTTTTGCCAGGCTGGAGGCTCCCTCAAGTTAAGCCTCTACTTTTCATGATAATCATGCATGGACTACACAATCTCTGCCGCAGTCATGGAAAGGATTGGTGAAATTGTTGCCCAAGCAAACACTATATGAATACTTCTCACATTGGCATCCGATGACGCCTATGCCGGTCATTTACAAATTGTTGTCCAAAATGATAGCTGCTCGTATTAATGATCATTTGTGCTCTAACATATATCCACCTCAGTATGGATTCATTCCTCGCCGACAACTTATTGATAATATCGCTAATGCTTTCATTCGAATTAAGTATGCAAAATATACTTGACAAGATGTACTTATCATGTAGGTTGATATAGAGAAAGCATTTGACACTGATCATTGGGACTTCATTGCTCAGATCATGAAGGCTTTGCGCTTTGGGTCCAGAATGTGTCGGGTGGTCTATTTTCTTTATGAGAATAGTCAATTTGTTGGAATCATTGATGGTGAGCTGACTCTGTTATGGGATCTCGGTAGATTGGTCAGGTAAGGTTTCCCTTGGAGTGCTATGTTGTATGCTATTGCTACACATCCTCTATTGTTGTATCTGGACGCCTTAACGACATCTGGTGATCTACATGGTTTGGAACTGTCGTCTCGTGATCATTTTGTGGCGCAAGCTTATGCGGATGGCTCCATGTTGTGGCCTAGAAATAGGCCTGAGAATGTTAAATGTATCATGGAAGCATTACATGTTTATGGGTTGGTCCCAGGTCTGTAAGTGAATTTCCGAAAATCTAAATTGTTACTAGTGCATCAAATGGATTGGCACTCGGTATTATGGCTAGGTGAGATAGTGAAGCGTGATCAAATTGTGAGACATCTTGGATATCCGTTGGTTTGGTCAGTTAACAATGCAAAATTATTGGATTGGGTTGAGAATAAATTAAGGTCTAAATTACACTTGTCTCGGATCCTAGAGCACTTATGGTCTACTTCCTCTCAGAAAAAGGGCTTGCGTTTGCTCGCGATGGATAAGTTGTGTACTCCAAAGCGTTATGGTGGTTTGAATATTCTGCATTTTTGTTCTCATGTTACAACAAGAAAGGCCACTTTGTTGTTGGTGTTGGTTTATCAAAAGCAGCCCTGGACGTAGATGTTTGCGCTTTTCTGCCCGTGCGGTTTCTACACCAGCTTTTGGCCATTGGTAGCCGTCGTATTGGGATGTGGTTCTTGGTAAGCTTGAAGCCACAATACCTGGATGCCTCTTTGCTTCCATTCTTGTAGCGGATTGGAAATTGGTCACACGGGAATTGTTGTGGCATGGTAGAGATGTCGCTTTTGGAAATTCACTTTGATTGGAGCGTTTACATTGGACTCGAGTTTTTGATCAAACTCTTGTTCAACGCTCTCCAGACAAGCTTATTTTCTCTCCTAGAAAGGTATTGATAGGATAATTGATGAGACGGACGCTGATGGACAAGTGCTCTCATTTAGACATGGTGCTCTTACCTTTGGGCTTGGGACACTATATAGGCACATGTGGGACACCCTTAAGGATCTGGTTGACTCAATATCTCCTGTTCCGCCACGGGTTGTGGAGAATCGAATTTGTGATTGGCTTTATGATGGTTCTTCAATCCGTTCGATATTTGCAAAGAAAGTGTACTATCATTTGCAGTCATCTTCCTGGATCCAAGAACACTGTAATAAGGTATGGAATAACAAGAGTATAACAAGGTGGCGGAGTAAAATCTTGAAAGTGTGACATGCTAAGCTGCCTTTGAAGGAGTGACTGTTTATGTGAGATGCATCGTTGGGGTTCTCCCGATTGGCAAATTTCTGCGATTTAGAAGATTGGCCTCTTTGCGATGTGCTCGCCGTGGTGCAACCATTGAGAACATTCCACATTTATTGCGGTCTTGTTCTCGTACGCAACAAGGTGGCGGAGTAAAATCTTGAAAGTGTGACATGCTAAACTGCCTTTGAAGGAGTGACTGTTTATGTGAGATGCATCGTTGGGGTTCTCCCGATTGGCAAATTTCTGCGATTTAGAAGATTGGCCTCTTTGCGATGTGCTCGCCGTGGTGCAACCATTGAGAACATTCCACATTTATTGCGGTCTTGTTCTCGTACGCAACAATTTGTGGATTGCATCTCTACAGCTCTTCGCACGTGTTTCCTTGGCATGCATTTCAGTAGATCTTTCTGGATCTTTGGAGTGCTTCCGCCATTGCTTCGGCCGTATGCATACTTTTCCGGGTGGGTTAGATTTTGGGTGTTATGGACAGTGTGGAGAGCACGCAATTTCCTCGTGTTTCAACAGATTCAAGTGGAGTATATTTCCTTCTTCAAGACATCTCTCCAACAGTCTTTGCGAGTTGCTTATGACTTGGATGAGCTTCTCGCTAGTCATTACGAGCTCTACTTTGACTATTTTTGATTTCTCGATTGTAGTATTTTCTATGGGTTTTCCTCATCTTGAGGTTTCCCATTGGTAATTCAATCTGACATTACTAAAAAAAAAGGTGTGTGTGTGAGAGAGATAGATAGATAGATTTATTATTGTCCACGGAGGTCATATATGACCTATGGAACCATAAACAAAACATTACAATAGATCGGGCTGTCATATACATCTCAGCTAAGGACTGAGGGTCCAACGAGGGGTAAGAAAATAAGAACAAGAACAAACCTGAGAAGGGGCAAGTGAGAGAGAGGCCGGTTTAGGAGTTTTAAAACTCCTGGATAATGCCTTTACCTCTTCGATACATTGCCCAGTTTCCTATTGAGCGCCCTAATGAGAGAGAGAGAGAGAGAGAGAGAGAGAGAGAGAGAGAGAGAGAGAGAGAGAGAGAGGAGGAGGAGAGTATTTTAACGTCCTAGGAAACTATCCAGAGAGAGAGAGAGAGAGAGAGAGAGAGAGAGAGAGAGAGAGAGAGAGAGAAGACCAGATTGATACAATCTTGGTGGATCTAATACAATGTCTTGGCACAAAAGAAAATGAAGTAAGATAATGAACATTAGCTAAAAGCTAAAAGAACATCAATATCCGAGGATGCGCGATATTGGGCGTTGTCGAAGGATGTATTGCATTAGTCTCGTTGAAGAGCATCATCAACGTCCGCCTCTGTAAATAGTCGTATTGGGTGTCTCCCATGCTGTGCTAGAATAGTCTTGATCCTCTTATGGAGCCTCCGTTGATGTCGTGGTGGCCCTTGGTAGACGTCGGCGTGTGGCTTTCCAAGCTCAATTGCTTTGTTAGTCAAGTAAAGGTGGAGTTTGAAGTCGACTGTGAAGCTCGTTCATCTGACTGTCGAGCCTCTGCTCTAAAGAAGTCAGTGATCTCCCTCTGTGAATGTCTCCCATTGTCTAATTTCCTCAAGAGACTCTCCTTGTGTCTGTGCAGCTCTAGCGAAAACAAGCGGAGGCATCTCCGATCCTGATATCTCATGACTCTAGCCAGTGGTCCAAAGCCCTCTCTGAATTGACAGTAAAAGCGGCCTTGTATCTCATAGTATATTATATGTGATGTAACTCTATGTCTCGCTCTATATGACACAACTGACAAATCCTGGCCTTTGCTTGTATTCTCCTAAATCTACCAGTCTCAATCTCTAGCTGATGCAATGATGTGCACATTTGACCATAGCACATCGTATCCCATGGGATAAATGAGTGTCCATATAGGCAGGTTTGAAATCATATCCATCCTCTGCTAGCTGGAGAAGATGCTCTTTGTAGATAGCCATCTTCGTGCCAAGCTCTTGTGTCGGCTCTGTCCAAGTCCTCCTGGTGTCTACTTGAATCAAATCCTGTCTGATGAGGCGGGTAGTCTCGGTCCGTGTGAGGGACAAGGAGGGTGCATCCAATACTTTAAGGGGGGTAGTCTGTCCATACTAAATCCATGCAGCTGAGACCATGATGTCATTTGTGCATACCAACAAGATGTGTCTCCCTGTGGGGCAAGCTGTCGAGAAGACTCCAAAGCTAGACGAGCATATCTATCTTTGGGGAGATCCCAGATAGTGTGTATAAAAGAGACGGATTCGGTAAGCGCCTCTATGACCAACGGGGAGCAGCAAGCTTTGCAGAAATAATCTCGTGCGGTACAGAGGCCTTGGCCCTAATCATTTGGGAAATCATAGAGACTACCCTAATCATCCTGGAAATCATAGAGACCAAGGCCTTTCCATACCTCTCCATCAATTAGAAATTCCAGCTCAGCTATGATGGTCTTCTGATGGTATCCATATTTGCACCCCATAAAGCATAGCTGAAGTCACCAATGTGTCAAATAGCCAGAGCTTGAAACTGAATCTGTGAACACATCCTCTCTATGCTCCCCAAAGCTGCGTACTCTCCATGAAAGAGAGAGAGAGAGAGAGAGAGAGAGAGAGAAGAAGAAGAAGAAGAAGAAGAAGAAGAAGAAGAAGAAGAAGAAGAGTTTTAACGTCGTAGGAAACTATCCCAAGAGACCTTAAGGATCTATCCGACGAGGAGAGTTGAACTCAAGACCTTTTATTCAAGAGGGAAATGGCATAACCAATCTACCATACTTGGGTGATAGAAAGGCTATACCATTTTCTTCTTTTTATTAGCACACACACACCCACACACACGCGCGCGCGAGAAGAAGAGAATTTTAACGTCGTAGGAAACTATCCCGAGAGAGAGAGAGAGAGAGAGAGAGAGAGAGAGAGAGAGAGAGAGAGAGAGAGAGAGAGAGAGAGAGAGAGAGAGAGAGAGAGAGAGAGAGAGAGAGAGAGAGAGAGAGAGAGAGAGAGAGAGAGAGAGAGAGAGAGAGAGAGAGAGAGATGACATGTTATATTAAACGTCTTCAAAAGGCCAAAATGACCTATGAGAACAAACTAATACAATCTTCGAGGATCCAATACAATGTCTGGGTGAAGTAAAGTGAAAAACTAAAATCTTAATTGCTAGATGTGAACTAAGCAGCTAGCTAGAACTGTGTAGGATATGAGTGGGGGGGGGGGGGGGGGGGGGGGGGGGGGTGAAAATAGTGACTGGGGGCTAATACAAACAATGTGGGTGTGCGTGTGGGAATATAATCATAGTTAGCCGAGATGTGGAACGAGAACGACGACAGGATTCCGTGGAAGGGGGGAACGGCGAGGGGTCCAAAACGGGAATGACGCGGAACGAGAGGCATAAAAGCACCCAAATAATGCAATCTTAAGCTCTGTGTGATTGAATTATAGAAGTGTCAAAGTCCTTTGACTCTAATACTCACAAAAAACTTGATTTGAATACCATTCAACCTTACTAGAACTCACAAAAAACTTGATTTGAATACCATTCAACCTTACTATGGCAAACGTGTGTCGTATAGACTTGAGAGCTTGAGAGGAGGGGCGAGACGCAGAGAGAGAGAGAGAGAGAGAGAGAGAGAGAGAGAGAGAGAGAGAGAGAGAGAGAGAGAGAGAGAGAGCCTTGTAGACTCTAGAGTCTAGAGTCTAGACTAACGAGGTTAGAGCTTGAGAGTCAAGACTCGAGACTCGAGACGGTAGAGCTTGAGCTTTGGCTCTTGAAAGCTTGTGTGCATTGTGAAGGTAAGGGGTGGGGGGAAGGGTATTAAATAAGGGGGAGCCTCACAAGATAAAGCACATAAATCTGAAAATCTACCCATTCCCAGCCGTTTCGAGCTGTTCCGGTACCAAATTCTTGTCCGGAACATCTGGCCATTCTCTCATCTGGACCGTTCCAAGCCATGAAACCCCTCTGGAACGTCGTTCCGGCGTTCCTAGCCCACGGGGTGGCATTCCCCGATAACTATGAATATAATATAATGGGTGGGAGCTGATACAAAGGCTGGTACAAGATAAGCAGGATGTACAATCCTCAAAAGAGCTAAATCATAGGAGATCCATCATTGGTCGCTGGCAGATCTCATCAATCTCCTCCATGGTCAATAGTCTGACTGAACCTCGTGCATGTCGGGCCAAAGTGATCTGAATCTTCTGATGCAGCCTCCGTGGATGCTGTGTAGTCCTCCGTAGTCGTAGGCGTTAGATCTCCCTAGCTCGGTCGCTCAATTGACCAACGTGCCTCTTGTGTGAGGAGAATGTGAGCTTTGTTGTGGTAGTTGCACCTCTGGCTGCCCAGTGTCCACTTTAAGGAAGTCTGTGATCCGTCTATGAGACTGGCTAGTCTCTCCTCTCATCACGCTCTCTCTGTGTCTGTGCAGCTCGAGCAAAAACAGACCCAGACATCTCTGGTCCTCATACCCCATGACTCTTGAGAGTTGTCCAAAGCCCTCTCTGAATAGGCAGTGAAAGCGGCCTTGTATCTCATAGTAAACTGGGCAGTGGCATGTGTAGTGCAACACTGTCTCAGGCTCCATGTGACATAGGGGACATGTCCTAGCCTCTGTTGGTACTCCGTTGTATCTACCAGTCTCGATCCGAAGCTGGTGTGAAGATGTGCGTATCTGGCCAATAGAGAGAGAGAGACCTATGAGACCAACAAGTTACAAACGGGTGAATCTAATACAAAGTCTATGTATTGAAAGAAAGACTAACATCATAAACAAAATGGTGTAGTGAAAGTGAAAGTGGGGAAAAGACTAGAGACTCTCTAGTCAATACAAAGGTACAAAATAATGAGGGGTGCAAGAAACTTAAGCTACTAAGATAATCCTCCAGCTCGGAGTAAATTCAGCATGGGTCGGTGTCGGATCTCCTTGATGTCCTCCATGGTAAAAAACATGACTGGGCATCGTGCGTGGCGCACCAAAATAATCCGAATCCTCCTCTATAATCTCTGTCTATGCTAGGATGCTCTCCTATGTCATTGTGGACGCTTGGATCTCCCTAGGTTCATCGCACGGTCAATGAGTATGCCTCTAGTGGAGGTGGGATCCGAACTCTGAGAGACGAGCTTGCCCTGTCCTACACCCCATCTACCTCCACAAAGGTGCACGCTTTCCCTCTTTTTACCCACAATGCCCATTTCTTGCAGGCTCGTATCCTCATGCTGCGATACTTGCTTGCTAAAGCAATGATGTGTTTTGCAGCCTCGCATCTCTCTCTTGCCTGCGACAAATCAGCTCTAGGCTGCTGTGCTCCTCTCCTGTCAGCGTGTTCCTTTATCAGTGTATCAGATTTTGTGAGGGGTTTTTGCTTGTGCTCTCTTGTTTTCTGTTATGTATACCTCGGTATTCGATGCTCTGTGTTGTGTACGTTTGTATGTTGTTTCTTTCCTTTGTTTTTTTTGTTTCGGTTTGTTTTCTCCTATTTTTGGTTGTTCTTCTTTCTCCTGCTTGTTGGAGGTTTGCATTGGAGGAGGTGGTGTGTGTGGCTGAGGTTGGACCAGCTTTCTTGTCTTGCCCCAAGCTTTTGTTTATGCAAGTTTTTCATGACCTCTTGAGTATGGGCTCGGCTTCTTGGTGGCATTGGTGGTCCAGCATGCTGTTGTCCTGGTGGTGTGTGCCACTTGTTAGTTGGGAAAGGTATCAGAGCAAGGTGTCCTAGAAATGTTGAATGACTTTGGGCTATGGGTGGCTCTGGGTAGATTTATACAGCCTTGTCCTAGAGTCATAAGCCTCTTATGGTTCCTACTCTCACTATCTTCAAGTTCCTACTCTCCCTCTTGCTCATATCTTGACGCCTATGCTGATCCATTGGTTTTTTCCCTCAGCTTTGTGCTTCTTAGAAATCTTGAGTGGTTTTTTCACCGATGGTTGCATATTGGAATGTGCCTTTGTGCTGTTTTGTAAGTGAAAATTTCACAAACTGGTGATGTGGCGTGCCAGTACACATCCACACACACCCTGCAGGAAACCTAAATGGTGACATGGCTGGCTGGTTGCAGAGGACCCGAATGCTGACACGTGGCAGGCTGTACGGATGTCAGCGCAAAACATGGCGCAGATTGCGGAATTCCGTACGGCTGACGTGGCAGTGTTGTACGGCAGCGCTGGCAGCTTTTGGGTGATGCTTTATTCCATGCAAGGCAGCTTAAGAGAGAGAGCTTAAACTTGCTTTATTTTATTAAAGCATAAGTTAGAGAGAGAAGCCTTTTTTTTTTGCTTTATTTTATAAGGGCTTAAGAGAGAGAAAGAAAGAGCCTCTGCTTTATTTTATCAAGGCTTTAGGATTTCTGCTTTTGGGGCTTTGCTTTTGGCATCCCTTGTAACCTTTAAATATGTGAGCAGGCCTCTCACAACTTAGGGCATCTAGACGCAGAGGCCGAGTGTGAGCGCCTGCCCGCACTCTTGTACTTTGAACTCAGAACTCAGATTAATACAAAAAGAATTATTGAAAGGGGCGCCAGTCTTTGGGGCCAATAACTCTAGGCACGGAACTTCGCCGGGCCAGCGTCGAATAAATTGTGAACTGTGAACCGTTTTGAAGTGGTTATTTGGTGCTGTCGCAGTAGATTCTTGACTTGGAGTGTCCAAGTCTGTTACAGTGGTATCAGAGCATGGCCGATTTCTCTTCTACGGGAAATCCGATCCCTAAATTTTTTCCGCGGCACCTATGGCTTCAGGCAAGGATCAATCGACTCCCTCTACATCCGAAGATGTGGGAAGGGATCACAACGAAGATTCACGCGAGGAGTACGGCCCGCCCCGAGCCTACTCAGGGGGAGCGTCAAGAGATGGAGCGCCGACAATTGATCGACGATGCAACAAAGATGATGCTTAATTTTTCCAAGGACCCGAAACTGGCAAAATATATGAGCAAGACTTCTCTCGAAGAGGTGCATATGCAGTGGTAGAAAACCACAAAACCACTCCCAAAACCCGCTCTCAAGAAACCTCCTACACCCAAGAAGTATATAGAGAAGGAATTAGAAGAGGTGGTTGATGCACGAATTGCTCAGCTATTTGACGTGCAGAACAAAGCTGAAAAGCACGGCAAAAAGCAGAAGAAAGGCGTTGACTTCCGGGGTTATTTGGGTCGTCAGTCTACCTTTGAAAAAGCAAGAAAGTTGAAGAAGCGTGTTGATTTGAAGAAGTACCCAGTTCTTCTTCTTCTTCTTCTTCTTCTTCTTTTGACAATTCTTCTAGCTCATCTGACTCGAGCGAAGAAGACCGAAAAGGCAAAAAGCGAAGCAAGAAGCAACGCTTCGGAAATGGCATGAAAAAGGCAAAGAAGTCTAAATCTCACCCCGTAAGTGACAATTCTACTGAGGACTCGTCTATAGACAGTTCAGACTCCGACGACAACAACTGTCAAGGTGGTACCAAACATATTGTACGTGGCGTATATGTACGTACTATACGTTGTTCCGTACAGGAAAAAAATTTATGTACATAGAAATACGTACCCTTGTAAAAAAACCGCAAAGTACTGAATTTTCTAGGACATTTCCAATAAAAAACAAGAGAGAAGCCAACAACTTATAGAGACATTCAAAGACACGTTTTACAAGACAACCAGATACTGTGTAACTACTGCAAGAGACTTAGATTTTTATTTTAAATCAACACCGTACGGGCTCCACACCCACACCAAAAAAAAAAAAAAACCCGGCATACGGATCGTTCCGTACGGTACGGATCCGTACAGAATGTCTGTACAGTACGGAATTGATCCGTATGTACGTGTTGATCCAACCTTGGCAACTTTTATGCAAAGAAGAAGAATTTTTACAAAGCCAACCAATATGACTTTCTGGAAGACAAAAGTAAGAAAGTCCGAGAATTTAAGGAAGGTGGACAGTCAATTAAATTTGACGCTTTTTCTGGTTATAGAGATGCTTCGAAGGCTTTGTCTTTTGTACAACAGTTTGACATCGCTTTCGCGGGAGGGCGTTACTTAAAGCACTCTAAGATTCGGAGAGCTACCTCTTATTTTAAGGAGAATGCTCGAACTTGATAGTCCACGCTTCTATTAAGCAAGACTGCGTCAGTTAAATGATTGAAATTCAAGAGGCTTTTTATTTCTTCTTGGTTGACTCTAGAGTATAAACGCGATATACGAACTACTTGGAACCATATTCGGATGACCAAGAAGGACACAATGGACGCTTATAGCGAGAGACTCTGGAGCTCTTTTCTACCTGCCTCTTCATTTAAGAAGATCTCGTTCAAGGAACAGATTGAGCGGTTTACCTTGGGTCTTACCTACATAGATCCGAGATCACTGCTTGGAACAGAAGTCAGCTTCCATTTAGGAGTTGATGAGTCATGCGAAATGGGGTTTTGCCATTTACTCTGGCAGTCTGACCTACCCCACCGATGAGATCATGACACAAAGAGCCGAACAAACTTCGACAAATGAAATTAGAAAGAGGAAGAGCAACCCAGAAAAGAAAGATGCACGACCCAAGCATACTCCTCAGGAGAGAGCTCGCTTCATCAGGGAAGGGAAGTGCTTTGGATGCGGGAAAACTGGACATATCTCCACGAAATGCCCTAAAAAGGCGCAGAAAGAACATAACGATAAGGACGACGTAAGGCCTTAGAGTTCGAGAGCAGTTAAGGAACGTGGAAGAAAAGGCAAGATGAAAACAGGACTGGTTTCAGATTGCGTGGGTACCGATCCTAGCACGGTGGACGAGGGTACAGAACTTTGCCGAGCTTGGGGCAAAGTGAAAGACCAAGAAGCCCTGATCTTTTTTGATGGAGGAGCCAATGCCAACTTCATTTCACCGGAGTTGGCGGTGCGGCTCGAGATCACTCCCGATCGGATGTGACCACTTGCGGAGACAGTTCTAGCGGCACCAGGCAGGGACATAGCCATTACACTTGTCATTGGCAAACTTCGGTTGCATTGTCAGGGGTATTTGGGGCATGAGGACTTTTACATAATACCTTTGGAAGGTTGTTATGTTCTCTTGGGAATTCCCTGGTACCACAAGAACAACGCCGTGGTCGACTATGGGGCGAGGAAAGCGACATTGACTACAGAGAAGGGCATAACAATTGTACTTGATGTTAAACTTAAGGGGGAGTCTTGTATTGGCTTTGGCCATTTCAAAGTCTGAACTTGATAAAGAACGCCAAGATTTTCTCCACTCTCATGCCGATTGCTTCTCAGAGGGCTTGCCAGGCGAGTTACCACTTGCTCCTCCTGAAGATCACACCATTGATCTGATTCCTGGAAGCACACCACCGAACCGGCCACCTTACCGTGTGAGCCTAGCACAGAACGAAGAGATTATGAACCAAGTGAAGGACCTCTTGGAAAAGGATCTGCTCTCCAGTATTGATGTTTTGAAGAAAGACGGATCTTGGAGAATGTGCATCGATTATAAAGCTCTCAACAAAATCACCATCAAGAACAGATTTCCGATTCCTAAGATCGATGATATACTCGACAGATTACAGGGATCCTCGTGTTTTAGCAGGATTGATTTGAAGAGTGGATATCATCAGATTAGAATCGCGTCGTGAGACGTCTACAAGACAGCCTTTCGGACGACTTTTGGGTTATTTGAGTTTTTGGTGATGCCTTTTGGCTTAACTAATGCTCCTGCGACATTTAACCGGATGATGGACATGATTTTTCGAGAGTATAGACCATTTGTTGACACTTTCTTTGACGATATCATTGTTTCTCCAAGAATGAGGCAAAACATAGAGATCATCTGCTTCAGGTCTTTCAGGCGTTACGAGATCACAAGTTAGTGATTAATGCGAAGAGAAGCGAATTTTTTCCTACCAGAGACACTTTTTGGGACACATTGTGTCAGCAGCAGGAGTGCAAATGGATCCGGCCAAGATAGAGACTATCCATGATTGGCATGATTTGAAGAATGTCCATGAAGTTAGAAGCTTCTTGGGATTGTGTTCATACTACAGGCGGTTCATTTGAAAGTTTGCAGAGGTTGCTTCCCCTTTGCATATCTTGACACAGAAAGGAGTCCCTTTCTCGTGGGGATCTGCAGAGGTGACTGCCTTTTAGACATTGAAAGAGAAATTGACTACATGACTAGTTTTGACTTTGCCGGACTTGCAGAAGTCATTTGAAGTATATTGTGATGCTTGTGGTCGTAGTTTGGGTGCGGTCTTAATGCAAGAAGGCCATGTCATTGCTTACGAGAGCCGATTGTTCTCAAGGCCGGAATTAACAACACAGATTTATGAGAAAAAGCTTTTGGCGGTTATCCATGCTCTTACTTAGTGGTGGCACTACCTACTCGGAGCGGATTTTACTGTCTTCACAGACCGTCAAAGTTTACGCTACTTCTTGTCACAGAAGTAGCTATCGGAAAAGCAGATGCGGTTGGCGAACATCTTGTCACAGTTTCACTTCCAAATTGTCCATGTGCAGGGACAGAAGAATTTGGTGGCAGATGCTTTGTCTCGGAAGTCGTTGGTTCTGGCTATTTCCGCGATCCATCATAGGAGCTTCGAGGATATGGTCGACCAGTAAGCCACAGATCACGATTTTGCAGACATTTTTACACAGATACGAGATGGGGATACAGTAGCGGGATACTCCATTCGGGATGGCTACTTGATGAGGAAAACCATGTTGTGCGTTACACAGTCGTTGAGGGAAAAGGTTATGACTGAATGTCACTGTCCGCCTTTTACGAGTTACGCAGCAGTGCTACCACCATGAAAGGGGTAGAGAGATATTTCTTTTGGCCGAGACTCAGGAAGGATGTGGACGAGGTTGTGCGCCGGTGCTTGGTATGCTCGACGGTCAAGTTTGACAGGCATAAAGCATAGGGATTGTTACAGCCTTTGCCCATACCCACCTGCCCCTCGGAAAGTATTGCAATGGGTTTCATTTTTTCTCTCCCGAGAACACAGAGTGGTGTCACAAAGTGATGACATGTCTGCCCGAGAGCATGCGAGAAACTGAACCTTGTCTGTTGTTGAAAACCCTAATTCTGGAAACCCTAACCCTAAAGTGATAGACGTGTCTGCTAGAGAGCATGCGGGAAACCCTAACCCTGACTGTTGCTGAAAACCCTAATTTTGGAATCCCTAACCCTAAAACCTGCAAAACCTAATTTCTACCAAAAACCCTGATTGCTGAAACCCTAATCTGCCAAAAACCCTAACCCTAATTTCTGCCCTGACCTAACCCTAACCCTAACCCTAAAAAGCAGCAAGGCTGAATCCCGTGAAATGCGTTGGCATGCTGATGTGGCACCGTACGACAGTGCGGCAGATTTTCAGCATTTGCGGCAGTTTTGCTTTTCTCTATGCAAGAGAGAGAAAGAGAATAGCTTTTGCTTTATTTGAAAACTCAAGAGAGTTTGAGAGAGAGCCTTTGCTTTTATTTAGGCTTTTGATTTTGAAGCTTTTGGGGCTCTGCTTTTGGCAACCCTTGTAAACAATAAATAAGTGGTGAGGGCTCACACTCTGCAGAGCAGCTAGACGCAGAGTCTGAGAGTGAAACCCGAACCACTCTCTTGTACTTTGAACTGATTAATACATAAAGAAAATACCGAAAGGGGTGTTAGTCTTTGGGGCCAATATCTCTAGGCACGAAACTCTGCCGGGCCAGTGCAAATCTATTGTGAACTGTGAATTGTTTTGAAGTGGTTATTTGGACGTTGTCGTGATTGATTCTTGACTTGGAGTGTCCAAGTTTGTTACAGTGGTATCAGAGCATGGCCAATTTCTCTTCTACGAGAAATCCTATCCCCAATTTTTTTTCCGCGGCACCTATGGCTTCACGCAAGGATCAGTCGACTCTCTTTGCATCCGGAGATGCGGGCAAGGATCATAATGAAGATTCCAGTAGAGAGTATGGCCCGCCTCGGCCTACTCAGGCAGAGCAACGAGAGATGAAGCATCGCCAATTGATCAGCGATGCAATAAAGATGATGCTCAGTCTTGCGAAGGACCCGAAATTGACAAAATATATTAGCGAGACTTCTTTTCAGGAAGTGTACGAGCAGTGGCAGAAAACCACACCACCACTCCCAAAACCCGCTCTCAAGAAACCTTCTGCTCACAAGCAATATTCAGAGAAGGAATTAGAAGAGGTGGTTGATGCACAGATTGCTCAGCTTTTTGACGCGCAAAACAAAGCTAAAAAGCACGGTAAAAAGAAAAAGAAGGGCATTGACTTCCCGGGTTATTTGGGTCGTCAGTCGACATTTGATAAAGCAAAAACAGAAGAAGCGAGTTCCATTTGAAGGAGTACCCAGTTCTTCTTCTTCTTCTTCTGACAGTTCTTCTAGCTCATCTGATTCGAGCGAAGAAGACAGAAAAGGCAAAAAGCGAAGCAAGAAACAACGCTTCGGAAAGAGCAAGAAAAAGGCAAAGAAGTCTAAATCTCGCCTAGTGAGTGACAGTTCTACAGAGGTTTCGTCTACAGATAGTTCAGACTCTGAGACGGTAACTTTTATGCGAAGAAGAAGAATTTTTAAAAAGCCAACCATTATGACTTTCTAGAAGATAAAAGCAAGAAAGTTCAAGAGTTTAAGGAAGGTGGACAGTCGATCAAATTTGACACTTTTTCAGGATATAAAGATGTTTTGAAGGCTTTGTCTTTTATACAACAGTTTGACATCGCTTTCGTGGGAGGACGCTACTCAGAGCACTCCAAGATCAGGAGAGCTGTCTTTTATTTTAAGGGGAATGCTCGAACTTGGTGGTCCACGCTTCTTTTAAACAAGACTGCGCCAGTTAAATGGCTGAAATTTAAGAAGGTTTTTATTTCTTCTTGGCTGACGCAAGAGTATGAACGCGATATACGAGCTGCTTGGAACCATCTTCGGATGACCAAGAGAGATACAGTGGATGCTTATTGCGAGATATTCTGGAGCTCTTTTCTACCCGCCTCTTCATTCAAGAAGATCTCGTTCAGAGAATAGATTGAGCGGTTTACCTTGGGTCTACCTACAGAGATCCAAGATCACTGCTTGGAACAGGAGTCAGCTTCTATTCAGCAGTTGATGAGTCATGCGAAGCGGGGCTTTGCCATTCACTCTAGTAGTCTGACCTACCCCACCGATGAGGTCATGCACAACGAGCCGAACAGACTTCAGCGAATGAAAGTAGAAAGAGAAAGAGCAACCTAGAAAAGAAGGATGCACGACCCAAGCTTACTCTTGAGGAAAGAGCTCGCTTCATCAGGGAGGGGAAGTGCTTTGGATGCGGGGAACATGGACATATCTCCACGAAGTGCCCTGACAAGGCACCTAATGAACAAGATGAAGAAAGGCCAGAAAGTTCTAAAGCAGCTGAGAGATGTGGCAGAAAAGGCAGATAAAAAGCAGAACTGGTACCACAGGGCATGGGACCTGAACCGAATCAAATGAATGAAAGTACAAACTTTGCCGCTTTTGGGGCAAAGTGAAGGATCAGGAAGCTCTTTTGAAGGAGCCAAGGCCAACTTCTTTTCACTTGGAATTGGCGGCTCGATTTGGATACGCCTGACAGGCTGAGGGCACAGGCGGTTGCAGTTCTTGTCATCGTTCCACCTGCAGACTGACGGGCAATCTGAGATTGCAAATTCAGTGGTTCTAGATTTATTGAAGTCTTATATATGGGATCAGAAGACTCAATGGGAAAAGTACTTACCTTTGGTGGAATTTGCCTACAATAACAAGATACACTCTTCGACGGGGAAGGCGCCATTTGAGATTGAGGAAGGTGCTGCGAAGGTTCTACCCTTCCTAAGCACGAAAGATAAGATTTTTGAAATGGATGAATATATGCGAGACTTAGATACGGCTTTTGCCAAGGTTCGCGAGACTTTGCAGAAATCTCAAGAACGATAAAAAAAGGCAGCGGATCGCCATCGTCGCGACTTGAAATTGAAGGAGGATGATTGGGTGCTCTTACGTTTTGAGAAGGCACGCCTGAGAAAGAAAAAGAGAAAGGAGAGGCTTTTTCCAAAGCTTAGTATGAGATACTACGGACCTTTCCAGATCAGTGAAAAGATAAATGATGTCTCCTTCCGATTGAAACTGCCTGATACTTGGAGGATTCACAATGCATTTCATGTGAGTCTCTTGAAACCTTTTAAAGGTGATGTGCTTGATGATGGGGAGCCTGATGAGCAACCCGAAGTGGAAGAAAACGAGGAGATCCTTGCTCCTGAATAGATTTTGGCACATAAGGATATGAAGAAAGGTAAAGTCCGAAGGCGGTTCTTGGTTAAGTTTAAGAACTATCTTGCATTGGATGCGAAGTGGATGGAGGAGGAGGACCTAGCAGATACTCCTCGGAATGTGAAACTTTACCTCGATGCTTTTGGTTTAGCATAGTCTACTCCAAATGGAACCGAGAATTCAGCTTGGCCGGAGATCTGGTGTAGTGGGATGCACAAGAGGGGAGTTACTCCGCTTCTTTGTCAACAGATGCCTCGATTTTGATACTAAAGTTACTGATGTCTCTTTGAGCTTCAGGGATATTGAGAGCTGGCAGTATTTTGCTGTATGACTTTATAAAATGGAATTCCTGATTATGATACTGATTTGTTCTGGACTTCTTTCAAGTGCAGGAATTGATAGACGAAATGACTGTAGCATTTTGGTCTGATTGATTTTGAATAGACATGGTTGCAATAGGGGTTAGTCAATCGGACATCGATGAGATCCCGATTGGATCTAGACGCGATTGCTAGCTACATTGCCGATAAATCATGATCTAAGATCCGAATGAATGTTGAATGTCATATGATGTCATGTGATGTCGTGTGATGTGACTGTCGATTGGTACATGTGCTAGATGTGTGTTCCTAGTGCATAGGTACTAACAGTCAGTGTCTGCTAAGAGGGTTTATGGCTTCTGTCTGTTTTGCAGGCGTAATCGAGGGCAATTACAATGCTTTCAAGAGGGGGTTATGTCATAAAGTGATGACGTGTCTGCCAGAGAGCATGCGGGAAACCCTAACCTTGACTGTTGCTGAAAACCCTAATTTTGGAATCCCTAACCCTAAAACCTACAAACCCTAATTTTTTGCCAAAACCCTAACTGCTGAAACCCTAAACAGCCAGGAACCCTAACCCTATTTTTTGCCCTAACCTTACCCTAACCCTAAAAATAGTAAGGTTGAATCCCGTGAAATGCGTTGGCATGCTGACGTGGCACCGTACGGCAGTGCGGCAGATTTTTCAGCACTTGCGGCAGTTTTGCTTTTCTCTACGCAAGAGAGAGAAAGAGAATAGCTTTTGCTTCATTTGAAAACTCAAGAGAGTTTGAGAGAGAAGAGAGAGAGCCTTTGCTTTTATTTAGGCTTTTGATTTTGAAGCTTTTGGGGCTCTGTTTTTGGCAACCCTTGTAAACAATAAATAAGTGGTGAGGGCTCAACTCTGCAGAGCATCTGGATGCAGAGTCTAAGAGTGAAACCCGAACCACTCTTGTACTTTGAACTGATTAATACATAAAGAAATACCGAAAGGGGCACTAGTCTTTGGGGCCAATATCTCTAGACACGGAACTCCGCCGGGCCAATGCAAATCTATTGTGAACTGTGAATTGTTTTGAAGTGGTTATTTGGGTGGTGTCGTGATTGATTCTTGACTTGGAGTGTCCAAGTTTGTTACAAGTGGTCACGATGGTATCTAGACTGTTATTGACAGATTTAGCAAGCAAGCGCATTTCATTCCCGTGAAGAAGACAGTCAAGCTGGATCACTTAGTGAGACTGTTTGTGGCCGAGATTTTCAGATTCTATGGCATGCCTGAGATGATTGGCTCTGACAGGGACCTCAGATTTACGAGTTTGTTTTGGAAGGCAATTTGGGAGAACATTGGCACGCGGTTACAGTTCTCGTCATCTTTCCACCCGCAGACCGATGGGCAATCTGAGATTGCCAATTCAGTGGTTTTAGATTTATTGAAGTCTTATATCTCCGATTAGAAGACTCAATGGGAAAAGTATCTACCTTCGGTGGATTTTGCCTACAACAACACGATACACTCTTCGACAGGGAAGGCACCATTTGAGATTGTTAAAGATGTTGCGAAGATTCCACCCTTCCTAAGCACGAAAGATAAGATTTTTGAAGCTGATGAGTATACGCGCGACTTAGACATGGCTTTTGCCAAGGTCTGCGAGGCTTTGCAAAAATCTCAAGAACGATAAAAAAAGGTAGCGGATCGCCATCATCACGATTTGAAATTGAAGGAGGATGATTGGGTGCTCTTACGTTTTGAGAAGGCACGTCTGAGAAAGAAGAAGGGAAAGGAGAGGCTTTTGCCAAAGCTTATCATGCGATACTACGGACCTTTCCAGATCTCTGAAAAGATCAATGATGTCTCCTTCCGACTGTAACTGTCTGACACTTGGAGGATTCACATGCATTTCATGTGAGTCTCTTGAAACCTTTCAAAGGTGATGTGCTTGATGATGGGGAGCTCGATGAGCAACCCGAAGTGGAGGAAAACGAGGAGATCCTTGTTCTTGAACAGATTTTGCCACATAAGGACACAAAGAATAAGGGTAAAGTAAGACGGCGGTTCTTGGTTAAATTCAAGAACTATCTTGCATCGGATTCGAAGTGGATGGAGGAGGAGGACCTAGCAGATACTCCTCAGATTGTGAATCTTTACCTTGAAGCTTTTGGTTTAGCATAGTCTATTCCAAATGCAACCCAAAATTCAGCTTGGCCGTAGATTTGGTGCAGTGGGGATGCACAAGAGGGGAGTTACTCCGCTTATTTGTCAACAAATGCATTGATTTTTAGAATACTAGAGTCACTGATGTCTCTTTGAGCTTCAGGGATACTGAGAGCTGACAGTATTCTGTTGTATGACTTTATGAAATGGAATTCTTGAATATGAAACTGATTTGTTCTTGACTTGTTTTTAAGTGCAAGAACTGATAGACGAAATGATTGCAGCATTTTGGTCTAAATGATCTCAAATAGACATGGTTGTAATAGGGGTTAGTCAATCGGACATCTATGAGGTCCTGACTAGATCTAGATGCGATTGCTAGCTACATTGCCGATAAATCATGGTCTAAGATCCGAATGAATGTTGAATGCATGTGATGTCCCGTGATGTCTAGGGATGCCTTGTGATGTCGTGTGATGTGACTGTCGATTGGTACGTGTGCTAGATGTGTGTTCCTAGTGCGTCGGTACTAACAATGAGTGTGCTAAGACAGTTTATGGCCTCTGTCTGTTTTGCAGGCGTAATCGAGGGCGATTACAATGCTTTCAAGAGGGGGGTATGTCACAAACTGGTGACGTGGCGTGCCAGTACACATCCACACACACCCTGTAGGAAACCCTAAATGGTGACGTGGTTACATGTGGCAGGTTGTACGAATGCCAACGCAAAACGCGGTGCAGATTGCGGAATTCTGTACTGTTGACGTGGCAGTGCTGTACGACAGCGCTGGCAGCTTTTGGGCGATGCTTTGTTCCACGTAAGGCAGCTTAAGAGAGAGAGCTTAAACTTGCTTTATTTTATTAAAGCATAAGTTAGAGAGAGAAGCCTTTTTTTTGCTTTATTTTATAAAGGCTTAAGAGAGAGAAAGAAAGAGCCTGTGCTTTATTTTATCAAGGCTTTTGATTTTCAGCTTTTGGGGCTCTGCTTTTGGCATCCCTTGTAACCTTTATATATGTGAGCACAGAGCATCTGGACGTAGAGTCTGAGTGTGAGCGCTTGCCTGCACTCTTGTACTTTGAACTCAGATTAATACAAAAAGAAATACTGAAAGGGGTGCCAGTCTTTGGGGCCAATAACTCTAGGCACGGAACTCCATTGGCCAGTGTTGAATAAATTATGAACTGTGTACCGTTTCGAAGTGGTTATTTGGTGGTGTCGGGGTAGATTCTCGACTTGGAGTGTCCAAGTGGCTACAGAAAAAGTTTGCCTTCATGTAATATTGTAACATCAACAAGGTAGAAGGGCTATTTTTCTTTTTGGTATGAGTGTGTGTGTGTGTGTGTATGTGCAGGAGACAATTGGGGGTAGAAAGCCTAGAGCAAGAAGAATAACACAATAGGATAGAGCTCACCGTAGATTGTTATATTAACATCATTTGCCATAGGATGGTAACCATGCTTTGGAGTTAGCATTAGAGCATAGCGGCCATTCAACGTAGAGTAAGGAAAGTCCCTACCTGCCACCATCACGCCACAACCACAAAAATTGTTGTATTTTTAAATGTGGAAGACGGCTTCAATAGGAAATTCCACTTGTTATTGATGTCCACTCTATGCGCAAGGCATAGGCTAGGAGAAACCTGAGTATGTTGCTACATGGCTAGCCTTAAAGATGTTGTGTAGGGTCCAAGCAGTTTCTCTATGAGTTTGCAGGTCCTCACATCTTTAGCCACCACCCTTAACAGTAGTGTTCCACTTTAGCCAACTCTTGGAATATTAGCTCTTAAGTCGCCAAGAGCAATGTTTTTTCATGTAGTAGCGCTAGTAATGCTTCATCATTGCCTATGGTGGCTTGTAGGCTTGCAGTTTCCTAGGAATTTCAAGATCTTTCTAAATGATAGAATTTTATGCACATCTCTTGATTGGTTGTGAGGTAAACAAGGGATAATTGCTCATTTTGAGTAAAATTGGAAAGTTTTACTATTTGCACGTTTGAATCTTGCTAAGGGTTGAATCTTGCTAAGGGTTTGTTAATATGTGTAGGTGGCCCGCCAGCCTTCCCACTCTAGGGACTCCCAAATATTGGGGGCATTAGGCCCCTCAATAGGGGTCCCTAGTGCCCAATATTTACCTACTTTAGAATTTCTTGGGGGTATGCCTACATTCCTTGCATTTCTAAGGCATCTCTTGGTGATCCTCCATAGTAAGGCTCTCTCAAATCCTTTTTGGCAAAATGCATTACTTAATGCCTTAATATCTTTGGTGCCTTTTGGGGTGAGGTATTACAGAATAGTATAGGTTGTATTTGAGATAGTATGACCTAATGTGATCATAGTGTGGGGCGGTTGCTACTCTTGGTGTTAATGGTATACTTGTTTCTTTATCCACTGAGGGTTGGAAAGTTCTCCAATGCTACATGTGAACTCTGGGTTTATGAATTTTGCACTTGTCCCTATTGTTGATTCAATCAAGAGTTGTTTTGGGTATATCCTTTCTTCCATCAAGAAGTATTGATGGAAATTTGTCAATACAAAGTATATCATCAAAATAATTAAAGGAATTCTTGAGGTACTGTAGCATAGGTCTCTTTTGAGGGTCACCTAGCATGTGCTTGATGTAATTGTATTCAAGTGCATGTATAGATTGCACCAAATAGGTGAGCATGATACATGTGTATACCATTTGCTTACCAAAGGTTTCTTGTTGATTTTGTATGTATACGTTTACTGATCAGCCAAGTTTTTAGCTGTATGATCTCAGTCTCATTTAGTGAGATATCTATTTCGTACCTATTGTCCAAAGGCCTTCTTGGAATTTCCAAGGAAAGTTTCTAAACGATATGAACCTTCCATGTGAAGTACCAAATACATCATGTATCATTTGGTTCATGGTAGGGATCAACCCCAGTTGTTTGTTAGGAGGGATATTCTCATAACATTTCTTTATATCTCCAGTCATAAGTACGAAGGCATGTTGTGGTAGGTTTAGATGCAATTATAAATGGATTCTTCCACCCACCATGATTGTATATAGAGGTTGTAGCACAGTAGTGCTTTTGGGTTGAGCTTCCTAGCTCTTCCCTTTAGTAAAGGGATGCAATTTTAGGCCAGCATGAGTGAAATCTTTGAGTAGCAACATGAGGCTCCACATGTAATCTTCTAAAGCCTGTCTTATGGGCTTTGTATGTAGCAATCGTGTAGGATAAAGGAAGTGAATTTTGGCAATAATATGAAGCAAGTTCTTGATTGATTTTACTGAGGATTTCTTATGTCTCCTCTCAAGTCTCAAAATCCTCCCCTAGCAATGTATTATGAGCTTGTTCACAATTGAACTTTTCAGAGATGAAAGTAGGGTCGTTGAGTGCATTGTCAACACAAGTAAGAAGAATTTTTTCCTTAGTAGTCCAATTTCATTGTTGATTTCAGGGGTTTTCCCAAGGAATTGCTTCTGTGGTAGCTGCATCATGCATTAAGCATAAATTAGGTCTTCCATAAAGTCCAACGATATTTTGGGAGGGATCCTTATGAGTTGCTTGTCTATAATGCTCATTAGTACTAAGCATAACTCTTCAAATGGCTCTTGTTTGCATGGGGGTTCGGATTCAATATGATTCAGACCTTCATCTACTAATTTTTACATGAAGAGTGTATACAATCCAAGGATACAAAGACAATATGACCAAAAGTTCATTATATCCTTGATTGCTAGGGGAACAAAAGCATTGTACATCCTTCAACTTTCTTGTTTGCGTGGTGCTTGCGTGTGTGTGTGTGTGTGTGTGTGTGAGAGAGAGAGAGAGAGAGAGAGAGAGAGAGAGAGAGAGAGAGAGAGAGAGAGAGAGAGAGAGAGAGAGAGAGAGAGAGAGATTGATTTTGTCCGTATGTAGCCCTATTGGCAACCACATAACCGTACTAGTGCTCGAAGAATACAAAATATGGGCTGGCGTGCTGATGGTGGATTATGGCTCGTTGTACGTGGTGGAGGATTGTTTCTAAGCAAAGGTTCAGGGGTAAGCAGTCTTTTTGTGCATCCACAGTTTGTTTTTGTGTGATCAAGAAACGTGTCTTGTTATCCTTACCATGGTTATTGGCTTGTCTTGGTCATGCTTAGCTTTTCTATCGATTCAGGTTTCCTTTCCTGTGAGGCCTTTTGTGAACTATGACTATTTTTTTCATGATGGTTGCCTTTATGAATACAGGTGTCAGAAGACTTTGAAGAAGCACAAATCCAAAGTCGAGGGTTTGGAATATTGGATGTTGGATATCGATCAAAAGTAAGATCCTTTTTCAGTACTTCCTTTCTCAATACTTCTTTCCCAAGTGTCTAGAGACGTCAATGGATCACAAGTTTTCTGATGTGGCTGGATAAGTTCATGCTACAAGTTCCCAGCTTCCACAAGAAAGGCCAATTTAGCTACGTATAAATTGTTAACTTGGTGAACTATACGTGGTTCTCAGTACAGTCCCTACATGGAAAATCTTGTGTCTGAATCAGAAAAATGGATCGTCCTTGCGCCTAACACAGATGGCAACTTGATTCAAATCTCTAAGGATGTTTAAAGCTCTTTGTCCTTTGGTTAGGCTTATGTGTGTATAAGTTTTTACCCTCATCCATTTTCTTGTATCTGACTAAGGAATTATAGTAAATTCCGAAGGATGCTTAAGCCATTTGTCCTTTGGATAGGCTTGTGTGTGTGTGTGCTCTAACCCGCATCTCCTTCTACCCATTTTCTTGTATCTGATCTAGCTTCTTGACTTGGATGTGTTGTTTGCCTTGTTTGTGACAGCCTTTGTCCTTTGTGTGGGCATGCGCGCCCACAAAAATGGTATTCTTTGCATTTCATCTTTTTTCATCATATAGACCCACAAAATGTATTGCAATAGTAAGAAAGCTAGGTATATCCACTTGTCAAAACCCACAACACTCCTATTCTTGTTCGAGAAAAAGGAAATTCTTTTGTCCAAAACCTTTGAGTTTAGAATGCTTCAAGTCAAATGATGCATGTATGTGGGACAATATGTGTGTATGTGTGTGTGCCTGCGCTAGCATGTGTGCATGAGGCTCTTGGGGCTTGAATTTGAAACAAAGGGACCGAGCAAGCTGCACATGCTTGACCACAAACATTTGCACAAGCACATTAAGCTATGTGTTTTTTGTTTTTTGGATAGGATGAAGCATGGGCAGCTGGAGGTAGTGGGATTTTGCTGAGAACGGTGGATGGCGGAAGATCGTGGATTCGGGATAAAGCAGCAGATAACATTGCAGGAAATCTGTATTCAGTGAAGTAAGTATTTTCTTGCAATTTTCTATGTCTATATTTTATGCAGGTATTACCAATTGATCGACAATCCAAAGATGGACACATCTTGTTTTTTGAATTTTTAGATGTGGTTTGTGATCTTTAAGATTCCGTTTTTGCTCAGGGTGTACATTCTTGTATGCACAGGTTTATAGATGATAGAAAAGGTTTTGTCCTCGGAAATAACGGCATTCTTCTGCGGTACCTTGGCTAAGGTATATAAAAATATCCACCATTTGTTGATGATACCTTTGTATCAGAAGAGCGGAGGTCCCGTGGAAAGTTTTGTATTTATAATGTAAAAAAGAGCTTATGATCAAAAGAGAGCAAGCCTTAACATATGTGATGGAGTTTTGTTTCTTGAATTTTTTGTAATCTTATTTACTAATGAGGCCATTTTGCTTTGCTCTTGTTTGCAAGCATTTGTGAGATTCCATTTTGCACATGTAATCCTTTCGGGGTTGCAGCCATCAATCAAGGATGTGTGCTCTCTCAAGACTCGGCGGGTAGATCTATAAGGTCTCTGGGAATGCCCCCTATGATGTTAAAATCTCTCTCTCTCTCTCTCTCTCTCTCTCTCTCTCTCTCTCTCTCACACACACACACACACACACACACACACACACACACACACACACACAGGTTAACAGATTATCATGGTCCCATAACTGCATTGGCCTGTCCCAATGGCAGGAAAAATCAAGTTGTAAACCTGCTTGTGGCCCTATGATACTTTCTCCCTGCGACATTCCCTTCATTGTTCTTCACAGACTCTAGAGTAAGATAGCAGGCCAGCTCACTGCCTTCAAAGTAATTATTCTCACATGCACCCCTTGAAACAGTGATGTGCAGATGGCTCTCCCACTACATTAGGTCATCTGCAGCAATTGCAAAGCCAATGCTTTTGACTCACGGATTTGACAACGACATCTCTGATCAGGGAATGCTCGGACTGTGCATGTTCTCTCTCTCTCTCTCTCTCTCTCACACACACACACACACACACACACACACTACCAGCTTGGCATCAGCAAGGTAGATAGGAGAGGGTGAACCGTGCATTCTTAGATCTTAGTGGCATTCTATGTAGCCTCCACCTACATGTTAGAGCTGTATTTCCTGGTCATAGTCCTTGATTGGATAAGGATGTATTTTTCTACCCAGTGGGTGAACCCCAGGAATGCGAAGGCTAGCTAGTGTTGGTAGTGGAATTTGGATCAGATTCCTACAAGGTGATGCCTTGCACTTAAACTAGAATGGCATCATATAAAATTTGCCAAGTGTTTGTGTCCATCGGCACACATAGTCTCCTTGTGTTGAGTAGGCACTCATCTTTGATAGATAAATTTTTCCATCGAATCAATTCAATGCTTGATAGAGGAGAACTTTGTGTGGACACTAGAAGCTCTATCAACATTGGAAGGAGAATGATCCCTAAGATTGACATATCCCATCCTAGAGTATGCCTTGTCATGCTCACATTTACCATATAAGGAGGCTAAAAACTCAGTTTGTGTCTCTATGAACAAGAGAGAGTTAGTCTCCCACATTCTACCAAGAGCATGTTCTACAATGTTGTATCAACCTTTGCAACACCGTAGTTGAGCATCATGTTCTTGAAGAATCTCAACCCACTTCGCCTTTTGACCCTTCAAATTTGTTTGTATTTGTGAACCATTCGACAAATGTGATGGTTAAACACAATTTCACCTGAGCTATATACAATCAATGTCTCCACTTTTTCAAAGTGTACACTATAACACAATGTCCTATTTTGAAGGTAGAGTAATTATGTTATTCACTATTTAGTTTCTTACTCTCAAGGTAGATGGACTTCCCTCTTGGAGTAAACTTGCACTTGTAGCTCTAGAGCTAGAACCTGTTTTTATAACAAATGGTTTCTGGGTCAACTACAGCAAGTGTAAAATTGTCATCTTCTCCCCGAACGAAAGTCCTCTTTTTGCCTTTCGATTGGCCTTCCATGAGAATAACAAGTTTCACATAAGTCTTAACATGCCAGTCTTTAAAAAAATTGAATTTCTTCCAAATGAGTTGGAAAGGGCCATTGCAAATTCTTTCAAGGTATCCATTGTTGTGATGTTTGCAGAAATGGTATGACCAACGTAGTGCACTATCATCTTAAGAAAGGCATACTTACTCTCCTTGGTATAAAAGCTTGTGTAACAGATACTTATCCAAACAATGCTAGACTACACATAATCATGGTATGACCAAGGTAGTGCAAGAAAGTCATACTTACTCTCCTTGGTATAAAAGCTTGTGTAACAGATACTTATTCAAACGATGCTAGCACATAAGCATAGTAACGTTTGTTTTCTTCACCAATAGAATAGGAGAAGCCTATGGCGAAGAATTGGATTGATGAAACCCTTGCAAAGGTAGTCTACAAGTTGCCACTATACCTCAAGTGCCTATTTATGACCATGGTAATGAGGTGGCTTCTTGATAGGTTTACTACTCGACATGATATCTATGTCATGTTGCACATCTTGTGCAGGTGATAAGTAAATCATTGGGGAAAACATCGTGCTATTCCCAGAGTGCGGGGCATTAATTAAGGGTTACTGCATGGTACCACATGATTGTACAATAGGGGGGTTTTGTAAGGGAGAAAAGGATGATTTTACAAAGGTGATTTTCGTGTATATAGGTAAATAAGGCATTTTTGGTGCATGTAGGAGACATCTCCCTAGTACTATGAATGAATCTCCCGAGTTCCCAAGTAATTCCCTGAGTTAAAGCATAACTTGTGTTAAATCTTTACATAACTGATTAGTTTGGTGATTGATTAAAAAGGATATAGAAACATGCAACATTGAGAAAGCTTCATGTACAAGAAATGTACTTGAGACATTTCATTATTAAAAGAACTTGAAACAGAAATAGACAAAAGTCGACACAACAAGTAAGAAAGAGAAACCGACTCAAGTTCACAATTAGAATTAAGCTAGGAAAGTTCAATATGAAACAGAACTTGAAACAGAAGTAGACAAAAGATGACACAACAAGTAACAAAGAAAAATCGACTCAATTTCAAAATTAGAATTAGAACTTAAAACAGAAGTAGACAAAAGATGACACAACAACTAACAAAGAAATATCCGACTCAATCTCACAATTAAAATTAGAACTTGAAAAAGTAGATTGAAGATGACACAACAAGCAACAAAGAAAAATCCGACTCAATTTCACAATTTGAATTAAGTTAGGAAAGTTCAACTATAAAAATGGGTGGTTAGGGAGGGATGTTCCTTTTTGCCAACAGTAGCATGTATAGATTACTGGCTTCAAACCTCAGACTATTGTGCTTGTAGCTACAATTTTAATGAAGGACCCAACCCATGTGACCAATCTTGACTTAGAGCCACATCTGCCTTATCAAGCCTTATCCACGTTCGTAATGGAAATCTAATTTCATAATGTATCCTTGCACTTCAAGAGGTGGACGTCTTTAACTTGAGTGCCCCACACCTCCATGGCATGGCCACCATTAATCAATGCTATCTTATAACGATGTGAGCTGAGAGTCTCTGAATATTGAGTTTCTTAACTCACTTATAGCAAAGGAAATTGTGGGATGCAACGTCTTCTACCAAATTACACATCTTTTTCCCTTTAATAGTGCCATGCATCTTCATACAATCATGTGTCCAAAGGTCGTCGGCTACCACATAGGGCACTCAACCATTGTTCATTAGCCTTTTTTGTACGAAAAAATTCCACATTGGCATATTAAAGGAAAATACTAGAGAGAGTAGATGCACCATGTGAATTTCCTTCTCCTTTCTCACACCTTGTGCTTTTCCCTTGGGAGAATCTTTCTTTGCATCATTTATTGATAATTAATTGAAATAGAGGTTATCTTTCTTGGCTCTCTCAAAATCTTAGAGAGAGGTCTATGAGGCCCCTTCAATCTCTTGGACTCCTCACATGTATTAGCAGATTGAAACTTTCTCTTGTTATTGACATGAGGTGATGCACATGTGTTATCAATGTTACTATGCATGGAGCGTTGTGCCTTATAAAACGATGGTAGGTATGCTTTTCCATTTTTGGGATCGTCATGAATATGGGCTTGAACTATGGCATCTTCTAAAGTTTTGTGGATTTTGTTTCTTGACTTGCTTCTTAAGCTCTAGATCAAGACGTTTAATGAAACCAAAAAATTTGTTGAAACTCTTCCAACCTATCCAATCATAAGATGAAATTCCAGAAATTGGATATGTATTCGTCCAATGTGCGATGTTATTGCATCAAATGCCAATCCCAATGTGACTAATTTAGATCCTTCTCATTTGTTAGAAGCCGCTCGTTTTGGAATGACTTCTAAAGAATGGCCCATGTTTTAGCATAGTTATATGGCTTGGACAACATCCACCACTTGTAGGCTTTAGCTTCACGTGGGAGACTCATAAGCATTGCCCTACATGTATCCAAAGTCTGTCGTAAATGATCGATATGTTTCCATTTATTGAGGAAAGTATCCATGGTATCTTTGTTATGATCCTTGTCCTCACCCACAAAATTATATGATTTTATGCTCTTAAGTAGTTCAGACATCCTTTTTGGGTGTCTGAACTACTTGAACAACAGCCACCACTTGTAGGCCTTACCTTCAAGTGAGAGACTCATATGCATTGACTTGAATGGATCCAAAGTCTACCGTAAATGATGCACATTTTTCCATTTACTAAGGGAAGTATGATATTTGTCCTCACCTAAAAAATTATATGATTTGATGCTCTTAAGTAGTTCAGACACCTCTTTCGGATCTAGAGATGGTAACAAATCAACATCATTAGAAGTCCTAACCACCCCTTGGATAGGTTCCCTTTCTGGAACATATGTATTGCCCTTAGCTACATGTTGTGGTCCTACTATAGCTGGATGAGTCATAAAATTTAGTATGAGATCTATTCATTGGTAACATTCTCAATGAATGCAGTAATCCAGTGCTCTAATGCATATGTGTGTGCTTATAAAAATTTCTATTATTTTTGTTTGTCTAAATCATAATCTGCAGAATTGATCAGATCCTCGTCTATGTCCACCATGTGAACATCACATGGAGGAGTTATGCGATTGGCAGATGGTGAATCATGGTCAAAGTCAAAGTGATGTGTCTCAAGATTATCTGAAGAAATAGTGTAGTGCTTGCTATAAATTTGAAAATAATTACCTCAAAGCCGTGTTTTGAGAGAAAATGTCGATGGCCCCGAGTGCATTGAAAGAGGAACTTTGCTTCAATCTGTTGAATATGTTATAAGTTGTTATGATTCCAATGCAAAATTTGTAAAATTAATGTACATACAAATTGCTACAAATACTAATAATTGGCTTTGCATTCACATGTATGCAAGCAAGAATTTCTAAGAAATCGGAGCCATAGGCTATGACAAAGTTTAAACTGAATCTAGTTATCAAATTGATGACGTTGATGAATTTTTTTTGGTACTTGTAGAGCTTATGCTAGAATCCCATGAAAAATTTGGTACTTGTAGAACTTATGTTCGAATCCCATGAAAAATTGCATCGCCAAAATATTGGTCTTGAAATTTGTCTTAGGTGACCTTGCTGACTTGGTTGTCTTTTTGACCTAAACACCCTTGTTTTCAACCTTGATGCCTTGAGTGGAGGTCGACCTCTTAGGGAGACTCTAGGGAACCCTTTATTACCCAATTTGTAAAAAAATATGTGAAACCTTCAAGCGATGGCAGCACACAGAGAGAGAGAGAGAGAGAGAGAGAGAGAGAGAGAGAGAGAGAGAGAGAGAGAGAGAGAGAGAGAGAGAGAGAGAGGGTCTTGCATGCTCATGCAGAAAAGGCCACAACCTCATCCCCCTTTTGCTTTGATACCACAAAAAGGGCAAGGGTAAGAATATTCTGGCACTCTTCCCATTAGAACCCATATCTTTTGAGCATGTCTTGCAATCTTAGAGACAACATTCTATAAAGAGCTATTTTCTCATCATGAATTTGTTTAGACAAGTTGACATCTTCCATAATGCCATATTCCTTCAAACCCAAGTATCTTGTGGGAGTTAGAGATATAGGGGATCAAAGTAGATGAATGGCATAGTAGCTAAAGAGAGATTGAGATAGAGTAGGGCAAGGAATCAACTTGCATGCAACAAGACTCAATTCTAGAGAAGGCACCACACCATTTTTTTCATTCCATGTAGGCCTTTTAAGCAGGCTTCATCTACAAGAGATAACATAGGAGTTCATTTGGGAGGAACTTATGGCTATCCCAAATAGTTCTCCTTGTCGATGACTCAAGCTATCAGTCTTAGTACTAGGTTGGTAGCCTATCAAGACATAGAAGTGTCTTTTTAGGGTTTTGAAAAAAAAATCTCAATACTCCTAATAGGCTCATCAATTTTTCAAATCCTTACTTGACCTTGAAGCTCCAATGCAACACATTCTTTATGTGAAGCCAATACTCAACACTATAATTTTTTTTTCAGACCATCAATCTAATTTTCCCACAAAGTTAAGTGGGTTGTTGATTATAATTTATGGTTTTTGTAACACCATAACTTTTATTCTAGATTTAAAGTTAGGTACAACCTATCAAAGATGTTTCTGAAGCTATACTAATGATTTCTATTGAGACTATTATTTTTAATAAAAATTGTCTCACTACATTCATAAATTATCGTAGAAAGCATGAAAAGCATTAAAAAGCATCAAAAAGCATCACATAGGATAATTCTAAACAAATGGTGAAGCAATAAAACTTCACATATGAGAAAACTTGCTCTCACAATGTAACCTCTGTAATCCATTAAAAATTGCCAATACAGGGACCATCCATTCTTTGAGTTGTTCACATAGAGTTATCAAAGCATAATACTATGGAGCTACTCAAGTGCAAAGCATTGAGTGCCACACCATAGAAGATTTCCTCGCCCTTAATGCTAATAAATGTATCTTAGTGGATTGTGAGGCAACCTTGTATGCCTTTACATGCAAGCACCTTGGGTCAATCCTCTCCCATTGTGCCTTAAGCCTATGGTCAAGGGGTGACAAACCCAAAATAAATTGTAAAAGCCCTTGCCATTAGGCCAGCCATTCGTCCCATACCCATAGATGTAATTGGCAGAAAGACAAACCATCCGATGTAATTCCAAAATCAATAAAGAATAATTTGGTCTTTGTACTATCTTTTTAAATCACTTTGTATTGTACATTTTTTTTTGTTCATATTGTCCAAACAAGTTTGATTAACGTGGTGTGCACAAAATGGCTTCCACAGAACCCCTCAACCGTGATCACGGAAACCAGGTGGTTGGGGAACACCACGGGTCAACTTTTGTCAAAACTGGGCAACGGGGGGACCATATGGGCGTGGCGAGATTCCCACAATACACCATGGTGCCCGATAGGATTGGTGGGAGCAAAAAAACCTCGTGGACATTCTGCCATACCCATATGATCCCCCATTGCCCGGTTTTGACAAAAGTTGACCGACAGTTATTTGTGACCACTCGGTCTACGTGGTCACTATCGAGACTTTAATTAAACAACTTGAAAAGTACAAATATTAAAATAACATAATGTATACAATTAATGTTACAATTGCATCAAATAATAGAAATCTTAATCATTGATATTATATGAAAATATTACAAATCTCAAAAAAAGAAGTTACATGGGAATAATCTAATTCTTATGGAGGCAATCTTCATTTTGCAAGTTGATTGCAAGGGCCAAATGCATGTTTTTTTAAAGTTACTTGCTTTGCTCATACACCATACAATAAAAGCCATCCTAGAACACCTACACCAAAATATTCTCGGAGGCGTCTGTAGTGCAAATAAGGTTGCACGTTGTATCCTGGTTATAGAATCACTATATTCATCGGATAATCTCTCTCACCACCTAAGAGAAGGCCGCTTTTTGTATGACCAACTCAGTGTTGGGAAGGAAACAATTGGTGCTGTTTGGTTACAGCAAGATCCCCACAGTACCAGGATGGGACCCCATCTACGTTACTATTAGGGTCATGCTTGCTTTGGAGAGGGCCATACAAACGCGGAACTCATGATGCTTGCTCTCATGTTTGCTGTGAGAAAATTTAGATCTTATCTGTTACCAAAATCTTTTGTAATTCTCACTTTAGAAAATTTGTTCCCTTGGGTGTCATATCAAATGAACCTTAGTAGTAGGATCTCAAAATGGGTTATGGAATTGCAAGAGTTTCAATACTCTTTCATCATGTCGTCTCCATAATGGAGTTCATCATTATGCCCAAAAATCATTTGTGTGTGCAAAACTTTGATGCTAGTGCAAGTGTCTTGGATAGTCTTACCAATGGAGAGACTCTCTCTTTTGGTGGTGTTTCAACCCATGCTTGTGTGTGAATAAGACCTTAAAGTTTTGGGCCAAGATATGGCACGTGGGCACCAAATTTGAGTAAGGCCAAGCCAAGCTCAAAAAGCATTAGGCTTCATGGGAATGAGGTTTAGATTGTATGCTAAGTTTAACAAGCCTTGAAGCTGCACATTTGTTGGATGCTACAAAAAGAAAATGTAGAAAGCTAGATGCCAAGAGCTTTAGACGGGTGGCTTCTGATGGATTGAGGGGTGCAAAGAATGTGGCAATAACATGGATGGCAATAACATCGATGGAAACCATGTGGGAAATCTGGTGCAAAATAACAAGCTAGAAACATGCAAGGATTGATTGCATTAACAAAAATGCCAAGGGGATGATGAGGTGGATAAGGATAGGTCCATGGAGAGAGGGATACACAAGTGTGGTGGAGGACGATACAATATATTGTTGTAAGTAGCAAATAAGTAGCAGGCAGCAAAAAATTCCATCAAGCCAGGTAGTTGTAGAGTACCAATTGAGTAAGGATCTCAATGCAAGTGAGGTGGGACATGTGGGGATGGTGATGGACATACAAATGAATCGAGGATTATGGGAAACATGTGTCTGCAATTTGTAACCAAATGTGACTTTGGAATTCTTGGAAGGTGGCCAGCTTCCCAAGCTTAGAATATGCAATAATAATTTTAATGAGAAATTCTTAAATTAGTTAATCTTATTTATACTAATTGGAGAAGATGTTGACCAACTTAGGTGGGTAAATGGGTCTCTTGATAAGTGAGATTATGTTGAAATGCAAATACCTGATCCTTTATGCAAATGGATTAATGAAATGCTAATTGGTGGATCTAGTCTAGGCAAAAATGAGACTACCTACATGCAAGCTTTGATACCACATGCTAGGATTAGTTCATGGTGGCATAACCTAATCTTACTAGATGAGATAACATTAAAAAACAAGATTAATGCAAAGTAGATATATTTTGAGTTCTTGATATGAATTTGTGATTACATTGAATGTGCTTATGTAGCACTTGAAGATGGGGATCTATTGATGTAGATGTTGATGTGTCATCTAGCATTCAATGTAGGTTCACTAGGTGCTTTAGCTCTTTAGATGGGTGAGAAGTCATGGTCATATGATGGCATGTGTACCTCATACATCATGGGGTTGAATAGATAGAGTAGGTTTGTTTAGGTGATGCTAGATTTCCCCTTAACAGATGGTGCACACCAACATGTTGTGGCATAGTCTAAAGGCAACATGCCCAACAACCCTCCCGTAAGATTACTGACCAAGCACAATGAGACTACAGTGTCACAAAGGCCATGCCACAAAGGCTAATCAAACCATGCAAGTTATAATGTATCTTAAATGACTATGGTGCCATGGAGGCTAAAGACTCCTCCCCTCAAACCAAGAATATCTTGAAACCAAGCTATCCATGAAGATGATTCCAAATGATGAGGATGAGGTTCATCCATATTTTGTCTACAAGTTGTAAGTGTTTCTACGAAGTTATTATCTTGTGTCTTTGTCCTATCGCTCCTATAGTTTTGCTTCCTCAATGTTGCTATCTCCTTGTTTGGCGTTTGGAAGAGGGATGTCTCTTCTTTCAACAAGCACATGGTTTGAGTTTCCGGTATTCATTGCTATGTGCCCTAGTTTTTTGCACTCATAGCATTCTCTAATGCCTCTAAGCTTGTTTTTGTTGTTGCTATTATTCTTACCACATCTTTCACAATTATTTAACGTAGACAATTATGGTCATGATGCAAAACATTTTCTTACATTGGATTTCTCATCAATTCCCTTTTCCCCCATAGTGCAAGCAAAGGGGTCTTAGCTATTAGCGGTGTGCTAATGCCAGTGTCTAGCCTCTTCACCATTGTAGTTCCCTTATCCCCCATAGTGCAAGCAGAGGGGTCTTAGCTATTACTGGTGTGCTAATGGACGTGTCTAGCTTCTTCACAAGTGAACTTGAATGATATCATCTTAGTGAGTGAGATATATGACATACATTATAGCGATTGTGACTTGGGATGCAAGATTTTATCAATTCAAATCTTTTAGGGAGAGTAGAAAGGAGAATAAGAAAGATAATATTTTCCTTCCTTTCCTTGAAGTTTCCAAACAATCCTTTGTATCAATGGAGTGTTTAAAAAACCCTTCTTGAAGCTTTCTGTACAAGCTTGAATCCTTTTCTTTGTGCTGATAAATTGGGAGGAGAAGCCCTTTCTAAAAGCTCGAAACTCTTCTTCAAAAAAAATCCCTTTTGGAAGCTCAACTAGAAGGACTCCTCAAAGGAAGAGGGGGAGAGCACCTCTTTGCCTTTTTGGCTCCTTGCTATGGAAAAATGCCCCTTATAAGGGTATTTGGTCTTTGTACAACATGGGATGAACTCTGCACATGGGAAACAACAATTGAAAAGAGCTAGGGTCATGGAAAAGTGGTCTTTTAAGGCTCTAGAAAGGAAGAGCATACGAGATGAGGCTCTATCAGACTCAAAAATTTTAAAAATTGGATTTGAGGCCCGTATGTGCATGTCCAGCCATTATGGGAAAACTAGGAGCATCTGATGCACCATTGACAGACCCATCTGGATCAATGAACCAATTTTGCACCACAACCTCAGTTCTCTCACATTCCCACTTGCCTAAACTAGGCGTTGAACACACTCAAGACAGGTATGGAGTCAGAAGTGACCCTTCCACTTTCCTTGTGAAGGGAAAATGAAAAAATGCACCTTGATGTTCGTATTTAGCAGTGAATGCACACACATACACAAGAAAAAAATCCCCAAAAACACCTATATTTAGCAAATTAATTAGATAGGATAATGAGCGTGGATTGGGGCACTTGGGGGCTCCTCAAAGAGACCTTGATGAGCATTTTATCGACAAACAAGTAATCTAAGCAATAGATCTATGCAATGGAAGAAATTGGAGGATTAAATTAAGCAATAATCACCAACAAATGCATACTAAAAATGAGGGGAACTTGAATTAATCAATTGAAGATGGAGAGAGAAATTACAAAAAACTAAGTGCTTCCGACACCTACAACTCCTTAATCAATCCTAATTCATCCATGCAGAGTAATACATTGTTAAAATGCACCAAGAACATTTCCACACATGGAGAATTAGGGTGTTGATTAGGGAGTAACTAGACTAATGATCTAAGGTGCACCTCTCAAGGGCCAACAAGAGGCATCTCCAAAGAGCAAGAATCAACCTTCACAAAGGGTAAGGGTCAACCTCCCAATACGGACTCCAAACGACACTCTTTTGGCTCCTTGTTCAACTCACTTAAGCCCATATGCTATCACATGGTTTCCTATTGACTGATTGGATGTTGTCTAGATAGAAGATGGTACACAACAACATGTTGTGCTATAAGATTGCATAAATTTTGGTTCTTGCATGAATCTAGCTTGTAGCCAGAGATTCTAATTGTTTTATATTAACACAAACTCTAATTATGAGCTTAAATTCAAAAATTATCTCGGATTTCAAACTTCAGCTTTGCAATTATGTAATTTCTACAGCATTGTAAGTGCCCCTTATATTGTTTGTCGATTGGACCATACTGGCCTAGTGTTTCACCCCAAATGTTCATCCTAGCCATCCTTGTCTATTCTTATAGATAGTCTCCTGGGGTGGTTCTCCATTGAGCCATACTCAAACCTTGGCCTTGCATCGCTCTTTTCTTGGAGGCGTTTTTGTCCTTGAGAACAAAAGTGGGGTATTTCTTCTTAAAAACACTAATGTTTTC
Organism: Adiantum capillus-veneris; assembly: GCF_014529385.1. Lineage (NCBI taxonomy): Eukaryota > Viridiplantae > Streptophyta > Polypodiopsida > Polypodiales > Pteridaceae > Adiantum > Adiantum capillus-veneris. The sequence continues at coordinate 41,246,950 of NC_140954.1, forward strand.
CTAAGTGACACCTTCTGCAGGTCTATCTTTCCACTTAACTAATGCTTGGGGACACGTATTATGAGACGAGTATATAAATCATGATAGTCAAAAATGCGCTCAAGTTTATGCGACTGGGTGGGAGGTTCAATGAAATAGACCAAAACATATTGATCAACTGCATTGTCATCCTTATAAAAGCATTTACGTAGATGACTTATACAAAATAATGGATGAATATGAGAGTGTGCAACTAAAGAAAGTTTGTAAGCCATATCTCCAACTTGTTTGAGTATTTTGAATTGGACACATATATCTTGAAGAGCCTAGGTGTAGGACCAATTTTTAGACTTTTTGAATGCTCTAGAACACGTAAGAATAAATCTTCATTGTTTATGAAAGTGGCTTGCAGATTTTTCTCATCAGCATACTTCCTATATCTATCATGTGCTTGTCGAAGAACCTTTTGATGAGGAATTTTCAACATATCCATATGGTCTTGGATAAAGTCCTTAACTTGTTCAATATTCTCAATAGCCAACCCCACCATAACTAGTAACCTAAGTTGAAAGCCATACATAAGCATGAAGGGACTAAACCGAGTAGCAACATGATTTGCACTATTATAAATAAATTCTATAAAAGAGATATAATCTTCAGAATCAAATTATTTTGTATAATGTATACTCATAGCATATCCTCTAGCACGTGGTTAACTGTTTCAGATTGACCATCCAGCTCTGGATTATCTGAAATAGTAAGATTGAGTTGTGTTCGTATTTGTTTAAAGACAATCCTCAAGAAATGACAAACTTGGGATTATGATCACTCATAATATTACAAGGGAATCCATATAATCTATGCAGATTGTCAACAAATAACTTGACTAACTATAGAGTTTTAATAATGGACTCGATTGCAATAAACTTACAAAGTTTAGTCAACCTATCTACAATCACCCATACCAAATCATTACCTTATATGGTGGTTGGTAGACCCACAATAAAATCCATAGAGATACTTTCCCATTTACCCATTGGGAAGAGGGTGGGGTCTAAGAGGGCCTCTTAATTTGCCATAAGATTTTGGAGGTGATTAACATTTTGACAAATAGGTGCATGCCATGTGTGCAAGAATATTAGGTATGTAAGAAAGGCATAAGAGTGGTCAACGGACACACTTTTTTCCCAAAAAGGAGGTGGACAATTTTATTATTTTTGGCCTTTCGTAAGTCTTATATAAAATCTTTGATTTGAGTCGAGATTATCGATATGTGATCTACATGTCGAGCTCTTTTCATAAATATGCTAATGATATGGTTTCACTTGCTAGACTTTAAATTTTATTTTGGGAGGAAAATTTAAATTCAACTAAACTAGTCATTTTGCCTTTTTAAATTCAAAAGATGTCTTCTAATTTCTTTATTCATATTAAAGGTTTGACTCCCTTAAACTGCCAAATAAAGAGGCCCTCCTAGACCCCATTCTTTTCTTAATGCATTGGGAATCTTCAAAGGATGTAAGGGACTTTCTTGATTCAGGTGCTCTGCTATGTTAACTTGACACTTTTGGCAATGTAAGGTGTAGTATTGAACATACCACGTAATCTTGGTTGGTAAAATTGTTTTTGTATGAGCATGTCTTCTTTATCCTTGGGTGCCCTGCACGTAGACTGTCATGACATTCATACATTAGGAAGATAACACGGTCTAGGAGGGCCTCTTTATTTGATAATTTAAGGAGTCAAAACTCTAGTATTAAGAAAGCAATCAAAGGACAAATTTTGAATTCAAACAAGCAAAATAGCTAGTTTGTTTGAATTCAAAATTTCCCCCCAACATGAAATTTAAAATCTAGCAAGCAAAACCATAGCATGTAACATATCTATAGAAAGAGCTCGGAGTGTAAATTACAGATCCATAATCTCCACTCAAATCAGAGATCGTATGTAGGAGTTATGGAAGGCCAAAAATAATAAATTTGTCAACACTCTTTTTTGGGGGGAAAGTGTATTCTTTGACCGCTCTTACACCTCTCTTACACACCCACCATTCTTGCACACCTGGAGTGTACCTATTTTTCAACATGCTAAACACCTTCATAATCTCATGGCAAATAAAGAGGGTGTCAATTAATGTGCTTAGGTTGTAGATACATTAAGTTGTGTATCCCAAAAGGCCTTGCATGTCCGAATTATTGCATAGTTTAACACTAGGTATATAAGGTAGTTTGTAAAGGGAATTAGGGTTCTTGACTTCATTTGTTGAGAGCACCTCTAGTGAGAGCTCATGTAATGTGTGGCTATGGAGTCCTTGAGCTGCTCCTTGCTCATGCGACTTGATTAATACGAATCAATGCTCTTAATTCTCTTTCACAATGCCTCTTTCACTCTCTATTGATTTTCTTTGATACTTTAGTGAACTAGATCTTAACTAATTAGTGGTTAATTGATCTCTAATCTTGTGAAATTATCCTCTATTCTTTGTGTGTGCATGTAGGTTTGATTGGAGCATGGATGCTTGATAGATCTATGTGTGTGCGCTTGTGATTAATGTGCTGCATGATGGGATTAATGATGTTGTGTTTCATTGAAATCATTAGTGTGTGTGATTGAGTTGATTTAGGTTAGGAGAAGTGGATGTGAAAATTGTCAATCTTGTGGCTTAGTGCCTCCATAGGCTGAAACTCACCTCATAGACCGTAGGTGTCATCATAATTAGCTCACTAATCTTGTGTGAGTGTTTCCATGCCCTAGCTAGATAGCTCATCATTCCAGATTGACATTCATGTGATGATCATTGGGGATATGCTACGATGGTACCCCCAACATTTGGCACCATTGTCGGGAATTGATGTCCTGCACTAGTGTAATTATGGCATAATCAAATAGGTTCCCTCACTAATTTGATTTGTTGTTTTTTGCTTGTGGATTTTGGATGTGTGTGCAATGGAAATGTGCTCAATTTTTCTTAATTTGATTTTATTTTGTGATTACGCACTTTAATTTCTCACTACCCACTTACTAATTTCACTAATTTTTGATAATTTACACACCATTTTCTACTAATTGGACTAACAATTGGTGCTTATTCTTTGATATTTGCTTTATTAGAGGCTTTAATTGCATTCTAACAATGTCAATTTGTGCTAATCACATAACCATTGCTTGATTTTGAATTGCAAGATTAGGGCTTTGGTGCATCAACAAAATCAACCCACACATCAAGCAATTGGCAATTGTGTGGTGCCATTGGAATCAAGACATGTGCGGTATGCATAGTTGTTATCAATTTGATGTTTTGGGATTTTGATTTGTTGCATTTACATGCCGTCATAATTATGATTTTTTTATACCGCACTCGAGAATGATAACTCAAGAGCTTTAGATGTGGAGTCTTACAAGATGGTGAGCGAGTTTTCTCGAGTGAGGAAAAAAACAAGCAAGTCCTTCAATAATGTTTGGAGGGTGGATAAGGGAAAATATTTAAATGTTCTCTAGAAAAAGTGAGAGGACCTCGCATGCTTAGATGTGCCCAACAACGTGCATCTAGTCGTTAGCTCAATGGTATAGTGCCACCGTAGACATCTATTGTCTTCCACCCTCTCATTTGAAATCCCTTTCTTCATTGACCTAAGCTTGGCTTCTCTTGAAATTCTTGCCTTGCATTGAATGGGCAAAAGACATGCATATCAATTAGTGAAAAGTATTGCATGTTACAACATGATAGAAGTGCAACGGCTTAAGGGGTTGAAACATGACATGGTGAACCTTTTTTTTTAGGCTAATGGGTAGGTTCTTTTTTTTTGGGGACATGTGGGCCAAGTGTTTTTTCTTGCGGGCTGTCAACAACAGACGACATCGAGGGAGCGTGGATGAGCAGCCATCTTCCTTTAACTCTTTCTAGGCTTGGAAATTCCAACTTTAATGTACTTGTCGTACATGTACACACACACACACAGTGCTCTGTGTTTGTGTTTTTGTCTTCTTGAATGAGTATGGCGTGTATGAGCTCTCTTAGTTTCCTATTGGATTTTTCTACGGATGACGTAGATAAGCCATCCCAGCAGTCATGTTACCTTTCTTCTTACAAGGTACATGGCTATGGTGTATCTACATTGTCATGCAAGTTTTATTCCCCTATAACAAAGGAAGGAGACTTTGAAGCCCAACTGACATGGTTTACTCTGGTATCCCCTTTTCAATATTTTGACTAGCACAAACCTCCGCTTTCTCTTAGTCAAGTGGTCAGTATGAATCCGTGCACTATTAAAGGGATGGATGAGGCTGCTTTGACGAGGGCTTGGATTCCTCACATGATCCACATTGATCTTGTTGGACACCATGGGAATCATGACAAATGGGGTCTTCTCTATTTTCTTAGATTTGCTTCTAGAGCTAAGATAATAGAGCAACCAAAAGAAATTAAGGATGAGCACAATGAAAACTTTGACGCTATGAGCGGGATGAAAACACACACAACGCCTCTATAATGACCCGACACACACTCTTGGAATGATACACACACACATTATGGGGCACCACTCGGCTTACACAACCAGCCTGGCCGAGACAGGAAACACACAAACGGAGTGAGAAGAGAGAGATTTCCCACTTGTCCACTCAACACTCACACATACACACTCACACACGCACTCTCAATTCAGCTCAAAGGAGGAAAATTGCTGTTGTTTAGACTCAATGAAGCTCAGCCTAGCACCAATGGGGCAAATAGTTTACACAGTATTGAGGAAATACACCAGATACAACCACAAAGTTAAGCAGAGGCTTCACTCACCGGAGACGATTACACAGAAAAACAACAAAAAATATGTGAGGAATTTGGAAAAATGGACAGCGCCATTGCGCCCGGAACGCCCAAAAACCTCAGTCTACAATGTCAAAGTGCTCAAATCCGACCTCGGATGAGCAGTTTAGGGCCAAAAAATGCTCCAAAAACAGCAAAAACACACTTGCGGCTGTTCCTCCTCTCTTCTCCACGTTTTTTCTGGTCTTCTCTCTATTTTTTCAGTTCCCACACTTAGCTTTTATAGTTGGGCACCCGTGGCCTTTTAGATGACCTCAAACGGACCCCAAACAGGCCAAAAACTAACCTCGCAGTGCATAGTTGTCACCTTTTTGCATCATCTGCACACCTGGCACTCAGCTTTTTTCAATAATGCATCCCGCCACCACGTGAAGTGGCCCCAAAATATGGTCCTCATGATGAACTTTCTGCATAATTATCACAAGAAAATATCCACGTTGTGCCCGTACTTCTCCACGTGCAAGTATTGACCCCATTCGGCCTCCTTACGCCACTAGATGCCATCTAACGCACCTGCTTACCTCATGTCGTCGACCCGCGGATAGATTCCTCGAGAAGTTTTACGCGCTACCAACTCCTCCTTATTGTAGAAAAAACACATTGGTACTGATAATAGTGAAAATCGCTGCACTATGTACACCCTGTCCTACCTGTACACACGTGGGCCCCACGTAACCACCTGGCTATGGAAATTGGGTAATCCTTTATTCGATGCACCATGCATGTGTATGTACATATGCACAATCCCTTGCTCAAAAAAACTCCTGACATAATTTGCCCATCCCCTAGCCTGCTAGATCATTCATGATCAGCAGCAGCAAAGAGAGATATGAGACTCGCCGCATCACAGGTCTCCTTATCCCTCACAGACATTACTTGCTCCACAGACAGCTCATCCTACTCCACCATCATCAATCTAGCATGATACAATTTAAGATGCAATCCATTTACCCTTGACTTATATAGAACCCCATCCAGGTTAGCCAACTGATATGTACCATTCGAGAAACACTCCACTACCTTGAAAGGGCCTTCCCACTTAATTTGAAACTTCTTTTGGAAGGTGTTGTCCAGCTTACTGTTGTAGCGTAAAACCAAGTCATGCTTCTTGATACCCTTAATTTTGACCTTTTCATTTATCTTTGCCAAAGCCTTATCCTGCATCTACCCATAATGCTCCAATGCGCTCATCCTATCCAACTGAACCTCCTGTAACTGTAAGAGCCTCTCTTTGAATGCATTACTAGATGGCCCAAGTAGCTTCTCTAGCATCTTTACTGCAGGAAACTCTACTTCCCCAGGCAATAGTGCTTCCTTTCCATATACCAAATGAAATGGAGTAAACCCTGTACCTGTCTTCACCGAAGTACGGTAAGCCCATAATGCATTAGGCAATTCCAAATCCCAATTCTTTCCTTGGTGCTCTGTCACTTTCGAAAGAATCTGTACCAACTCACCATTGAATCTTTCATTTAAGCCATTACACTGTGGGTAATAAGGAGTGGTATGCTGGTGCCTAATCTTCATCTTTGTGCATAAGAAGTCTAGCAGTTTAGCTCTAAATCCTGGCCCCTTATCTGAAAGTAGCTCTAATGGCACCCCAAACTTGCAACATATTTCATCATACACAAATTTTGCCACATCCTTTGCAGTGATCTGTTTTACTGCTATAGCCTCTGCCCATCTAGAGAGATAGTCCACTACCGTCAAGATATAGCTTTTGCCCCTGCTTGTGATAGGTAACGGGCCTATTGCATCAATCCCCCACTTTTCAAACACACATCAAACGCCATAATGGTTTTTCGTAGCTCTGGCTTCAACACTCTCTTCCCAAATGCTTGACACCTATTGCAAGACCTACACCAATGGTGAACATCCTTGTGCAAACTAGGCCATACATACCCCTCTTGCAAAATCTTATGCAAGGTGATCTTTAGAGCAAAATGGCCACCACATGTGCCTTCATGATTCTCTTCCAACACTCTGTAAAGCTCCTCCCGCCAAGGTACACGTCTCAACACAAGATCAGCCCCTTTCATGTATAAGACATCACCAATCAATTTGTACATGTATGCTCTACGCACAAAGCCATACTTCTTAGACTTCTGAATCTCCTTTGGAATGATTCCTGTTAGCAAAAACTCCTCTTCTTGAGCCAAACTTTCCCGGCCATGATAAAGAGGTAAAGTTGTCCTCAACACAAATAGCTCCCCAATCATGCCTTGAGCTGCTTCATGTGCCTCTCCATTTAGAGAACGTTCAAGGTGTCTGATGATCCATGCTTCGAACTTTTTTAACAGGCCTTTAATTCTGAAACACATTTCCTTCAATGAGTTGTTCTTGCTCTTCCACACACCCAGCACTTGCTTCACCACTAACAAGGCATCACCTTTTATGCTCAACCTTCGAACCCCATGCTTCAAACAAATGTGTAATCCGGCTTCCAGAGTAGCATCTTCAGCCTCATTGTTACTATGAGCAGGCCTTTAATTCTGAAACACATTTCCTTCAATGAGTTGTTCTTGCTCTTCCACACACCCAGCACTTGCTTCACCACTAACAAGGCATCACCTTTTATGCTCAACCTTCGAACCCCATGCTTCAAACAAATGTGTAATCCGGCTTCCAGAGTAGCATATTCAGCCTCATTGTTACTATGAGCATCCAATTTGAACCCTCTCTTGCATACTAGCTTCCCCTCTGGATCATAAAGTGTTATACCCCCTGAAGCTGCATCATGGCTCTTTCTGTATGAACCATCAAAGAACAACACATGTGCATTGTTGATCTGTGGCACTTCTTTGACTACCTTTCTCACCACCTCTTCCTTAACAAGAAGGGGATTCTCCTTGTAGGTCAACAAATCAGCTAGGGTAGCCCTTGTACTATCTTCCACTAGAAAAGAGAACTCAAACTCTTGAAGCTCAATTACCCATTTCTTCACCACATTTGACATGTTAGTACCATTAATTAACTGTGGCAAAAAGTCATAACTCGTCAAGAAAACAAAAGGTCGTGGTAGCAAATAATGACGAAATCGTCGACAAGCAAATATTACACTGGCCATCACTAGCTCTACTTCCGAGAACTTTCTCTCCGCTACCAACTTCACTCGGCTTGCACAATACACTGGCCTCATATAATGGCTGCCCTTCCCCTTTTGCAATAGCATGGCTCCAATGGCATCATCCCCTACTGATGGATTTACATAAAACACTTTCTCCCAATCAGGAGCCTGCATGGCTGACAGCCCCCCTAACACCTCTTTCACCTGAAACACTTCTTCACACTTGTCATCCCATTGCAATGGATCATGCTTTGCCACTTGTTGTAATGGATAAAGAAGCTGCGAAGACAATGGAATAAACCGTGCCATGTACTTCACTTTGTGTATAAAAGTTGCCAATTGCTTCGTACTCGTAGGTGATGGAAGAAGAATAATAGATTTAACCTTATCTGGATCAGCCTCAATGCCATTTTCTGACACCATATGGCCCAATAACTTCACCCTTGGCTGTGCTAGATGACATTTCTTTGGATTTAATTGTCCTCCACATTCATCATAGCGAGCCAATACCATCTGCAGCTTCTCATGGTGTTCAACCCTACTGCTATAAACACAGAAGTCATCCATAAAAGCTTTAACACAACTACCAATGAATGGTTCCAACACCCAATTTGCTCTCTCTTGATAGAAGGAAGGTCCATTTGACAACCCAAATGGAAATACTGTGTAGCAATAGCAGCCCCATGGCGTAATAAAAGTGGTCTTTGTGCGGTCTTTACTAGCAATCTTCAATTGAAAATAGCCTGAAAAACCATCACACCCAATGTACCTCTCATAACCTGCCACTGAATCCAAGATCTGATCGATGAATGGAAGAGGATATGGGTTCTTCTTAGTGGCTGCGTTTAAGGGTTTAAAATCTACACAAATTCTCCACTTCCCATTCTTCTTTGGACTGACTACAACTGGACTCACCCATTCTGTGGTCTCCACAAGGACTATGAACCCTGCCTTCAATAACTTGTCCACCTCTTCTCGCAAGGCTTCCATTTGCTCTTGACCCATCCTTCTTAGCCTTTGCCGCACTGGCTTAGCACCTTCTTTCAGCTCTATATGCATCTTTTCGCCCTTGAACCCTCTGATCTCTTCATATGAAGTAATGAACAAATCAGGAAAACTAGCCAGCATGTGCAAATAAATATCCTTCTCCATAGCTGAGAGGTCTCCACTGATCATTTGTGTCATCAATTCCTGCTTCTTTGACAACTCAACCTTGGTTTGCATCAGCCCTTCAATCACTTCATAAGGCCCTTCACTTTCATCTTCAACCTCATTCGCAAATGCAACTAAACCAAACTCCTGGATTTCTTTGTCCATCAAAAGAAATGCAACATCAGCATCCTCATCACTGCTGGTAGTGCTATCACTGTCCTCATCTGTCACCGTGGAAGAGTCTTCATCACTAGACTCATCCTCATCTTCATAAAGCTCCTCTAATCGTTTCCTTGTGTCCATATTATAAAGCTTCTTGGTACCTGTCTTTCCATAGAGGCTAATCGTACCATGTCGCCAATCCTTGAACAGCTCCCACTGCACGTAACCATGGTCTGCTCAGTATAATAGGATATGCTCCCAACCCTGCTGGCATCACATGAAAATCAACCACTGCCTTTGCATCATATGCCTCCACTTCTAAGCTCTTTACAACACCCAAGCATTTTACTTTTTGATGGTTTGTCAATCTGATCCGGAAACCTAACACCCCAGCCACTGTGAGACCCATCTTCTCAATGCATGAGTGTGTTATGACGCATATTTGGGCTCCGCCATCCACATAACTTGTCCCAAATTTTTCCTTTTATGCCACACATCTACTATTGGACAAATGTCTAGTAGCTCATCCATTGCCAACACCTTTACTGAACCTCTCTCTGGCTCTTTCTCCATTGTGTTAACCATCCTCTTCCACTGTCGCTTTAGCTTAGGCACCATCTCTATAAGCTGCCCAAAAGTAACATCTACCTTCTTGCTTGTCAGATCCTCCTTTAAGTCATAGCTTAATTGCCCATCCCTTAGTGGAAATCTGAAACATGAAACTTGCGACGAGCCCTGCTTTTCCTCTTGGCCTTGACATCCTCGCCTTCATGGCTCTTTCCCTTCTTCTTGCTAGGACTTGGGGCACTTATTCCTTCCTTGTCTTCTATAGTCCTCTTCCCAATAGGCATCACTAATGTATCTTTTAGCTTTGATGCCTTCTCCAAGGTGACTACACTTAGCACTTTTGTCTTTCCCTTTTCCTCCTGGGTTAATCCATTGGTTCCTTCATCTCCCTTAATTTCGATGCCATAATCATTTGACCTAGTTAGCACCTGTCTTGGCGATGGATACATGTCTCCCCCCATCCTTGGTGGCTTATCACATTGCGGGCTGATGTGACCCAACTCTCCACAATTGTAACATGTGGGCGTCTGCCTCCAAAACCTACCATTGCTTTGTCCAACACCATTCCTAGGCCTTTCTTCACCTCCTGGCTGATTTGTAAACCTCCCTCAACCTCGATTATTTCCCACTTGACCTAGCATGTTTAGGCTGAGATTCTTCATCAAATCTACCACTTGCCTCATGTCTTGCCTTAGCCCATCATCTTGCACCGATGTAGTAACCACTGCTGGCATAACCTGAGTAGTAACAAGAACCACTGGTTCATGATGAACCCCTGACATGCGACCTTGTAAAGACTCTATAGGCTGAAATTCAGACCTCATGGGCAAAGACTCCACCCCTATATGGCTCATTTTCCTCAACTTCCACTCTTTGTTCCTTGCTACCTCTAGTGCATCTTCATATGTCCTAGGCTTCTTTAGCTCCACTCTCCAACGTATATTCTCCCAAAGACCATCCAAGAACCTGTCCTTCTTTATCATGTTAGGCGGGGGTACCTGTGGTGCTAAGGCCTTGCACATCCGCTCCCATGCCAATGAGAACTTACGTATGTACGCATCTACTGGCTCACCTTCCTTTTGCACCAAACCTTGTACTTCTTGCCACACTTTGTTAGGATCTTCTATCTTTACAAACTCCATTTCCAACCCATGCCTTAGATTGTCCCAACTCAATCTTATAGGTGGATCCGCTGCACACAACTCCTCTTCAAATGTTTTGGACCAGACTCGTGCATCACTCTTCAAACAAATTTGGAGAAGACGTAACATCTGCGCAGGGTCATGAATCTGGTTGCTAATGTAGGCAACCTCCATTTTTTGCCAAAAAATCTTCCACATCTTCATCACTTCTTCCATGAAACTCCGGATAAGAGAAAGCCATGGCTACCCAAGTTACAATGCTTTGAGAACCCCTTCGAACACACGTGCAAGAACCCAAAACTTTTGACTACCCAATCCCCAGAAACTTCAATGGAGCTCAACTTTAGATAAGGACAAACACATGCACATCAAATGAGTTTTCATAGTTGATCATCGGAATTACAACAGGCAAAGGACATTCCAAGATCTCTCGTAATCTTCTTGGCGCGAACATAAAGACTATGCGCTGCTGGAAAAAAATCTTCCTGGACACATGAACATTTATCTGGATTCTTTGAGTTAAATGAAAAATGAGTGAATTGAGGGCCATTTTGATCATCCATTAAAGCCAACCATGCAGCTCCCAAGAAGGCACGCCTGACTTATCCTCTGATTTTGCCAGAATTTCGGCAGCATAACATCATAAATGGCTTAAAAGACCAAAAAACCAGCCATCATAACTTGGGAAAATTTCGACAGAGTTTCCCCAGAAGTAGAGCAGTAAGAACCCAAAATATAGATTGTATGTGTAAGATTAGACTGCCAACAATAGAACTCGAGCATCAAGTAGGAATCACTAGTACATAGCCTATGGCGAGGTCACGAAAAGGGTGCTCCAGCTATCTGTATCACCGAAAGGATCTCCACATTTGAGAATCCCCCAGCTCAATAAAAACCTCACGCTATCGACCCTCACACGAAGGCTAATGCAAATCGCGTATAGTCAAGTCTCAAAAATGACTATCTTTCAGACCAAGTCTCAGAAATGGCTGAGACTGCCAAATACAACCAAGTATGGCTCCACAAATGCGTACAATGGCAGTTTCCACAAGTAACGTACAACCCAGTAGACAATGCGCTCAAATAGGCGCCAAGTGATGCATACCCGCAACAACTGCAAGTGACATCACTGCTAGTATATCACTGTACTCCAGCTACCTGTACCTGTGTGAATCACCTGTACCTGCACCTGTCTCTGTAACCTGTAACCTGTAACCTGTAGCCCCGAATCTCGAAGCTTGAAGCTCGAAGCAGAAGGTACTCGAAGAAGATCCTCCGTGGGGGAACCAAAAGAATGTGAGCGAGATGAAAACACACACAACGCCTCTATAATGACCCGACACACACTCTTGGAATGATACACACACACATTATGGGGCACCACTCGGCTTACACAACCAGCCTGGCCGAGACAGGAAACACACAAACGGAGTGAGAAGAGAGAGATTTCCCACTTGCCCACTCAACACTCACACATACACACTCACACACGCACTCTCAATTCAGCTCAAAGGAGGCAAATTGCTGTTGTTTAGACTCAATGAAGCTCAGCCCAGCACCAATGGGGCAAATAGTTTACACAGTATTGAGGAAATACACCAGATACAACCACAAAGTTAAGCAAAGGCTTCACTCACCGGAGACGATTACACAAAAAAATAGCAGAAAATCTGTGAGGAATTTCACAAAATGGACAGCCCCATTGCGTCCAGAACGCCCAAAAACCTCAGTCTACAATGTCAAAGTGCTCAAATCCGACCTCGGATGAGCAATTTAGGGCCAAAAAATGCTCCAAAAACAGCAAAAACACACTTGCAGCTGTTCCTCCTCTCTTCTCCACGTTTTTTTTGGTCTTCTCTCTGTTTTTTCAGTTCCCACACTTAGATTTTTTAGTTGGGCACCCTTGGCCTTTTAGATGACCTCAAACGGATCCCAAACAGGCCAAAAACTGACCTCGCAGTGCATAGTTGTCACCTTTTTGCATCATCTGCACACCTGACACTCAGCTTTTTTCAATAATGCATCCCGCCACCACGTGAAGTGGCCCAAAAATATGGTCCTCATGATGACCTTTATGCATAATTATCACAAGAAAACATCCACGTTGTGCCCGTACTTCTCCACGTGCAAGTATTGACCCCATTCGGCCTCCTGACGCCACTAGATGCCATCTGACGCACCTGCTTACCTCATGTCGTCGGCCCGCGGATAGATTCCTCGAGAAGTTTTACGTGCTACCAACTCCTCCTTATTGTAGAAAAAACACATTGGTACTGATAATAGTGAAAATCGCTGCACTATGTACACCCTGTCCTACCTGTACAGACGTGGGCCCCACGTAACCACCTGGCTATGGAAATTGGGTAATCCTTTATTCGATGCACCATGCATGTGTATGTACATATGCGCAATCCCTTGCTCAAAAAAACTCCTGACAACGCCTAGCGTATGCCAATCACTACCCAAAGATTGAGCCCCAGAATTCTAACTACAGCATGTTTGGGAAGCCACTACCCATGCTTTACATTGGGTGTAGAAGATAATGCTAGTATGCGATGAGGGTGTAGAAGAGGATGCTAGTGACTGCAAGGGTGGAAGAAGAATGCATTGGGCAGCTGGAGATGGTGACAAGTAGCTCATGTTTGAGGTTTGCACGGTAGGAATGCTAGTGCATTATGGAAGAGAGCTTGCATCATCATCAAGCCAATCACCAACAAAGGAGTTGGGACACAAAAGGAGCAATATATCACACTCAAAGAGAAGGAGCTAGATGAAACCGCAGTGGAAGGTGATTAGACCTATCTTCTACCACACGCTCTGTGTGTGTAAGCAACAGTAGCTATGCAATCGCCTACTCCTCAAGACCTTGGCACCACAATTCCTATATGATTTCTTCGCCCAATGAGGCCGTCTCCCGTGGTAGATTCATCGCAACTTGAAAAAGTCTGGGTCAGGGCCAACAAAAATAAAAGGCACGCATAAAAACTCTGTGTGTGTGTGTGGGCCAATGCTTTTAACTATAGATCTCTCTCTCTTTCTCTTTCTCTCTCTCTCTCTCTCTCTCTCTCTCTCTCTCTCTCTCTCTCTCTCTCTCTCTCTCTCTCTCTCTCTCTCTCTCTCTCTCTCTCTCTCTCTCTCTCTCTCTCTCTCTCTCTCTCTCTCTCTCTCTCTCTCTCTCTACGGTATAGCTCGCACAAACGCACTGTCTCTGCCTTTTTGAAACCAGTCTGCACCAGTTCTGATTGGTTTGAGCAGGTTTCTATACATATAACAATGAAGGATTTTTCTTTTCTAATAAAACGGGCTCCAGGAAATTGTTTCATTATTGGGTATCTAGTGCAGATATCATGTCAAAAACAGAGAAGGACACAAGAAGGCTGGGGAGGAGGACGCATGCACGAGTGATGTGGGAGCCAAGCAGGGGATTGAGGATGGCTGCGAGGACTGGGATGTAGTTGTGGCTTTTTGGTGCGATGGATAGCTCAACCAAAGCGCAGTCAACTCGTTGGGGGCAATTGGCCTGCGAGCGCACATGCAACTCTTGGAGGTGGCAGGAATGTGGAGTAGGAGATAACAAATGCAAGCATAATAGATAGCTAACAAAGTGGCTTAAAGGCACTATTGGAGTATATCTACGTTCGATTTCCATCATTTTGTGGGCATTTTTCCTTCGAGTTTTGCTGGGAGAGAAGGCTCAACGAAGGCATCTACTAAGATCCCAGCTGATAAAATTGAACATGCGCTAGTATGTGTGCCAAATCCTTTTTTTTGGGCTCCAATAGGGACATTGAAAACACAGTTTGAAAAAGGGTTAATAAAAAAGAATCTTGAAAATCTTTTGGTTGGGGAAATGATGGCGTAGGACGTCATAGCAGTGCACTCGATGAGTGAGGGATGTGTAAGGGAGGCATGTAGGAGTTAGTGGTGATGGTTATGGGTGGCGTAAGGTCAAGTTCATTGAGAAGGACGGGAGGAGAGTGCATGCTATGCATGTCTTTTTTTGTTATCATGATGTTGCGGAAGGGAGCTATTGCAAGGGATTACCCTGGCGGTTTAACTTTTCTCTCCTTTGCCCACAACAAGGGTTCAATTTCCACAAATCTAGAATGACATGCTTGTTTTCCTTGCGCTCGCATCAGTTTGTCAAGGGTGTTGCTCATATTTGCTCGAAAATTGGCTTTGCTTGGTTTTCTTTGCTCGTTGATTGGAAACCCTCTAGATGTGTTAGGGTGATGTGAGAGCACCTATTTTGCCATGTGTTCTTTGAGAATAGAGTTAATGACAAGAATTGCATTTGGCAATTGTCACACATATTGCAAAGCTTGACCACATTAAAGATGACATAGCATAGATTGGTGATTTCATGTGTTAATTTGCATTGTTGATGTGCCAAATGTATGATTGAATGGTTCAATTGTGATTCGGTGCACTAAGATTAAGTGTGTGTGCACTCTAATTGAGGGTGTGTATGCCTAATTTTAGGTGTGTGCGCACTAATTTGCCTTTATGTGCCCTAAAAATCATTGTGTTATCAGGGATTTGTTAAATGTGATGGTTGACTTGTGGTATGGTCTTTGACACAATTAGAAAAGTGTGTGCTTAATGTGCAAATTTGATGAAATTAACACATGTCTGTGCACGTTCAAATTGGTTAAAAACTGACAGTTATTAGTGTGTGCATAAAAATTGATTAATGTGCATGTTTAATTGGATTTTTATTTACAAATTGATGTGTGCAATGATTAATTGATGCATATTTGGACTCAAAACATAATTTTACACTAATTGCACAAATTTTTAACCTAATTTTGCCGATTTTAATTGTCTATTCGTAATTTCGTTGGTGAAATTAATTGGCAATTAAGTTGATATGCAAAATGAGATTTTATTTGGTTGCACCATTAACCTATGTGTGTAATCGTTCATAAAGTTTCTTGGGTATTGTTTATATTATTTTTTATTTCTTGCTAATTTTTGCATAAAGTTCTAATTAATTTCATAAAATCTTGATACTTTGTGATCTTAACATGCTATTTCGAATGTGTGATCATGCATGGTTTGGAGCATTTTTGTGCCCTCATTTATTGAGTTTTGTGTGTTTTGCTATTTTCAGGGACCATGTTGATGAGTTTATCATTGTAATTGATGTTTTTGGTAAAGTTTGCTATTTTTGGCATGCTTGTATATGTCCAATGTAAACAAGAGTGATTTATTTTTTGATGATTTTTTGAGGTTTTTGATTTTTTGGGAAATTTTTGAATTTTTTTTTGGCCATTTTTGGTTGATTTGTTGAATTTTCAGGCTAATTTGACATTTTTGAATATGCTCCGAACGATCGATGATCACTACGAACTTGATGGTAAACTTTCAACTCTTGCTGCAAAAACAGTTTTGGGTCGAATTCCGGACCTTTGTTGAGAACCTCCTTCTATTTCCAATTCAAAGGTTTAAGAAAATTAAAAAAATCCCACTCTGTGTGTGCTTATTATCTCCCTCTCCCTCTCCCCTCCCCACTTTCTGACTTCCCCATCCACACTCTCTCTCCTCCCTCCCTTAAAAGAACGCTCTCTATCTCTCTCTCTCTCTCTCTCTCTCTCTCTCTCTCTCTCTACTTCACTCTCTCTCCTCCTCTTGTCTCTCAAAATAAAAGCTCTCATTATCATTCTCTCTCTACTCTCTCTCTCTCTCTCTCTCTCTCTCATTCCACTTGTGCTTATTATTATCTCACACTCTCACTTCCCCTTTCGTTGCTCAACAGTCGTTGGACCTGCTTTCCTTTCAACACGCTACAAATCGTGTGCACACGACGTACACTCTCGCTGCTCATGTGCGTCGTGCTCGCGTGTTGTCAATACCTTAATACACACACACACACACACACACACACACACACACACACACACACACACACACACACACACACACACACACACACACGACATACGCACACACTCCTCCTTTTTCTCTCTCACCCTCTTTGCATGCACTGCGTCTTCATCATATGTACGCTGACCAATGCCATGCCATCATGTGTTGGCGCCATCTCTAACTGTAGTCTGCACTAAACACCTTCTCAACGACACGTGCTGCCAGGTATTAATTTACTCTTTTTTTTTAAAGACTTAGCTTAAGGTATTTTAACTTTTAGATTGTTTTGTTTTATTTTGGTTGATTTTAAAAAAAATTGATTATTCCATTAGCCTTTATTTAATAAATATAGAAAATTTGATAAAAATAAATAAAAAGTCTAAAAGTTTATAGGAAAAAGTTAAATAAAAAAGTATCAAAAGCAAAGAACAATGAAGGGGTTAAAAATTCCAAATAAAATCCATAAAAAAGAAAATTCATAAAAAAGAAAAATAGAAAATTTTTTAAAGAAAATTTAGATGAAAATATTTATTATATTCCAAAAATAAAAAAAAATCAAAACTAATTAGAAAAAATCAAAAAGTAATAGAATAATTAAATAAAAGCTCAAAAATAGAAAAAAATAAAATAATCACAAAAAACTAAAAAATCGATAAAAATCTGTAAAAACATTGAAAAGACAAAAAACCAAAAATCAAAAAGAAAGAAAAGAAAATAAAAAAAAGAGTGCAAATAATTTCAGCAAGGTGACCACATGCACTAGCAAGCAGCTAGAAGGAAAAAGCATGACAAAGCTGAGTCATGAGCGAGTTGAAAATTTAAAAAAAAAACCATCGAGAAAAGGCAAAAGCAAATCAAATGTGCTTAAAACAAAGCGATTAGAAACACATTGAAACCCACTAGCCAAAAAAGATCCCTCAAAACCTCGATACGAAAATCGATTTTCAGTAAATCTTGACCACGAGTAATTATTAACGGGCTAGAATTGCAAATGAAGGCTGAGATATTGAGTTGCTCTTGGAGAAAACTGAAAAAATAAGTCTTCAAACTCGCTAAAGCTTTAAACTTGTGACATGAAAATTGGAAAACCTTCAAAATCGGGTCCTAATCCCTTCAGCTACAAAATGTCCTTATTCTAGCCATGTTCAAGAAAGTTATGCCACAATTCAATTGAGAAAGACTAGACGAGCTAATAGTGATAGTGTAGGCTACAAAATAGCAAGTGCAATCATTGCGTATTGAGACTTAGTGCATGACAATCAAGACCTAGGACCGGAAGACCGAGGGCACATTTAAAGATTGTTGGAGATTAAAGCTTTAAGACTCTAATTTTCTATCATTTCAAAGGGTTGCAGTCAATTCTAACTCATTCGACCTAGAGTCAACCAACTCTTGTGAGTCTGAAGAACATTCAACATAAAAAATTGTCATGGCACAAGCAATCTTTTCAACCCAACCAGGAGAAAACTCTATTGAACCACATCAAAATCTGCTAGGAGATAGCTTTATAGATTAAGAACGACATGGAATCAAATAAGTAGAGGATTCAAGTGTACCAGAGCCAATCACTAGTGCTAGTAGCACGAAGAATAGTACAAGTGAGAAAATCTTATAGGTCTATGGATATACTAGAGAAAGTCTTATACACAAATACCAAGATCCAAAGAACTCCCATATGTCTATAAATTTTAGAGTGAAGCCAGATCCAAAGAACTCCCATATGTCTATAAATTTCAACGGAGCCAAGTATTGCAAGCTCAAACATGAGGTGCAAATAAATGTTCAAAAAATTGACCCAAGTTGCTATCCAAAATTCAACACAAGTCAACAAACCATACATTTGATACATATGCAATTAGGATCATTGTACATGGACAATAGTGGTTGATTCTATTGTTGAGATCCATAATTAGAAAACCCAACAGATCATTCAATGGAAGCAAGACTTATCACAGAACCAAACCAAAGGTAGTAAAAAGGTCAAGATGGACCAGTCTATAGCCTGATGTTAAGTGTTCTAAAAGAGGATGCTGACAATTTGGCCAACACAAAAGCAAAAAATTCTCAACAAGAGCTTGACATGAAAGAGTCAATTGAAATGCTACCCATAATGATATACTATTCAAATTGTCCCAGGAACCCAGGCAACAGGGACACATCAACTACAAAGCAAAGCATCGAGCAAACTAGAAATGCAAATTTCAATGTAAGTTCTCGAATCTAACTGGTCAATTTTTGTACATTCAAGTGTTCTCGCATTACCATTGGAAATGCAAATCTCAATGTAAGTTCTTGGATCTAAAAGGTCAATTTTTGTACATTCAAATGTTCTTGCATTACCATTAGAAACACCAATAAAAGCACTCCAAGTTCAGAATGTGCATGAAGATGCACAAGCACCTGAAAGGTTTAAAATGGAACCTCTAGAAAATAAAACTCATGCGTGGATTTAGTCAGAGCACAATGCTATCATCAAAGGTAAAAAAGAGTTAGGTTTGCAAATGATCGTGCATCCACTGTTGCCAATAGTGTGCAATTTTCTAGGAGCCTAAGAGATACATCAAAGCATATGTTGCTAGAATTGTATGGCACACATAATTCCTATGCACATTATGTAGATTGAGATGGGAAACTGTACAAAAGATATTGATCAACATTTGAGACGCCCACGTACCAACTCATAAAATTATGCCCTATGCTAGATCAAGAAGGATGGTTTATCTCTAAGGAAAGAATCCTTTATTTCCCATCCTCTCTAGAGCTAAATGGTTTTACTTGAGTGAATTTAGACATCTGTCCAAAGACAAACTATCATCCACTAGAAGTCAATGTTCAACATTATAATTTGACAAGAACATATTATGACCAAGATGGGTGTAGGTATTATGACCAAGATGGGTGTAGGTATAGAAAAGAGTCTATAATATATGATGCTTTGAGTCTTGCATCCATAGAAGCTCATGTAGGAGACCCATGAGATAGACAATATCAAGGCAAAGATGGTGCTATTTATAGGGAGACATATGTCATGTTTCACAAAGATACATAAGAAACTACACAAAAGGTTTGCAAATGTCAAACGTTGACAGTGCGACACACAATATGCCTTCACATCCCCAAAAAACGATATCAAACCTCAACCAAATAGTATCATGGAGAAAGCATCAACGATCACCCTAGGAAGGGGGGAAACTACAAATCCATCAAGCTTAACTCTTATACCAGAGCCACGACGTCAGTTAGAAGCCCTAGATCTTCTAGCCAGACCCCTTCAAAGGTAAAGCAGTTACCAGATCATATAGTTGTTTAAAGCTACCAATTGACCAAGATTCCATCAAACTTCAATGACGAATGCTTGTATGAATATCATCAAGGAATAAGGTTTCAACTGAATTCCACAAGTCAATCAAAACCCGAACAACCCAATAGTGTTTAATCAATTGCATGTGACCAAGCTCACACATGCATATCAAGATGTAGACGGTAATGAATACCAACAAGTTCAAAACCTTGTACAAACCCCCTACAAATGGTGAGTCTAAAGTAAAATCTTTTCCCAAGTTGGTACAAAACCTCAAGTTGCCAAAACAAGTGATAGATAGCTCAAAATTGACGAAAGCTAAAGCTTAGAAAGCTACACAAAGATCAACACTAAAACCTCCTCCAAAGAGACAAATTCTACCAAAAAGTATAGTGGATCTTATAAGATCAAAATTCACTCAAATACAGGTAGATAATGTGCAACAATTACAAGCAAAAAGTGTAGTGTTGCAGCCAAGTGAGCCAAGACCTACTCTAGCAAGTGATGGAAGCAAGGAAGATGCTAAAAAATTTCAACTTAGAGAAAAAACCATAGCAAGAGAAATCAGTACAAAAGGAAATCTCAAGAAGATCAAGTACCACATCATTGTCAAAATAAAGAAAAGTTGTCAAGAGAAGCAAATCTACATTTTCAACCAAACAAAGACCTCATGTCTTTCCCACATGGCAAAATTGTGGCCAAACACAAATGCATGATGCTCCAAAATTCATTAGCATGTCTAGAAATATATGAGTAGAATACTAGGGAATTATTTTCACCACCATTCAAATAGATTTGCAAATTTTTGAAGCTCAATTTCATGTGATGGTAAAAGATGTACCAAACGACATTATATTGGGAAAGCCACTATCCCATACACTTCTAATACAAGTTTCAATTGAGATATGATCTTTAAAGGCATCCACAAATGAAGAGAACTAGAATTGGTCACCAAAGAAAGATGGCACAAGTCTTTCAAGCACAATATAGGTGAAGACCAATACTAAAGTAGAGCTTATTGGACACCCAACAAAAACCTAGATGAGCTTGTGAAGTTAAAACACAATAGGTACCAACCACAAAAATTACTAAAAAAGAAGTGTTATTGATACAAGTGGTAAAGAATTTTGAGGTTTCAAAAACCAAGGAGCAAGAAGAAGCCCGATGGTCTGTCTGACTGCCAACTTAGTCAATAGATGTAAGTCCTAGTGAAACACAAAGTCTTGAATCACCTTCCCCAGAGAACCAACTAGCTCATGATGAGACCACACAGAAGAAGTACATGTATCTCCAAAAGAGAAACCAATGACGGTAGCTATAGTACTCAGCAATGCAAATCAAGTAAGTGTTTGATGCAACACTCTATTGGATAAAGAAGCAAAGATCAATACGGTTTCAAATAGCATTGAAAGAATACTTGATATTACTCCATGCAAACAGGATAGTAAAGCAATACTAGGTATGGCTACAATTCAAGGAGAACTGGTTGTTATTCTTAACATCCAAAAGCATGAAGAGCATGTAAAGTTTCAAGTAATTATTTCACAAGAGATGCTTATAGATGATATCCTTGGTCATCAATGGTTAGACCAACACAAGACCTATAAAGAAGACATAGTGCTATTACTCTTCTTTCCAAGTGATAGCAAGCAACTCTTACACGTATTTCTGATGTTGGATTCAAAATTCCAAATGTCACAAGATCATCGACACATCTTACAGACAAAGGTAAAGCTAAAGTGGGCTCTCAAAAGACTAGGATAAAAGATATTACAACATGTGCCTCTACATCAAAGAACCCTATTGGATTTTTTTCCTCAAGCAATGCCAACTTTCAAAAGTCTCAGCCATTCGCTGAACCAAACAAAACCTCAACAGAGAAACTTAGGAAAGCAAAGGTATATCAACCCAAGTACTCATTAAAGCAAGAGAAAGTCAAGAAAGTGTTTGTCCCAAGAAATTTAGTAAAAGTCAGTGACTTAGTGTGGATAGAAGATGGAAGATCAACACACAAAAACATAAACACATGGGATGGATAGCATCACAGTAAAATTTGGAAGAACAAGAGTACTATAAGGGTAACACACAAATATGGGTAACAAAACCAAAGATCAGAGCATATGAAGTGCAATCAAAAACCTTTCAAAGGAGAAGGCCAAATGGGTATCAACCTCCACAACATCCTAGGATACCTAAGAAGAGGCAATACAAAAGAACAACACCGAATGCTACTAATGTATACTACTATCCTCAAGAAGAACAAACCAAAGGTGGAGTCCAAAGAATCTTCTTCTTGCATAAAGGTTTTACAAAGGCTATATGGAGAGTTGGAAACCAGTCAACCAAAGGCCAACAAAGCTTACAAACAAGCTGCATAAAGACATCAAGAGCTCAACAAGACCTCATGTTAGACAAAGTCATCAAAGAAGCTATGAAGGTAATAGGAGGATTTCTAATGCTCTTAATCAAAGGTCAAATACCAACAGTCAACAAAGGTCTACAACAACATCAAAGTCTCCTTTCAATAGGCCTAATTGGAGAATCAAATGGACAATGGAGTGTTCACAACCAAAGACATACAACCCAATTGACATAGCTATAGATTCAAAGGTGACTAAACATGTATGGCAAAAGAAACCATCAATGCTGGTACTTCAATAATCCACTCTTTGAGGATTCAAGCTTACTTGTACCTAAAGATATGTTTGTGGTAAGCACGAGAATGTAAAAAGTCAATTTTCTAGGGTGCAAAAAAAAAACAAACTCTTTGGCATAGTGAAAGTTGTGTTGCTAAGCCCGAAAAGGAGCAAAGCATTAGTCCCAAAGCTTCAAGTCTTAATAAGCTATGTGCTAAGAATCATAGTTATTATGTTTACGCTCAATCTAGAAGAGTTGAGCTTATCTAAGTCAGGTCGCTTGTGCTAGAAGAGATGATCATAAGAGTCAAAATCTATAAACTTAATAATGGTGGAGTGATGTAGAGTCCTATACTCATGCACAATGCAGAGTAAGATGAGAGAACATATCCTCGACAATGAAAACCCTTCCTAAAGGACTGCCAGCTTGTAAAGCCATGCAATATGCTTTTATAGCTACACCTATTTTTTGAAGAATTCCTCAATAACCTTTCTTGCCTCACATTTCTTTTTCATGCATTTCTATGTATGCATATAGGATATCCCATCACCATTGGGCATATGCATTAGACACTCTTTTTTGCTTCCACCTATGTGCCTTGAGTGGACTACAATGGCAAACTACCTTTCCACATTGCTACCCTTATATTTGTTACCAGCTTATTTTTATATACATCAGCAAATAATCCCTTTAGTACTTTATTAATATTTCCCATGCTCATAAGTACTCCTATGATGTACGTATCCCAAGAGCACTTTTTTCCCATTGGGTATTTCACTTTGGTCATCTAGATGTTAGACCCTAATTTAGACCCTCACTTCTCTCCTTCTCTTGTACAAACTCTGAAAAAAATAAAGAGCCACCTCGCCATCATGCTATCACAATGAACAATGCAACATCATCATCTCACACCATATTTAAGTTTGGACATTCATGTACGATAGTGGAATGAACCTCACCAAAAAATTCATTGACCAATGAAGACAATATAGACCATCGACAACCTTCCAACCTCCATGGACACTTCTCAATAGGATGGAATGTTAATTGGGCTGACGTCATTTAATAAGATCTACTAAAGTCCCAAGCCTAGCGATTTCACATCAAGGATGAATACAATGAAACTGTGAAGATTGGATTTACACATTTTTCCAATATAGCCATGTATTTTGTAAATTCTCAATTTATTTCAATCCATTGTAATAATTGTGTTGTGTTATGGGCTCTATGGGAGTTCCAAGTTGTAAATAATATGCCAATTAGTGTGCCTAGGTTGCAGATATAGTAAGTTGTCGATCCCTAAAGGCCTTAGGCACCCAAACATTGCACATTTTAACCCTAGGTACATAAAATGATGTGTAAAGGGAATCGGGGTCCTCACCCTCATTTATTGAGAGCACCTCTAGTGAGAGCTTATGTGGTGTGTGGTTATGGAGTCCTTGAGCTTCTCCCTCCTCATGTGACTTGATTAATACTAATCAATGCTCTTAATTCTCTTTCACTATGTCACTTTCACTTTATACTGATTGCCTTTGATGCTTTGGATAACTAGATTTTAACTAGTTAGTGGTTTATTGATCTTTAATTGTGTGTGATTGACCTCTATTCTTTGTGTGTGCATGTAGGTTTGATTGGAGCATGGATGCTTGATAGATCTATGTGTATGTGCTTGTGATTAGTATGCTAAATGATGGGATTAGTGTTGTTGTGCATCATTGAAATCGTAAGTGTGTGTGATTGAGTTGATTATATGAGAAAAAATGGATGTGGAGATTGTCAATCTTGTGGCTTAGCTCTTGTATAAGCCAAGAAACTCACCTCATAAAGTTAATTGTTTGTGTTATCATGATTAGCTCACTAATCTTGTGTGAGTGTTTCCATGTCCTAACTACGTAACTCATCACTCTGGATTGACATGTATGTGTTGGTCATTGGACCTATCGTATGATGGTATCCCCAAAATGTATTTATGGTTTGAGAAATGCTTGAACATTCTATTAGCTGACTTTGCTCTAAATTTCAACTTGTCAACATGTTACAAGAATACTATATAAGCAAGATATATAGGGAGATGGCTACATGAGTAGCAAGACTAATATAGATTCCTATGCAGCTTTTTGTTTCTCAAGATTCTACATGAATACCGTCGCACATGGAAATGATTGCATTTGAGAACTATCTTTTGTGAAACACAAATATGCATAATATTCCTTTGATGCTTAAGATTCAATTTTCTTCACATCATGCATGCTATTTGACACCATTTCATTATCAAGTCATTATACCAAAGGGTGGGCCTAATTATGAAATAAATTTGTGCTAGAACAAGGGCTCTAATTCTATTTTCTTGTCAAATTTTACATCCAAATTTCATCATATTGATTGTAGTGGTGATTGATCCACAAATACAAAGATATATCACTCATATTAATCTTCTTCTCTATTTTTTGTGAATTCATAAAACGCTACTTTCAACTATCCTCCACATCTATGGTGCAAAAAATGAGCTCTTACAAATTGGTACCTACTAGGACATATGCGACAAGTTACCCACTCACGGAGGAGGGTAGATATGAGTGCTATGAAGGTGCTCATTGGTCCTCTTGCTCGTCATTAAGCTCTACCTTGAGTACATCCTAATATACCTTGGCCAATGTATCACCACAATAGTCCCCTAAGTTTTGGGGTGCAATAGATTTTGAAATGTCCCCAAATGTGTGGATAGGCATGATGGAGAGAGAGAGAGAGAGAGAGAGAGAGAGAGAGAGAGAGAGTCATGTTCCTTCAATATACTCTACGTCCAAGAACATGAGCTCCATAGGAGAGCTAGGCTTCACATGCGTTACAGGGGATATGAATGTTTTTATGGAGGTGAGTCATCTAGGTATGTAGGTGTCCTTACCCTTATTTGGCACGATCTTCATCCTATCTAGCTTATGGATCACGCTTTTGATTGTTGTCCTACTTTTCTTGTTGTATCACCCTTTGGTCCTCTACATATTGTCAACATATATGCTCGTAATGTGATGTCAAAGAGAGATACACTATGGGATTGTTGAGATCCCTTGAGGCCTTGGCCTCCTTGGGGATGATTTGAACATGGTGCTGCAGGCAATTGATACTACCACTCTGGTCCCCATTGTTGGTAGACTCCCATGATCGATAATCGGCATCTATCACACCCCATCTATGTCTCCATGGTGACACAATTCATCATTCATGTCAAGCATCATCATGCAAATCCCTTGATGAGGTGGTGGTCATTTTTTTTTGGTATGCAACATTGTATTAGGATTTTTTGGAACCATTTCTCTTTTGTCACTAAAGCCATGGCTTAGCATGTCAAGCAAAAAATTGTTATGGCATATTTTTTAGCTGAGTCACATGAGTTTGCACCTTCTCAGCATAATTTATTGCTTAAAGCATAGCACGTATTAAAGGATGAGGAAGTTTTGCAGACACAAAAATTTAGGTTCTTAGGTAGCATGCCCTTCAAGGCTATCAAGATGCTTCTAAGGGATTATTTTCTAGACTAAAGTGCAAACACAAATTATGAATGCATTGCATACTAGGGATGGGGACATTGTTGAGGACCCTGTAGCTATCATGAAAACCTGTGAGAAATATTTTGATAATATATTCAATAAAACTATGGTACATTTTGAGGTAAGGCAAAAATCTATGGATGACTTGTTACAAACAACTGATGCATGCATTGAGCCTTCCATAGCAACATGGCTGGAACAAAATTTTGAGGAATCTAATCTCAATTATGCCCTTTCTAAACTAGAAAAGAGTTTGGGATTATAAACATTTCTCTTAGAGCCTAGATCTACTACATAGTAGATTTCAGCAATGCTTTAAGTTGCCTCTGCAATGTTGGGTTGCAACCACCAATTTCCTTGTTCCTACTTGTGTTGGGTCAAAAATTATAGTCTGCATGTCACTAGATGATTGTTGGTGCCATTCTATATTGTTATTAATATTCATAGTGTTTGACTATAGGCTCATGTGTAGTTTCTTGAGTCTACATAAAGTATTTTTGGGTATTGCTAGGCATTCTTGTTGATAATAGTAAAACCATACAACTATCACAATATTTCAGTACTTGCCTAGTAATGTTACTGGGTCTACATTGCTTTCATTAATTAATTAACACCCAAGATTCCTTCCACCCCAAAAGGCTAATGGATTTTATCACTGAGATCTAAGCTGGAGGTGATGCACACGCCGCATTCCCCCTCCTCCCATCGCTCTGTGCCGGTAGTTTCCACCGATCTCCCCATTGCCTTGCAGCGTGGGGGATGCATGATGTTGCTCCTTTCCCTCAGTCTGCTCGTCATCCTGCTGAAATCTTGCAGCACCTCCATTGCATGTCTCCACAGCAGAGCCATAGCTTGGCCATCAACAAGGGCGATCAGAAGATTGGCCATCAGGAGGTGCCACAACTTGGCCTACACACAGGAGCCGCGAGAGAGAGAGAGAGAGAGAGAGAGAGAGAGAGCAGCCCTTCGCCATCATACTTTTCCCCCCAAGATATGCACAATCCATTGCTACCCTGCAGATAAACTCGCACCATCCACCTCCAACCTGCCTTGCCCTACAAATTGGCGTGCACAATACCTCCCCTACATGAGCTTCTGCAGCACCAAGCAGGTCGTCCAACTCTACACTTGCCTTCCTCTACACATGCTAGGTCGCTTGCACTCCCTTTCTATGCACAATGTTCTGCGCCTCTCTTCCTCTTTCTGGCTCACCTGCACCCGTGCGATTGCGTCACCGCCTTGAGAGCAAAAAAGATAGTTGCATTTCCCTCGCCTTTGATCAAAACTCTCTCTCTCTCTCTCTCTCTCTCTCTCTCTCTCTCCACATGTTGACTCCTTGCGTTTTCACTTTGGAGAGAGGAGAGGATCTCTAAATATTCTTGCTAAAGAAATGAAAAAGTCGTTTTGGCCACCTATTTTTTTTGGGCTACATTGACATTTACATTAGATAATTGATGCTAAAACTCTTTAGACTTGGCTGAAGCTAATAAATCTCTTCAAGATAATAAACTCTTTAAAGTTTAAACTTTAAGCTACTAAAATGTAAACTCAAGACATGTGAACGTTTCAAAGGAAAAAGTTTAGTGGAGAGGTGGGGGCGAGAAATAAATTAGAGAGAGAGAGAGAGAGAGAGAGAGAGAGAGATCAAACTTCAATGCATCTCTCTCATCTTGCTTATCATTTGAACTAGGTTTCATGAGACCTTTCATCTGTTCTAAGACAGAATTCCCACTCTTGAAGACGAATCATTCCTAAATCTTTATGGAACTCCATCAACTAAGACCATTTTTATGGAATATGTATATCATTGATCTTTCCATCCCAATAACTCCATTTTTGCACTAAAGTTGACACTAAGGACTTCATTGCAGAAACACACATTGCTTGCTTTCCTTTAGATGGACCTAGACCTCCAACTAGCACTCTGAAAAGCTCCTCTTGCATCTCGATTGATGTGCGATACTTATTGCATATTAATTTCATGTCAACCAAAAAAAATTCAGTATCATCGCTCAATGCTAGTTCAAACATCTCTTGCACTAAGTTTTCTCCTACAAGAGCTTCAACTTCTTCATCCATGGTACATAGAAATAACAAGAAAAGGCAAGTTACAACAAGTTCTCATAAACTCGAGAGAAGCACTTCCCGCAAGAGCTGATACAAAATAGGTCCAAGCTTGGCCAAATAGGAATACAAATTTACACAAAGCTGGTGCTAATCAACCTGGCATGCAAGCCCTTATTGATCTTTCCATCCCACTACATTTTTGCACTAAAGTTGACACTGAGGACTTCATTGCAGAAATACACATTGCCTGCTTTCCTTTCGATGGACCTAGACCTCCAATTAGCACTCTGAAAAGGTCCTCTTGCATCTCGATTGATGTGCGATACTTATTGCATATTGATTTCGTGTCAACCAAAAACAATCAGTATCATCACTCAATGCTAGTTCAAACATCTCTTGCACTAAGTTTGCTCCTACAAGAGCTTCAACTTCTTCATCCATGGTACATAGAAATAACAAGAAAATGCAAGTTACAACAAGTTCTCATAAACTTGAGAGAAGCACTTCCCGCAAGAGCTGATACAAGATAGTTCCCAGCTTGGCCTAACACGGATACAAATTTACACAAAGCTGATGCTAATCAATCTGGCATGCAAGCCCTCATAGGTTGAGCACAACTTAGTCAAAGCTAATGCAAAACTCCCCTTCTAGAGGCCAATAAATAGCCCCAAACCTCATGTAAGCCAACCTCCTATCACATCCCATATTTTAAAAGCAAGAAAGGGATGCCAAACATAGATGCAAATCAGCCCCGGCACTAATGCAGTTAAGTCCCAAGAATTTGGGAATGATGGCATTCACCCAAGAGCTGATGCAAAAAAGCACCAAGCTTGGCCAAATAGGGATGCAATCGAGCCACCAACATAGATGCAATTTAGCCCAAGATTGCAGAAAAGATCCTACCAAAACTAAAGCAAGATACAAATTAAATGGATAGATCCAAATCAACATTACAAAAGGCGACTACATCAGCCCCAAACTTATGCAAATCAACCAGGCATGAAATCCCTCTTTGATTAGTCGAGATAACCTATATTTTAAGCAATAAAGGAACCCAAAGTAGGGATGCAAAGTAGGTGCATCATTGATTGTTGGTCTTCAAATCTACAATAATATGTAAACTATATAAGTTTCCCCAAACAACATGCTATTTTGGCCTTCAACCATAGAAAACATGCTTCTTGGTGATGCACATGACAATAGAGACTCACCATACAAATGCAATGCATTGATACTGGTTTGGCCTCCCATTGCTCTCTCTCTCTCTCTCTCTCTCTCTCTCTCTCTCTCTCTCTCTCTCTCTCTCTCTCTCTCTCTCAGCAAAGGGGATCTGAATTTCCATTGTTGGCCTTCCCCACGACTCAATAGGGTTCACTATTGAGTACCCCTATATAATTTGCAGTTGCGAGGAAATTAAAAAATCCCTTTTTCACATGTTTGAATAAATAAAATGACTTTTTTATCATAGATTTTTTTTCAAAATGGAATATTAACACCCCTTCTTTTAATGTATCTCTATAAAATTTCCTAAAATTTTGCATTCTAAAACCCTCCTATTGAACCCACATGGTACATTAACATGACTACATAGTACACTCCCTGGGCCTAGGAGAGTGCCGCCCTGTGAGGCTGCGTTAGGCACAATTGAGCCCGTCTTGCTCAAGCTCATTTTGCTCTAATCAACACCCAATCATATCATCCCATCTTGAGCAAATTTCTCTTCAGTCTCTTACTTCACACAACCTTTGGTTGCATACCACAAAAGCACGGCCCCATCAAGAGATATCGATTACACAATCCTGTCTCTACTCAATCAACAAAGGAGACACACAAGTCCTAATGTTGGGTCTACAAGAGGTGATTTTACTAGGCCTAAGTGGTTAGTTGTGGGTCTACTAGATCTCTACAAGCTTAAGGGAAGCCAATGAACTATAGAGGTGCTACAAACCGGTGAAACCATGTCCACCCCATGCACACTGGCCCCCTATCCATGCAAGACCTTGTCGTCACAGCCGCACCCTGGAAGGATCCTTTTGCCCATCAAGAAGCTATAATCTCAGCCCTTAAGGCCCTAATCCACAAGCTCATTTGGGAGAATGCAGCTCTCAAGCAACGCTTATAGCAGCTTGAGAATGCACAAGCAATGGAGAGTCAAGATCTCCTTGAAAAAGTACGAGAGGCTGAATCATTGGAATACACAAGGTTTTTAATAGAAGGAAGGTACTTCCACCCAAACATAACTTCTTCCAGATTGAGATTAGGTCCAAAAACATGTCTAAAGCATTTACCAAAAATTGATTGCGGAGTAAAAAATTCTAGAATCTTGCTGGTAAACAAACAGCGTGTATTCTTTCTTTGGAGGAAGGTAGAGTCTGCCACTAGTGCTCCTTTGTACTTGCACATCACATATCCAAGAG
The DNA here is from genome assembly GCF_014529385.1 of Adiantum capillus-veneris. Taxonomy (NCBI): domain Eukaryota; kingdom Viridiplantae; phylum Streptophyta; class Polypodiopsida; order Polypodiales; family Pteridaceae; genus Adiantum; species Adiantum capillus-veneris. The sequence continues at coordinate 41,277,679 of NC_140954.1, forward strand.
ATGTTTGACTGGTAAGTTTCTGCCTCTACCTCTTGTAAAACTTCTAGCCCTCCCTCTTCCAAACACAGATTCACCTGAAGAAATGTTAAAAAGGAAGTGTATGATGTTCAAGGGGAAACAAGAGTGTTAGGTCGTTTGGATACTTGCGAATCTTCATCTTCAATATTAGGCTTGATTTGCCCAACCATCCCCTTGATACCTTTATACCCTCCATATGTGGTTAGCAAAGTACCACATCCGTCAGAACCTAGCTCTTGGAGGGTGTCACACATTATACTTCTATAGGGGTTCTATAGTGAACAAAGGCAATATGTGATAAGACTAGTTCCCTGGCTTGTCCACCAAGCCAACAGCAAAAAAGTGAGAGATGGAACTCTGCAACTTTGTCAGGAAAAATACTTGGAAGATTGTTGAGGGCATACTAGACAGCATGGTGAAACCATATAATGTTGGACTCACAAGCAGCTTTAGGATCTAAAAATCTGCAGGCACACTTGAGGTAGGGTCTGAAAACATTCCAGATTGTTTTTGTATAGTAGTTAGCATTATTTTTACTAAATGTCATTACTCCTTTGGTTCTCACATATAGCCCAATTGTCATCGAGGAAAAACATGTTAAACGGTGCTTTAATCAGATCTCCTTTATCCAAAAGTTGTATTCTCTTGAGTATTTTAAACTTGTATTCCTCCATTGTGGGGCAGGCGCGAGGTTTGCAAGGAAGACCCAAGTTTCCATAGAGATGGGGGCTAGAAACCCTTTATTCAGGAGCGCCCAGAGTTTGTGCTCTACTCCCAAGGATTCTAAAAGGGATGCCTCACAAAGCGAACAAAGGTCTTTCTGAAATTCTTTGATTGCTTCTAGAGCAACAGCATCTCTATAGAAGAGGTTGTTAGTAGGAGGGACTATTTGAGTAGAGGAAGCATTGACAAAGTTAGGACTTAACCCACAAAATTTTTGAGGAGATTAGACAACTCAGAGCCTTTAGAAGAGAAAGTAGGTAGAACCTGATTGGGGGTTTTTGCAAGACCAAAAAGATTCGAAGTATATTCAAGTAGTAGGTTGATGCCTTCATCCCTATTTTTAACAAGGAGGGCCAAGAGTTTTGCCCACTGGTCAAAGGTAATAAGATGAACTAGAGATAGACTAGCTTCCTGTGAGGCATCATCAATAAGAGAGGAGGCTTCCCCATCCTGGATACATTTTAGAACAAGAACAGAAGCTATGGTTGAAGCTATTTCAACATGTAATGTACCTCTATAGATATCATTATGCTATGAGCATTTAGTTTACTTATTTTTTGCGAAATAACAAGGGTTTCATGCTCCATAAGAAGTGTATTTATGGTTTGAAAAATGCTTGAACATTTCTATGGCTAACTTTCTTCTTAAGCTGACCTTGTCAAATATAAGTTGAACATGTCGAAAGACTACTATATAAGCAAGACATGTAGGAAGACTACTATATGAGTAACATGACTAATACGGATTCCTACTCAACTCTTTACATATAAGGATTCTACATGAATACCATCTCGCATATGTAATTGATTGCATTTGAGAAATATGTTTTTTGGAACACAGATATGCACGATATTCGTCCAATGCTTAAGATTCAATTTTCTTCACAACAAGCATGGCTATTTGACACCATTTCATTGTCAAGTTATGATACCAAAGGGTAGGCCTAATTATGATATAAATTCATGCTAGAACAAGGACTCTAACTATATCTTCTTATACCAATTTTATAGCCAAATGTCTTCATATTGATAGTCCTGATGATTGATCCACAAATACAAAGATATGTCACTCACCTTAATCTTCTTCTCTAGTTTTGTCTGCATTCCTGCAGCCCTGCTTTCAATAGCCTCCACGCATATGGTGTGAATAGACTCTAAAAGCTTGATACCTAGGACATACTTAGAAGTCACCCACTCATGGGGGAGGGCAGATATGAGTGCTATGAAGGTGCTCATACACTACAAGAGGTTGTGTGCTCTTGTGACGCTGTTAGCGACGGAAATACACTGGGTTTTTATAACCCCCGGCATCGCTAAAACCGTCGCTAATAGCGTCGCTACAAGAGCGTCGCTATATGCGTCGCTATATAGAGACGCTCATAGCGATGGTCATAGCGACGGTTATAGCGACGTTTACACAGAAGTCTATAACGACGCTTATAGTGACGCTCCAGAGCCATAAATAGCGACGGTTATAGCGACGCCCGAGAGAAAAAAAATTTGGCAGGGCATTCAACCCATCAACCATATTGTACTTGATTCACTTTTTAAAAAAAGTGCAAGGGTAGATAATAGACCCAAAATAGTCACCCACAAGACGCATTGTTTGCAAAATTGACAAGCGTAAAATTGACAATTGTACACATCATAGGCAAAATGAATTAATTGGCAAATGTAATAATGACAATTGTACAACATCATAGGCATAAAGAATTGATTGGCAAAATGAACTGCAGTGACAAATGTAATAATATACATGGTTCAAAAAGACGTATAAAATCCGTCTCATGATACATAAGCTATGAGAAACCCTAAACTAATGCTATCTAGCTACGGCTAACCTGACGTCGTCTAGTCAGACGTCTCATCGCGTCCAAGCGGCGTATCTGTCGAATTCTGCAAAAAAAGACAATAAGACAGCTTTCAGTAAGTATAAACATATAACGACATTTATAAAACAATACAAACAATAGAAAAGAGTAAACCCTAATACTAACCATGCCGCCGCGAGAACTGAGAATGTCCATCAGGGCGTTTAAGCCCTTCCTGCCTACGTACTCGTGCTCGTACGGTGTGGGATCACGTCCTGTCATCGACCACTGTCAAAACATACAAAGATTTCATTATGTTAGAATTAAAAAACTCATAAACCCTAAACTATCGAACATAAAGAGCAATGCGAAAACACTTACAAAATCGGCCTCAAATGATGCCCATCCCCCGCTCCCCAAGTGGTGCGAGCTCCCTGCCTCTACTCGCGCTCTGGCTGCATCCTTTTGTTGCTTCCACTTGTCGGGATTCTCGCGCGCTGCTTTCTTCGCATTCTTCCAATCTTCTTTGGCCAGCCAATCTGGCCTGTTCCACCCATGCTTGATTGCTTTTTGCACTTTGGAACGCTTGTGTTTGCAGTATTCACGCATTCGAATCTTCATCAGGTCTTCATTGAAGCGTTGATCCTGTGTTGGAACGGGAAACTCATCATGAAGTATGCTGATGACTCTGGCTTTTAAATCACTTGGTACTTTACTCCATTTGTTTAGTATGTAGTGTCTAAACAGCTGAGAGCAAAGACCACGCATGCGCGAGATCACCTTCTTGCCGTCATCATCCATGATGATGCCGCCGCTGAAGTCGACGGAGTAAGGCAAGCCCTCTGGCCGGTGACGCGTGAACCTGGGTGTTGCGGCAGGGGTCTCTAGCGGCGTGTCAATGGGGGTACGGACGTCAGGTGTCTCCACCGGCGTCTGGGCCCCGAAGCGAGGAGTGTCGAGTGGGGTGGCTCCTGGCGGAGTAGGTAGAGGTGTGTAGCTGCTAGGAACAGCCAGCCGCGCAAAACCTGGAGTAGATGGCGATGTTGTGGCTGGTGTGGGGGCGGGCAAAGAAGGGGAGGGTAAAGAGCCTCGTCGAACACGAGGCGGTGTGGAGGCAATGACGTAATGAATTGAGTGATATGACGTAATGACGCATATAAATACAATCACGCAATGAATTGAGTGATAGAAGAGGCAAGTCGAAAACTCAGAATTTTCAATCAAAAGATGTGAGCGCGAGTAGAAAAGAGCGTTATACACCATGGAAGGTACTTAGAGAGCCATAGCTTTTACAACACGGAGCAAAATTGTTCAAATACAATATTTGTGGCTTTAAGAGATCTCTCTCTCATCCTCGCATAACTCAGCATAACTTCCTATATCTATATAGAGCTCTCCGTTTAAACACATATCCTCTGTTTCATTTTGTAGCTCCTCTGCATGCACCCCATATAGAGTAGTAGCATCTTGATGCTCGTCTGGCACCACCGCAGCGGCTTCTGATTGAGCATCTTCTCTGATCTCCTCCATTGATGCCGTTGTGATTGGCACATGGTAGCCTTCATACGTCCTTGCACTACAAGGGGCTACCTCTATGACGTACCACCAGTTTGATGTAGACTTTGTAGGATGAAATATTACCTACCAGAGCCACATAACTTACATGAGAGCTTTCAAGCACATAACTTGTAAAAGGGGGATGTTAACTATTTACATACTTACTTGTTCACAATGCTCGGGTAGTACGAAAGTGTCTCTTAGGTCAGTCCATTTCTTAGTAGAATCCACCTCAAGAAAACCAGACTCTCCTCTACGCAAAGTAGCGTTGCGACCCTCCATGATTATCTTGAACTATTGCACGTCGAACAAGTCGACAAAAAATCCTCCGTAATCGATCCTCAAAATCTCTTGTAGCGTGCCGAAGTAAGTGAGTTCCACCACCACAGGATCTGCATCAGAGGAACGTCATCTTCTTCTCAACACCGAGATTGCACATGACAATCCCATATATGCGCTCATCATCTATGGTTCGCCATAGCGTGTCCCGGGCTTTATCAAGTCCGTCTAGCCACTCTCCAATGTACACTAGGGACTCTGATACCAACCAACCTTCTGCCATGCTACCCTCCGGACGTGCCTTTTGACACACATATCCCTTAAGCGTTTTCATGAAACGTTCTAAGAAGAACATCCATCTGGAATGAACTGTACCAGCTATTTCCACCTCATCAACTATGTGAACAAGAAGATGCACCTGAATGGTTAGCATGGTAGTAGGAAAATGTTTCTCAAACATGCACACAAGCTCCGCAGCATTTAGTTTGGCGAATGGTACGGAGTCTACGTTGATTGTATGAATCCGCTTGTTTGAAGCCCTGCATGTATACACATGATAATAGATCAACTATGGGAAAAAACAAGATTTACAGTGTCTGAGTGAGGAGTGTCAATAGATCACCTGAGCATTCTGTTAGCCCGGGATAGTCATGCATGGTCCACATTAGAATGCCTCTGATCAAAGCATTCCGTCGTCCTGTGTGTCGGCTCATATCCACCACCTCTATGCCAATCCACAATTGTTGTAGCTCTTCCAATAGTGGACGAAGATACACATCCATATTCTCCACTTTATATCGCCCTGGCACAATCAAGCTTAGCCATAGGTGCCCCTTCTTCGTAGTCAACCACGGGGGAATGTTGTAGTTGACGATGACAATGGGCCATACACTGTAAGATGTTGATCTTTGACCAAATGGATTTACGCCATCCATAGCCAGGCCTAAGCGCAAATTTTGAGCTTCCCTGGCAAAATCCGACCATGTTCCATCTATATGTTTTCAGGCTGCGCAATCTGCACGAATTCGTAGCACACCATCCGAAGATTTATTCTCCTCATGCCATGATGCTAGGGCGGCCATGGACTTACATTCGAAGAAATGCTTGATGCGAGGAAGTAGAGGAAAATATCGCAAAACCTTTTGTGGAATTTTTGTCCCGTGGAGATCTACTCGATATCTTTCAGAATCACATTTTGGACACTTCTCCATGTTATGTATTCCCCTCTGAAAAGAATGCAGTCATTAGGACAAGCGTGAATAGAATTGTAATCCATCCCCAAGTTTCGCAAAATCTTTCTTGCTTCATCTCGGGAATCTGGCATCACATTTTTAGCTGGTAGTATGTGCTCTTTAAGCAATCTACACAACATAAAAATACGATACAGTCGTGTAAAAATCTATCAGATCATTATACATTTAGAGTTTTATTAAAGTAAACTAATTGTAATAGATCACCTGAAAAGCGCTGTGACGCTAGTGTCACTCCATCCAAACTTTGCCTGCATGTTGAGAAGAACCAGGAGTGCTTTCAATCTAGACATACGTGCTCCATTATACAATGGCGTATCGGCTTCACTTTTCATATCATCATAGATAAGCCTTTCTGAATCCATGATCATCTCGATCATTTCATCAATCTCGGGCTCAAACATTGCCTCGTTGGGAATGTGCTCTGCATGATCATCCCCCGAGCTGTTAGAGGCTACATCTTGTGGCCTCACATATGCTGCTTGACCAAAGCATCTGCGAACACGTCTATTGGGTTGCAAGATTGCTGCTTGTTGGCCAGCGTCAGAGTCCGACGAGTTATAATTGGCAACAACTCGATCTATAATAGATGGATCGAACTCGCCAAATTTGTGAACGTGCTGCAAAGAAACACATCTTGTCCGTCGCACAGCATGCTTGCATTGATTACAAGGACATAAGACCCTCGTTGAGAGATAGGTGTTTCGGTTGGACGGTCCCACATCCTCGTCACTACTCATAATGAGGATAAAAATCTTATAACCTGGACAACAAATTTAATATTCTATTGGCATTCTTCGTCTTATCTCTCTCTCTCTCTCTCTCTCTCTCTCTCTCTCTCTCTCTAGTCATGTCCATCCCCGCACACCTCGGTCTAGAGGTGCACGGAGATCAGAACCACCGGGTTATAATCTCGTCTTTATTGGTCAATACCTATATTTGTGGGTACAAGAAATCTACAGACCCACGTCTACATGATACTGCATGTAGTGGACAAAACCCCTTTGCCTCTTCTCTAGCTGTAGCACTTCACAGCATCTTAACATCTTTTCATAGTAGAAGTTTTCACTGTTCGTCTAACTCTAAACCTTAAACTGTAAGTAATTCTTGCGTGGACTCGATCTAACGTAAATAAGCGTAAATCTAAATAAACGTAAATCTAACTAAAAATAAACCTAAATCTAATTTAATGTAAGTCTACATCTAACCTAATCTTTAACGTCTTTTGGGATAGTTTCCTACGACGTTAAAACTCTCTTCTTCTTGTGTGTGTGTGTGTGTGTGTGTGTGTGTGTGTGTGTGTGTGTGTGTGTGTGTGTGTGTGTGTGGGTAAACCTAAATAAACCTAAGTCTAATCTAATATAACATAAATCTAAATCTAACGTAAATTATGTTATATTAAAAACAAAGAACTAAACTAACAGGGATTATAAGAACCTTAAAACTGATTTAACACATAATTTTTCACATAACTCGGCAAGAGTTGGCATTCTCATCACTAAAGATGTGAGAGTTAACTTCCGGCGGTGACGCTGCCTCATCTCCATCCACATCTGACGACAACAATTGGCCCTTTGGACCGTTCTTGCTCTTGTTACTAACTTTGAAGTTGCTGTTGAATGACTAGAGGTTGTCTAGATGGTCATTGTCGGGGATGTAGTGACTCTTGCCGCCCTGAAGATCTACCTTCTTCCCTATCTTCTGAAGACATTTCACTAGTACTTTTGGATCAACAGAGCCCACCATGAGTGAAGGCAGCAATACCCTATATTCCATTGAGGGCTTTCTTCACCCGCTTCATGCAGGCATCGCAGTCTATGGAGACCTAAATCTAATCTAATATAACGTAAATCTAAATCTAGCGTAAATAAACGTAAATCTAACAAAAAATAAACCTAAATCTAATCTAATTTAACTTAAATAAACCTAAATCTAATTTAACGTAAGTCTACATCTAACTTAATCTTTAACGTCTTTTATGATAGTTTCCTACGACGTTATAACTCTCTTCTTCTTGTGTGTGTGTGTGCGCGTGTGTGGATGTGTGTGCCAATAAAAAGAGATAAATGGTATAACCTTTCTATCACCCATGCCAAGTATGATAGATTGGTTATGCCATTTCCCTCTTGAATAATAAGTCTTGAGTTCAACTCCTCGTCGGCTAGATCTTTAGGTCTTTTAATTTTAATTCATTTCCTACGACGTTAAATTAGTTTCTCTCTCTTTCTCTCTCAATGTGTGCGTTTTTTTGTTTATGCATGTTTTCTCTCTCTTTTCCTCTCTCAATGTGTGCGTTTTTTGTTTATGCATGTTCTCTCTCTCTTTTCCTCTCTCAATGTGTGTGTGCATTCTTTGTTTATGTATGTGTGTGTGCATTTTTGTTTATGTTTGTACTCTCTCTCTCTCTCTCTCTCTCTCTCTCAAAAACACTATGTGTGTGTGTGTGTGTGTGTGTGTGTGAGAGAGAGAGAGAGAGAGAGAGGGAGAGAGAAAGAGGGGAAGGGAACATGAGAGTGAAGAGAGGGAAGGAGCATACCTGGCTCTCCTTCCTCTCCTCGTGTGTGTGTGTGTGTGTGTGTGTGTGTGTGTGTGTGTGGAGAAGAAAGAGAGAGAGAGAGAGGGAGCGCGTTACTTGCTCCTTGCTTGAGGGCGCCGAAAAACTCAGATCTGAGATCTGAGTTTTTGGGCGCTCTCTGTTATTTTTTTTAGCTCAGCCGACGTCGCTATGAGCGTCGCAAATTTACAAGTAAATTTGCGACGCTCATAGCGACGCCGAAAAAAAAAAATTTGAACGTCGCTGTGTGAGCGTCGCTAATATGAATAGCCTCTTGTAGTGATAGGCCCTCTTGCTCTTCATTAAGCTTTACCTTGAGTACTTCCTAATAGAGCTTGGCCAATGTATCACCACACAATATAGTCCCCTAAATTTTGGGGTGCAATTATTTTTGAATTGTCCTAAAATGTGTGGATAGGCATGATGGATGAGAGAGAGAGAGAGAGAGATGGAGTCCTCATTGCTACGGTTGCCCAATACCCAGCCTAGTATTACACAGCTCACTTATTGAATTTCTCTAGGGCTTTATCGATATCTACATCAAGGTGAAAGTCTCTTTAAAGTGATTTTGGCCTCTTAAGATGTATAGTGGAATCCTTTCATGTCTTGAGGCTTTGGAGTCCATGCACAATTAATGATAGACCAAACAATTAGATTTTGAAGGCATTAAAGTGCCAAGGCACCACTTTTAATTTCCTACCCCAATGATAGTAAGTATCTTAATTAGAGAAGGACAATCGTTGAAGTATATTGTTACATTTATAGCTCTCAAAAACGTAACAAATATACTCTCTGTTCTCTCTCTCTCTCTCTCTCTCTCTCACACTCACACACACACACACACCGGCCACACCCACACTAGAAAAGCCACATATCTCAAGGTAGTACAAAAATGTAAGTTGTAAGTCGCGACGTAGCTTTTGAAAATTATAATCTTTCATCAACAATTCATCCCATGGTTCTTCAACAATTAAAGCTGTTCTGTATAGAAAGTGGGTCAAATTTCTTGAACAACCTCTTGTAGATCAGATTTAATTAGTTAGAAGCCTGCATATTAGGCCGATCCCGTGGCATATTGGGCAGTATGGTATCATTAAAGATAGGCGCCCAGATCATAGGAGCTGGCATTATAGTATTAAAGCTGGCGCCATGGATCATAACAGGTGGAGCTGCTGGTAGCGCCAAGAAAACAGGCTGCAGAAAGTAGTGCTGACCATATAGATATCGAGGTGAGTAATTAGCTTCTCTTGATGTGGATGATTGGGTTTGTAGAGCTGGTTCGGCAGTTCGCGGCGTGGCGCGGCAGTTGCATTGTTGTCGTCGATGAGCACGAGGGCGCGGCGGGATGGGGACGCCGTCAACAGCATCATCATCGTCCTCATTGTCTTTGGCGGCTGCGGGCTCATTAGAGAAGATGGGGGTGAAGTCGGAGAGGGCAAGGAGGGAGCCGTTGCAGAGGGGGCAGGTGGAGCGAGCCCGAACCCAGCGGTAGATGCAGGCCCAGCAGAAGACGTGGCCGCAGCATGTCAGCACGGGCTTCCTGGGCGAGTCACGGAGGCAGATGCTGCAGGCAAAGGCGCAGGCGTTCGAGGGAGAAGATGTGGGTATAGTACTGGCCATTTGAGAGTAGCTCGTCAATCGATATCATTTTGTTATGGCCCCAAAGACGTCCTTTTATAGCTGTGAGATGACGCGCATGCATAAGTGCTTTTCAGGAAAAGCAGCCTGTCGCGCTTTTTCCGAATGTGAGAAATTATAGAGGTAAATTGACTATATTTGACACTAAATTCCTTCGAATTTTGAAGGTTTATCCACCTCGCATATAAAAATTAGAGATAAATCTCAAAATTTGTAGGTGTTTCCCATGTCCGGACCTCTAGGTGTTAATGTTCACAAGATGGACTTCACAATGTGTGCAACAAATGGTGGTTTCAGTGCGTCATCTACAACTAATGACAAGGAGCAACAAAGTCATGGGCCAAGAAGCACACGCTTATGACTCTTGTCTTGTGTTCTTGGATGACGTGGGAGCACTCAGAGTGCTATGGTGCTCTTGTCTCATGTGCATCTTGCCTTTTTGTGCAAGATGCCCTTGCTATGCCCTCAAATTGAGTCACAAAGCAACAAAGCTATAGTGAAGTTAACAAAGCACAAGTGTATCTTCATCCCAAAACTTTTTGGACAAGTAAACATGCTCATCTCTTGGTTTCATTATAAAGTGCTTATGTTCAAGTTGTTGTCAAAGATGAGGACATAGGACACTTAGCAAAGTGTTTTACAGTCTTGTATCATTTTCATACCATTTCCGATGAGGCAAGAGCGAGCAAAAATCTTGGGCTTTTCCCTTGATTCCAAATTGCAAGTATAGCAAAGGGTGCACTCATGCAAAATTCTTCCATTGCAAATTCCTTTTGTTAGATTTTGGTTGAATATATTCTATGAGATAAACACTTGTTATCATTTGATTAGATGTGCATACTTTACTTTTTTGTTGTCCGATGGTGCTCTACAACTCTATTTTTTCATTTTTGGCTAGAGTTTTCCCAATTTTAGCATGGTCATTGCGAGAATGACTCATAGATTCCAACCATGGGCTATATTTCAATCCTTAAGACAAGTTCAGACCTAGTTACAAATCCCTGTGAGGACATGATCAGCCTAGAAAGGGGAATAAGCCCAAAGCTTTGGAAAAAGCTTCAAACTTCTCACAAGACAATGCCTTGTGAAAAGGTCAGCAAGGTTGTCTTGTGTTGGCACATAAGCCAAACTAATCTCTCCTGCTGAGAGCCTCTCCCTGACATAGTGGTAATGCACCTCAATGTGCTTTGTGCGAGCATGAGAAATTGGGTTCCTCGCAACTGCCAATGCACTATGATTGTCAGTGTAAAAATTGTTGACTCAAATCATCCATAAGGCGTCTGAGCCATACACACTCAATCGTAGCTGTGAAGACTGCCATGTTCTCAGCCTCACAACTAGAAGTGGCCATAGTAGGTTGCTTCTTGCTCAACCATGAGATACATGAATTGTCAAGCATGAAACAAAAATCACTTGTGGAAACTCATGTGTCAAAACAACCAGCCCAATCTGAGTTCAAAAAAGCATGTAAATCTAGCAGCAATGATTCCCCCTTGGGATAAAACAATCCAAGATGTAAAGTGCCACTCAAGTAGCAAAAAATCCTCTTCACAGCCTACCAATGCTTAGAACCTAGGCTATGCATGAATCTGCTGGCCTACTAGACTACAAATTGAATATCCAACCTCCTGTTGCATACATAAAAATGTCTCTATGTAACTTGTCTGACACGAGGCAATACCACCATCACACTGCTTAAACTGTCATCTTGAAAGTAGCATTCAAATCAACCTTAAATTGAGCAATATGTCTTTCATTTGGTCCAGTGATCAGCAAATCATCCACATAGAGAACGACAATGAGAAGTACATCACCCTCACGCTTTACATCCAATGTGCTTTCTGTTGGACTATTACGAAAGCCTTGTTTGACCAAATGAGTATCAGCTTTCTCATACCAAGCACAAGGAGTTTGCTTCAACCCATACAATGCTTTCTGACATTTGCACACTTTATCCTCTTGTCGTTTCTTGATAAAACCACGAGGCTTCATTACATAAATCTCCTCAAATATGTCACCATTCAAGAAAGCAGTAACAATGTTTGACTGATGTACATCCCAACCAAAATGAGCTGCCAATGCACATAGAAAAGGCATTGTAGTCATACGACAAGTGGGAGCAAAATTTTCTTCATAATCTATGTCTTTTTGTTGTGCATAGGCTTTTGCAACAAGTTGAGCCTTACAGCAATCAATCTCACCATTCGGCTTGCGTTTCAACTTGTAAACCCACTTTGGCCTTTTTGCCATGAGGCAAATCACATAAAGTCCATGTGTCATGTTCTATAAGTGCATCATATTTAGATTCCATGGCAGCCATCCAATTATTTGAATTATGTGCTTCATCAAAAGACAGAGGTTTCTCAACATCACATAAGATAGACACAGCCAAAGCATAACAATCAGATGCATGGTGAGAAGCTAAACGAGTACGACTAAACAAAAGTGCATCCAATTTACTATGACGCAAAGTATGCACCAACCATTTTGGCATACCTCTAGCCTACTCATTATCAGTCCTTTCCTCATCATGTACGTCTGCATCAATAATAGACTAATTTGTAACATTTTTTGAAACCCCCATAGGCTTAGAATTAGCCTCATTTGAACTTATATTCGAACTTCCACCACTAAAAAGAAGCAACAAACTGTCATAAATGTCATGTGAGCTTACATCATTGTCTCTAATACATGATAGCAAGGGCTGAACAGAATCTTCCACAAACACAACATCCCATGAAACCAAGATACGCTTTGTTTGTGGTTGGTACAAATTGTAACCTTTTCTTTCAACACTATAGCCAAGAAAATTACATTTGACGGCCTTATTATCCAATTTTATGTGCTACATTTGTGGCATTAAAGCATATGCCAAACAGCCAAAAATACGCATGTGCTCAATAGAAGGCTTTCTATCATTCCATGCTTCATATAGAGTCATAGATTTCAAAGCTTTTGTAGGGCACCAATTAAGTACATAAGTGGAACACATGATGGCCTCAAGGCAAAATGAATGTGGCAAAGCTTGACCTTTGACCATACATCGTGCCATTTTTGTAAGTGACCTATTTTTCCTCTCGGCAACACCATTTTTCTGAGGTGTATACGGCATTGTACATTGGTATTTTATCCCACAATTAGCCAGAAATGCATTAAATTCATGAGACATATACTCCCCCCCTTGATCGGAATGGAGGGTGCCTATAGCACATTCGAGACATTTTCAGCCATAGTTAAAAATTGCTTGAAGCACATAAACACTTTGGACTTAGCTTTAAACGGATATACCCATGTATGCGTGGAGTAATCATCAATGAAAATCACAAAGTAGAGGTAATTACCCAAGGACGGAGTTTGCATGGGCCCACAAACATCACTACGCAAAAATTGCAACTTGCATGTAGCCCTAACTGAACCATCCTTTGGAAACTTTGAATGCTACATCTTACCCAAAATATAGCCTTCACAGACATGTTTGACAGGTGCTTCAAGAGGCGGCAAAGAAGCAATCATATCAAATTCTTGTAAATGCAGTAAATTGATAAAATTCAAATGCCCAAAATGTGCATGCCAAAATTTTGCATCTGAAATAGCCTTAGAATCTACAACTGCATTTGCAAAATTCTTCTTACACTTGTTATACAAAGTGAGCTTATACATCCCACGGCATAAAATGCCAAATGCAACAATTTCGTCATCAAAACTGAGATCATATATTATACATCTGTCATCCACAAATTTGACTATAAGTCCAAGTCTAGCAAGTGCAAATACAAACAAAAGATTCTTCTTGATCCCAAGTACATACAATGCATCAACAAGTGTGGAAGAACTACTAGTTGCAGTAGTAAGCACAATCTTTCCAACTCTCTGAGCCGGATCAAGGGCATTGTTGGCACAAATAACAGTATTTTCATGAGGGACAGACTCAAGAGAGGTAAACAAATCACGATGTGAGGTAATATGCTTTGTAGCACCACTGTCAAAATACCACACATGTGAATCTGGAGCAATTGACATGCATGCATCATGGATAGCAGGAGTATAAGTACACTCTACACTAAAAAGCCCACTATGCATCTACATCAGCATCACAGTCTCCTTTCACAAAAGACTCTACAATTGTTACACTTGTATTGGACCCTATAGTTGATCCAGCATCTTTCTTCTTAGTCTCTTAAAGTGATCATTAGCTTTACAATAATGGCAATGCATCTTCTTTTTACCCTTATCACCAAAATTCCCAAACAAAGTGTTGCCAATAGAAGCATTAGGAACATAAGATTTTCCACTTCATCAAGAACAGTCTACACAAGGGAACTGTCAGAAATGACTTTGCCTTCAAAAATAAGTTGCTCATTTATATCCTTGACACCAACAAGGAAAGTGTTAATTTCATCTTTCTCATGCATAATCTCTGACTCCAATTCTTTACGCAGCATGCAATTTTTGTCTCATTGTGACTTGCATAAAGACCAACGAGAATATCCCAAGGCTGTTTTGCAAATTTTGTTGAACGAATGTGAGGAGTAATAGTGTGTTTCAAGGACAATGCGATCAATGCATGAGCCAACGCATCTCTTACATCTCAATGAGCTTGCTCAGCCATAGGCAAAAGAGTTCTAATAGCAGAAATCCTTGCAGCAAAACCTACAGCATCCTCAACATCGCCTGTATCCACAAACCTAGGATGTACATCAATGCCCTTCACAATGTTCCAAACACCCTTTGACACAAGGACATGTTGCATCATGTAAACCCACATAGGGTAATTGTCCCCATCCAATCTGTCCTTACCCAGCAAACATCTTGAACACATCTGTGTTGTTGTCAACCATGGAGAATGTTGAGATGTCGAGCTCTACACCTTGAGCTGGCATCCACTACGGGTCTTGGCCGCTTACAGCATTTACTCACTGGCGCGTTAGGTGACCGACACGGAGGATCTCTGCCAGTGATTCTACAGCTGGACTACACTTATAGTGCCAGCCTAGTACGCTTCTAGCGAGTTCACACTTAGTGATCGCATGTACATATGTGCTACTTTTCAGCTTTAGCACTTAGTCATTTTGTACTCTCTTTTCTGTGAAGAAGAAGAAGAAGCTTTCCATCTCTGTGTGCTTTGTGCTTGTCTTGTGTAGCTCTCTTGCATCCTCATTCTTACATGGTATCAGAGCCTGGTGCAGGCAAGAGAGGCTAAGAGAGCAAGAGCATCACAATCCCTTCGTTCACAATCCACGACCAGAAGTTTCTGAACAGGTCTCCAAAGTGCAGTATACAGAGATTTACTGTACAAGTACAGTGGTTGTATGTACGCTTGATTGTGGACACTCGTTGAGTGTAGAAAGCGTTATAGGAACCACGATAGCAGGTTCAGCAGATTTGCAGGTTTTTGCAGATTGCAGCTATTTTGTCTTAGTGCTTCAAGATGTCTGACGGTTTCAGTCAGATTGTTACTGAGAAGCTTGAGAAAAATAACTACCCTGCATGGAAGTTCAGAATAACAAATTTCCTAAAAGGAAAAGGTTATTGGGACTATGTAGAAGGAGACAATGAAAAGGAACCAGAGATTCCCGAGGCAAATGCTACAGCAGAACAAAGGAAAGCTTTGAGGGACTGGCAACAAGGCCAGAGCAAAGTGATGTATTGGCTTTCTATGAGCATCACAGATGGCATGATGGGCTATCTACAGGATGCTGAAACCCCCGCCATTGCATGGAAAAACTTAGGCAAAGTGTTCGAGGTGAACACCAAGGCCAGGAAGCTTCAACTAAAGTCGTAGCTAAATCAGGTTAAGAGGAACAACCTCTCCATCAATGATTATGCTTTGAAGATCAAGAGCATCATTGAGGCTCTTGGATCTATTAAAGTCTCAGTGGAAGACGATGACATTGTCCGTGCATGCTTGGATGGTCTAGGAGATGAGTATGTACATTTTAGGTCTTCCATGAATACAAGAGACGACATCCCCGTGTTCCAAGATTTGATTTCTATGCTTATTCTTGAGGAGAAGAACCTTGACACATCTTCTTCTCATGGCAGAAATAATTCTGAACAGGCCTTCTATTCTAACTCCAACAGAGGTAGAGGTAGAGGTCGTGGTCGAGGCCCAAGGGGTTGCAGGGGCCAATTTCTGGAAGGTCAATCAAATCAAAACAATACAGGTGGCAGGGGAAACCAGTCTCAAGGCAGGGGGAGTCAAAGAGGTCGTGGTGCAGGATCAAGCAGGCAGCAACATACTCCAGATAGTAGAGAATGTTGGACTTGTGGTGAAAGAGGTCACATGTCACGTGACTGTCCAAAGGGAAAAGTAAGTAGAAAGAGAGAACAGGGCAACTATGCATCTACTAGCAGAGATGCAGATGACAGCAAAAACGAGCGCATGTTTGTTATGCAACATGTAATGAATACAATGACTACAGAGAATTCCACCCAAGATGATGTTTGGTATGTGGATTCAGGTGCCTCTAATCACATGACGTCTCGTGGAGAGTGGTTTAGAGATATGCGCAAACCAGATGTGTCAGGCTATGTGCAGACAGGAGATGACACAGCTCACCCCATTGCTCATGTAGGGGACATACCTCTAAATACGAAGAGTGGGAAATCAAAGTACTTAGCAGATGTACTTCATGTCCCAAACATTACAAAGAATCTTGTTTCTGTTGGACAAATGGTTGAGCAGGGTTTGCAGGTTCGCTTCAATCCAAATGGCTGTTATGTAGAAGATTTCCAGAATAACTGTAAGCTGATCATAGAGGGCAAATGTGTGGGCAGAATGTTTACGCTAAATGTAGACATGCCTGAGGTAAAAGCTGCATTATTTGCACAGGGCACATGTGTTGTGGCTGATGTTGACATCTGGCACAAACGCATTGGCCATGTCAATGAGCAGAGATTGCGCAGCATGCAATCAAAACAGATTGTAAAAGGTTTGCCCAAATTCAAGGTGGATGGTATGCATAAAGTGTGTGCAGCATGCCAGTTTGGAAAACAGTCAAAGGGCTCATTTCCACATGAGCGCAATGTATGTAAAAAGCCACTTGAGGTGGTGCACACAGATGTTTGGGGTCCAACCGATACTGCAAGTATACATGGTTGCAGGTATTATGTCTCTTTCATTGATGACCATACAAGGAAAGTATGGGTCTACTTCATGCGTAACAAAAGTGAAGTGTTTGGTCACTTTCAAAACTTCAAAGTCATGATTGAGAAGGAGACAGATATGCAAATCAAGACATTGAGGTCAGATGGAGGGGGAGAGTACTTCTCCAATGATTTTTCAGATTTTTTGCGAATGCATGGTATACACAGGCAGTTTACATGCAGATATACTCCACAGCAGAATGGGATCGCAGAAAGGAAAAACAGGCACATTGCAGAGGTTGCACGTGCATTGATGAATGAGAAGAACATGCCTCATCATTTCTGGGCTGAAGCTGTAAATACAGCTGTGTACATTATGAACAGGACACCTACAGCTGCGGTGCATGATGTAACACCTGAGGAAAAGTTTACAGGTACAAAGCCTGATTTGGCACACTTGAAAGTGTTTGGCTGCATAGCTTACGTGCATGTACCAGATGAGTTGCGTAGGAAATTGGATCCTAAAGCAGAGAAATGTATTCTTGTGGGATATTCCCTTGAACAAAAGGGGTACAGGTGCTACAATCCTACTACACGAGAATTACGAGTGAGCAGAGATGTAGTCTTTGATGAGATGAGCAGCTGGTACAGTAATGCACATGGCACTATTGGGGCTGATGTAAAAGATGATGTGGTTGTACAAAATGTGAGGCCGCAGTCACAGGTTTTGAGTGGACCACAAGAGTCCTCTTCTCGTGGCTCTGTTGAGAAACCATGGAATGGTAGACTACGTACGCAGGTTACTCCACCAGCAGGTACAGGGAATGTATCACGAAAAGGAAAGGAAAAGGTTGATGAACTTCCCTGTATGGTTGATGCATCATCAGGTTTTTCACATGTAGACATGGATTCAGATGGTTCTGAACAAAGTCTTGATGAGGAATTTGGAATTCCAGCTGTCACGACACCTGGTGTAAGGAAAGTACAAGAAGATGCTAGAGGGCAAAGGAGTGACCCAGGACCGCGCAGATCTAATAGAATCAGAAATCCAGTTCAGAAATTGACTTATGATGGGTATCTAGCGCATCACCGAGCCTACATGGCTAAGGTGATACAGGATGTGGAGCCCACATGTTTTGAGGATGCAGTTGGAAATGTGCATTGGGATGATGCAATGAATGAAGAGATGGCTGCATTGGAAGCAAATGACACATGGGATTTGGTGCCATTGCCAAGTGGCAAGAAAGCTATTGGCTGTAAATGGGTGTATAAAACCAAGCATAAGGCTGATGGTAACATTGAGCGTCACAAGGCAAGGCTGGTCGCAAAGGGCTATGCACAGACGTATGGCATAGACTATGAGGAGACCTTTGCTCCAGTGGCAAAGATGACGACAGTGAGAGCTGTCATAGCAGTGGCTGCATCTAGAGGATGGATTATGCATCAAATGGATGTAAAGAATGCCTTCTTGAATGGTGAGTTGCAAGAGGAAGTGTATATGGATCAGCCACCTGGTTATGTCGATCCAGGTTACCCAGATTATGTATGCAGACTTCTCAAAGCTTTGTATGGTTTGAAGCAGGGCTCTAGAGCATGGTATGACAGGATTGCCAAGTATCTTGTCAGTATTGGTTTTAGGAGAGCTCATGCTGATCATTCACTCTATGTACGTGAGAGTGATGTGGGGATTGTGGTCATTACCATATATGTAGATGACCTTATTATTGTTGGTGACAATGCTATGGAGATTGACCATGTGAAGGGTCTTCTCAAACAGGAGTTTGAAATGAAAGATTTAGGCGAGTTGCGCTACTTTCTTGGCATTGAGGTGATCAGGACTCCAGAGGGTGTATGGCTATCACAGAGACAGTATGCTTTGGACATGTTGTCAAAGTATGGTATGGCTGATTGTAAGCCAATTTCTATTCGCTTGGATGTGAATGCAAAGCTGAGTGCAGAGAAGGGTGATGTTGTTGAGGATGTCAACATGTACAGGAAGATTGTGGGTAGTCTAATCTACTTGACTATCACGAGGCCAGACTTGAGCTACACAGTAGGCTTGGAGAGTCAGTTCATGCAACTTCCGAGGAAGCCACATTTGGATGGAGTACGACGCACACTTAGGTATGTGCAAGGTACTCTTGACTACGCATTGTTCTATGCAGCAAATGCACCATTAGCATTGTATGGGTATACAGATGCAGATTGGGCAGGTAGCATTGTTGATAGGAGATCTACGAGTGGCTTCATGTTCTCTTTTGGGAGTGCTGCTGTTACTTGGAGCAGCAAAAAGCAGCCTACGGTTGCTTTATCGAGCACAGAGGCCGAGTACAGAGGTGCAGCAGTTGCGGCGTGCGAGGTAGCTTGGCTACGCACATTACTTGAGGACTTGGGAGTGCAGGTGGACCAGCAGATTTTCATCCATTGTGACAATCTCAGCAGCATGCAGTTGGCTAGGAACCCAGTGTTCCATGCCAGGACCAAACACATAGAGGTCCATTACCACTACGTTCGAGAGCGAGTGTTGGCGGGCGACATCGACTTGGTCTACGTCAGCACAGAGGAGCAGATAGCGGATATCTTTACCAAGGCCCTCGGAGCTGAGAAGCTTCGACGTTTCCGGACTATGCTTGGACTCTGCGACATGCAGAGCTCGAGGGGGAGTGTTGAGATGTCGAGCTCTACACCTTGAGCTGGCATCCACTACGGGTCTTGGCCGCTTACGGCATTTACTCACTGGCGCGTTAGGTGACCGACACGAAGGATCTCTGCCAGTGATTCTACAGCTGGACTACACTTATAGTGCCAGCCTAGTACGCTTCTAGCGAGTTCACACTTAGTGACCGCATGTACATATGTGCTACTTTTCAGCTTTAGCACTTAGTCATTTTGTACTCTCTTTTCTGTGAAGAAGAAGAAGAAGCTTTCCATCTCTGTGTGCTTTGTGCTTGTCTTGTGTAGCTCTCTTGCATCCTCATTCTTTACAGAGAATGCCTCCACCTGATGTAGAAACTGCCTGAAAAGAGAAGAAACAAAGCGATAACAACACGTTCTATATAGCACAAACCATAGAAGACTGTAAGGGACCTGTTATGCAAAAAACGGCAATGACAAAAATCCTGCACAGAAATAGTCTGCGCAATACTGCCTGTAGTGAAAATGGAGGCCGAAATGAGCCCAAATGAAAATTATGAGCAGACCTTAGCTCTTCGAGCCCACTCAAAGTATTTGTCGATGTGGTGACGCTTGCCAAAGCTCACAAAAATCGGAGAAAGTGAGCAAGCGTGTGTTGGAGCTACTGACGACTAAGCCTAGGAGGACGCAACGTGCTCTGATACCAATTGTTGGAATTAGGGTTGCAGGAAAACACACATAGCTTGGAGAAGATGAAGGAAGCTCAAGGCACACAATAAAGAGTGTATTACTTAGTGTGCAATGGAAAGATAAGATAGCCCTAGAGTGATGGGCGTATATACAATGCACGGGGGGGAAAACCTCCTAGTGAGGGAAAAATGCCCCAGCGGTCCTAAGTGTGTTCACGCGCATCACTGCCGCATGTATATGGTAACACAAAGTATGTGCTTTCCATTGCCACAAGTATTATCCAGTATGCAATTAGTTGACTCATATCTTTTGTACGCACGGTCATCTTTAAGCTCTCTTTAAGCAAGCCTTTGTCTTGAAAGTAACAAGCTTTCACTACACGTACTTATTTTTTTATCTCTCGATAAGCAATGATGTGGACGTAGTCTCACGGGGTGCACTACGCAATCATGTTAATGTACCATGTGAGTTCAACAAGAGGGTCTTAAAATGAAAATAATCTAAGCATTTTAATAGAGATACATTAAAATAAAGGGTTTTAATATTCAATTTTTAAAAAAAAACTAAAAGAAGAGGTCATTTTATTCATTCAAACATGTAAACAATAAGATTTTTTAATTATCCTACGAACGCATGTTATATAGTGGGTACTGAATAGTGCACCCCCCAAGGACATAGTCCTCACACTTTGTCACCCTATTTTGGAATTTAGTTACGAGCTAAATTTTTCAAGGTCGTGTCTTTTTGTGCACATGATGCATGAAGGTATCCATAGAAACGAAAAAATGCAATTTTGATTCTTTCTAACTTGTCACACCACGATGTGTGTATTTGTAGAGCAAGATAAGATACTTGTTTAAATGAGCAAGCTCGGATACTTTTAGAGTTTGCTCTAGTAGAAAGCCATGCTTTTTGAGTTTGCTTCTTATAGATTAGCTAGGTCCATGCTCAAAATAGCCACAATCAATCACTTGGACATACAAGAGTCATCACTCATGATAAGCTCAAAAAAATAAAAATTGTCGAGCCCAAAATTCTCACCAATCAAGTCGCATACACTATGTAAAGACATGGTAGCCATCAACGTCCAAAAAATTGGCCATACCATTACAAAATAGATCAAGAAGCCGTCACCAACATTATCTGCACATAGCCATTCACTGATCTGCCAAACAACAATACCATACCATGTGAATATCATAATAAACATATAAACCCTCATTGCATCAACAGTAAAATCTATTCAAAATAAACAATTAAATAATTATTCAAATATTCATTTCCATTGGACTATCACATTCGGTGTTCAGTCTAACTCAATGTAAGGTTTTTTGTGCAAGTAGCTATAGGGATAGAGTATTGATTTCTTTATCAAGGGACCTTGTATTGTGAGATAAGAACATGGGGCTAGTTGCTTGCAGCTCAACACCTTTGTATGCCCCTCAGTCATTGGTTGTCTTGCTCACATGCAAAGGTTGTCTATCAGAGCACTTTTATGGCCATTAAAATGCAAATATGAGCCCCATGGGTAAAGTAAAAGCATCCTTGAAAGTATCCAAAAAGAAAGGGGTAAACTTTATTTTTTGTTGAGTTATCAGCTTATTGTGTATTTGGAATAGGTTTCCAACACTCCCATGTTTGTTCAAGCTAGCAACCACATTTTCAATAGGGTTTATGTAAATACATAGCTAGAAATACAAGGTACTTTTAGAAGCTTTTTTTTTTAAATGCATTTGTTAAAAGATTCCCTCTACTCCCCTTTACCCCACATACCTGTTGGGCATTGAAGCCCGGGTTCAATTAGTGGTGTCAGCCTGTGGAAACATCCTCTTATGAAGCATGCAGGAAAGGATAGTTGAGCTTCAGTTTGCATGGAAAGCAACTCTATATTATATGTAGCAAGTATTTTAATACAATCAATATATCGTGTGTCGAATCTCTCTCTCTCTCTCTCTCTCTCTCTCTCTCTCGTTTTCTTCACCCTCTCTGCACTTTTGCACGCTCCAAGGAACCATGGCTCCTCTTCGTTACCATCCCCCATAGCCCGTCATCATCAACTGGTATCAGAGCCTTAGGGTGCTCGTTGTAGCAGATCATTTGTGTCATCCTACACAAGCTCCAAGCTTGCGTTTTGAGAGGCGTCTACAGGCGGTGGGCGTAACCTCTCGGAAGCCCTTTGGTAGCTGCGGTAGCATCTCGAGACGCTGCTTGACTCGGTGGCACAGTTTCAATAGAAGGCAGGTGCTCTTAGGTGGGCAACAATCTGCAGGAACTCCAAGGCGATGTCCTCCTAGGCAAGCACTAGCATATTGGAACGCAGTCAAAGCTTATGCTTGTGGGCGACAGTTTTTCCAACAGGTGCAGTCGTCTCGTCACCTTCATAGTTGGCATCTCAAAACGCCCCTTAGGACAGTGCAGCGCAGGTGACAGGTGCTCTTAGGTGCGCAACAATCTGCAGGAACTCCAAGGCGATGTCCTCCTAGGCAAGCACTAGCATATTGGAACGCAGTCAAAGCTTATGCTACAGTTTTTCCAACAGGTGCAGTCGTCTCGTCACCTTCATAGTTGGCATCTCAAAACGCCCCTTAGGACAGTGCAGAGCCCAAAACTCGTCATCTCCTGCATAGTGCTGCGCAGTTATCACCTCTTGTCTTCTCTCATTGCTTCTCAAAACACTATCATCTCAAGCAGGCAAAAAACAGCAGCATATCAAGATGTTGTCTATTCGGCAACAGTAGAGGCACCACCTTTCCAACCAGCATATCAAAATGCTTCTACGGAGGGTTGATATGCTTAGGGTGCATTTCAAAACACCCTCTCGGCTGTCTGGCAAAGAAAGTTTTTTCCAAGCCTATCAAAAGGCTGTTGTGCAAAGCTCGCCATCAACAGACAATAGCATATTAAAGAAATACTCCAACGGGTTGTTCCACTTTGACGAGCATCTTAAAATGCAGCTGCAAATAAGTGGTCCATCGAGGATGATTCGACAATTTTTTTGTGACAAAGCAAAGTGGATCGGATGGAAAGCCTCTGAAATTAGTGCTATACCTGTAATAATCTCATATAGTAAAGGTGATACAAGTAGGAAGGATCTTGTAAGAAATCACCTAGTGACTTTTTTGATGGTTTTACTTCAAGAACCCTTCAAATTCAAAGCTCATGCAGAAAGAAATGAAAGCTCATTCAACAATTCTCTCAGAGCACTGCTACAACAACATCCAAAATTGTTTTTCCTTGTTAAGTATCATAGACTTATGGTTTGTCTTTTGTCAACAAAATCATCTTTTTTAGTCAAAGCCTCTTTTACTTTATTTATTGTTAGCCAGGCCACGATAAAAATTTCTACGGGTTAGACACTGCCACACATACATAAGTGGTAAGACCTCCCAAAAACATTTGTTATCATCCCATTTTTGTCCCGCTTCTCATGAGGTTACTGGGTACACCTTAAACCCAAGGTTTGGTAGTGAACCAAAAACTCCCTTTCACGGTAGCCTAACAGAAGCACCAGGTTATGGATACACCAAAATCCTTGGTTATGAGAGAACCTAAACTCACGGTTGACGAGTACACCAAAAACTGGAGGTATCATGAGAGTAATGTATGTAGTTTGGGCTTGAGGGGGGGTTGTTGGGCATTCAAGGCCGGGTTCAATTAGCGGTGTCAGCCTGTGGAAACATCCTCTTATGAAGCATGCAGGAAAGGATAGTTGAGCTTCAGTTTGCATGGAAAGCGACTCTATATATGTAGCAAGTCTTTTAATACCATCAATATAGCGTGTGTCGAATCTCTCTCTCTCTCTCTCTCTCTCTCTCTCTCTCTCTCTCTCTCTCTCTCTCTCTCTCTCTCTCTTCACCCTTTGTGCACTTTTGCACACTCGAAGGAACCATGGCTCCTCTTCGTTACCATCCCCCATAGCCCGTCACCATCAACACCCTTGGATTTTGCCTGCCTCCCTTCTTTCCACCCTCCTTCCCAGTCCCCCCTCCTACTAGTCACCTCCCATCTCTTTCATGCCACCTCTTCCTTCTTCCTCGTAGCCTCGTGCGCCCAGCTTAGATTGAGAGACAGAGAAACTCATATGCGTGCGTGCACACACACACACACACACACAACAGGTTTTCTAGATGTGCAGATCAATGCGGCTCCTCTTTCGCATAGGAGTTGCCCATATAAAGCCATGTTAGTGATCATCTAGAGCAGAGCACATAGGGGTATGCTTGTGCTTGCGAGGTTTGTCTTCAATCATGTGTAGATTGATTGTGGTTGTGCGGCGTACCAGACATGGAGAGCCCTCCATTACCCTCTCCTCCATCCTGCCTCCCATCGTGCAATCTCGACAATAGTTATATATCGGGGCGCTTGCCCCGTGTAGGTGCAGGTGACCGCCTGGGTTGGTCACACGCTCTTTTTTTTTTTTTTGGGGGGGGGGGAGGAGGCAGCACTTTGTTTACCTTATGTACAGCAGCTTACAAGGATGCATCATGTGCGTGCTTGCAGGCGTAGCGGTAGAGCATCAGCCTCTCATCGCCTGGGTGTCAAGATCGAACCATGTGAGCACCGTGTTGACCTCCATTTTAGTCAATCGGCTATTCTCCGCTTAGCTTGCAACCGGCTCTCGACTACTTGCCACGAGGGCAAGCAGCCCGATATACAACCATCGTCGTGCAATCTCACACCCCCAAATCCATGCCAACTTGGTTGGTTCTAGTACTCTTCATTACGCTAAATAAACGAGGCAAGCCATGCCTCAAAAGGAAAAAAACATACGTAGCCCACATACACGCAGTATAGCAAGTAAGAGATAGAACGATACCTCTGCATGCATATAGGGGAACAAAACCCCCCCGGGCCTTTGTAGCCACCCTCCTAGACCCTCCCCTACTCGGTCACACACAAAGAGAGAGAGAGAGAGAGAGAGAGAGAGAGAGAGAGAGAGAGAGAGAGAGAGAGAGAGAGAGAGAGAGAGAGAGAGAGAGAGAGAGAGAGATTTGCTTGACGTGCTATAGAGTGGGTATATGATTGCAGCAGGCATAGTGCTTAACATGATAATCGACACACTAACTAAAGTTGTTTGAAAGATAATCAACCTTCTACAAGGTAGTTTAGGGATCACATGCTTGATCATTATTCTTTTGTGGACTATTTTTCTAGAATATGTAGACCATTTGCCAAGGTGCAAGTCTATGCATTTCCTTCTTTTTTGAAATACACAAGATCGTATACTTCCATGATGATTCATTATTGGGGGAAGGGTCCTTAGCTATCAAGATGATTCTAGCTCAGGACAAAAGTTATAAAGCTAGAATCAGGTCAAGGGTCCTCAATTTTGAGCTATTGATCAGTTATGACTCTGGTTGTCTAGCATTCACATCCCTTTAGCTATACTTACATCAATGGGCATAGCTTGTTTGAGGATTTTACATGGTACTCACCGCTTCAAGGGTATTCAAACTTGCAATCAAACTTATTTCAAAGTTTAAGAGGACCTTGAATTGTGAGACAAAAAGTGCGGGTACTCTCATCTCACCATTCCAAGATAACTAAATAATTTTTTTATGAAACTGACATGGTAATGCATAGCTACATGGGTAGGAGTGAACGAATAGAGTAAGAGTCGACATACAAGGTTAAGATATTATTACTACAATAGCTTTGGCATCTATGGTAATTTTGTGAGGCCAAGGGTAGTCGGGCACTCTCGATGGGAAGTGGCATGGAGAAAGGAGAGGATGGCTAGGTGGAAGTGAAAGGTTCCTTATACTGGCCTTGGAATTGGAGTTGATCTCTTGAGACAGCTAATTCTAGTGTTGGAAGATTTCAGCTACTAGTGTGGGAAGATTTCAGAGAGCAGACTGGACAGGAATCAGAGACTAGACTGAAATGTGGATACTGAAATAAGAATCAAACTTATGTACTGGAAATAAGGTTCAGATTCAGATTCAGATTCAGAAGACTCGACGAGAAGTATAACTGAAATATATGCCATGATTGGGATTACAGATCAAGACTACAGCGATTATGATTACAGAGAGAAGTACCGCCGACAATACTGCCAATGATTCTTAAGTACAATTATAGCCAAAGCGCTAACCCAAGTGATAACAATTGCCAACCGGATTACAATGTAATGGAACCTATTTATACACTTCGGGTTTATTGTAGTAATTACTATAGTAATTACTAAGAAATTCGTTGCCCATCTTCTAAGAAGACGTTCCCACATAGTGACTATCCAGCCGTCTACATCCTTCCCTTCTTTCTTGAATTTTGGCAAGATTCCAAAATTTCTAAACATTTTCCACCGTGATCGCCAAAATGGAATTGGAGTTGGTCTCTTGAGACAGCTAATTCCAGTGTTGGAAGATTTCAACTACTAGTGTGGGAAGATTTCAGACAGCAGACTGGACAGGAATCAGAGACTAGACCGAAATGTGGATACTGAAATAAGAATCGGACTTATGTACTAGAAATAAGGTTCAGATTCAGATTCAGATTCAAATTCAGAAGACTGGACGAGAAGTAATTATAACTGAAATATATGCCATGATTGGGATTACAGATCAAGATTATAGCGAATATGATTACAAAGAGAAGTACCGCCGACAATATTGCCAATGATTCTTAAGTACAATTATAGACAAAGCGCTAACCCAAGTGATAACAATTGCAAACCCGATTACAATGTAATGGGCCCTATTTATACACTTCGGATTTACTGTAGTAATTACTATAGTAATTACTAAGTAATTCGTTGTCCATCTTCTAAGAAGACGTTCCCACATAGTGACTATCCAGCCGTCTACATCCTTCCCTTCTTTCTTGAATTTTGGCAAGATTCCAAAATTTCTAAACATTTCCCACCGTGATCGCCAAAATGGAATTGGAGTTGATCTCTTGAGACAGCTAATTCCAGTGTTGGAAGATTTCAGCTACTAGTGTGGGAAGATTTTAGACAGCAGACTGGACAGGAATCAGAGACTAGACTGAAATGTGGATACTGAAATAAGAATCAGACTTATGTACTAGAAATAAGGTTCAGATTCAGATTCAGATTTAGAAGACTGGACGAGAAGTAAGTATAACTGAAATATATGTCATGATTGGAATTACAGATCAAGATTACAGCGAATATGATTACAGAGAAAAGTACCACCAACAATACTGCCAATGATTCTTAAGTACAATCATAGCCAAAGCGCTAACCCAAGTGATAACAATTGCCAACCCGATTACAATGTAATGGGCCCTTTTTATACACTTCGGGTTTACTGTAGTAATTACTATAGTAATTACTAAGTAATTCGCTGCCCATCTTCTAAGAAGACATTCCCACATAGTGACTATCCAGCCGTCTACATCCTTCCCTTCTTTCTTGAATTTTGGCAAGATTCCAAAATTTCTGAAAAATTCTCACCGTGATCGCCAAAATGGAATTGGAGCTGATCTCTTGAGACAGCTAATTCCAGTGTTGGAAGATTTCAGCTACTAGTGTGGGAAGATTTCAGACAACAGACTGGACATGAATCAGAGACTAGACTGAAATGTGGATACTGAAATAAGAATCAGACTTATGTACTAGAAATAAGGTTCAGATTCAGATTCAGATTCAGAAGACTGGACGAGAAGTAAGTATAACTGAAATATATGCCATGATTGAGATTACAGATCAAGATTACAGCGAATATGATTACAGAGAGAAGTATCGCCGACAATACTGCCAATGATTCTTAAGTACAATTATAGCCAAAGCGCTAACCCAAGTGATAACAATTGCCAACCCGATTACAATGTAATGGGCCATATTTATACACTTCTGGTTTACTGTAGTAATTACTATAGTAATTACTAAGTAATTCGCTACCCATCTTCTAAGAAGACGTTCCCACATAGTGACTATCCAGCCATCTACATCCTTCCCTTCTTTTTTGAATTTGGCAAGATTCCAAAATTTCTGAAAAATTCCCACCGTGATCGCCAAAATGGAATTGAAGCTGATCTCTTGAGACAGCTACTTCGAGTGTTGGAAGATTTCAGCTACTAATGTGGGAAGATTTCAGACAGTAGACTGGACAGGAATCAGAGACTAGACTGAAATGTGGATACTGAAATAAGAATCAGACTTATGTACTAGAAATAAGGTTCAGATTCAGATTCAGATTCAGAAGACTGGACGAGAAGTAAGTATAACTGAAATATATGCCATGATTGGGATTACAAATCAAGATTACAGCGAATATGATTACAAAGAGAAGTACCGCCGACAATATTGCCAATGATTCTTAAGTACAATTATAGTCAAAGCGCTAACCCAAGTGATAACAATTGCCAACCCGATTACAATGTAATGGCCCTATTTATACACTTCGGGTTTACTGTAGTAATTACTAAGTAATTCGTTGCCCGTCTTCTAAGAAGACGTTCCCACATAGTGACTATCCAGCCGTCTACATCCTTCCCTTCTTTCTTGAATTTTGGCAAGATTCTAAAATTTCTGAAAAATTCCCACCCTGATCGCCAAAATGGAATTGGAGCTGATCTCTTGAGACAGCTAATTCTAGTGTTGGAAGATTTCAGCTACTAGTGTGGGAAGATTTCAGACAGTAGACTGGACAGGAATCAGAGACTAGACTGAAATGTGGATATTGAAATAAGAATCAGACTTATGTACTGGAAATAAGGTTCAGGTTCAGATTCAGATTAAGAAGACTGGACGAGAAGTAAGTATAATTGAAACATATGCCATGATTGGGATTACAAATCAAGATTACAGTGAATATGATTACAAAGAGAAGTACCGCCGACAATATTGCCAATGATTCTTAAGTACAATTATAGCCAAAGCGCTAACCCAAGTGATAACAATTTCCAACCCGATTGTAATGTAATGGCCCTATTTATACACTTCGGATTTACTGTAGTAATTACTAAGTAATTCGTTGCCCATCTTCTAAGAAGATGTTCCCACATAGTGACTATCCAGCCGTCTACATCCTTCCCTTCTTTCTTGAATTTTGGCAAGATTCCAAAATTTCTGAAAAATTCCCACCCTGATCGCCAAAATGGAATTGGAGCTGATCTCTTGAGACAGCTAATTCTAGTGTTGGAAGATTTCAGCTACTAGTGTGGGAAGATTTCAGACAGTAGACTGGACAGGAATCAGAGACTAGACTGAAATGTAGATACTGAAATAAGAATCAGACTTATGTACTGGAAATAAGGTTCAGATTCAGATTCAGATTCAGAAGACTGGACGAGAAGTAAGTATAATTGAAACATATGACATGATTGGGATTACAGATCAAGATTACAGTGAATATGATTACAAAGAGAAGTACCGCCGACAATATTGCCAATGATTCTTAAGTACAATTATAGCCAAAGCGCTAACCCAAGTGATAACAATTGCCAACCCGATTACAATGTAATGGCCCTATTTATACACTTCGGGTTTACTGTAGTAATTACTAAGTAATTCGTTCCCCATCTTCTAAGAAGACGTTCCCACATAGTGACTATCCAGCCATCTACATCCTTCCCTTCTTTCTTGAATTTTGGCAAGATTCCAAATTTTTTGAAAAATTCCCACCCTGATCGCCAAAATGGAATTGGAGCTGATCTCTTGAGACACTAATTCCAGTGCTTGAAGATTTCAGCTACTAGTGTGGGAAGATTTCAGACAGTAGACTGGACAGGAATCAGAGACTAGACTGAAATGTGGATACTGAAATAAGAATCATACTTATGTACTGGAAATAAGGTTCAGATTCAGATTCAGATTCATAAGACTGGACGAGAAGTAAGTATAACTGAAACATATGCCATGATTGGGATTACAGATCAAGATTACACCGAATATGATTACAAAGAGAAGTATTGCGATCTGCTTAGCCATCTCTTCAATTTTCTTGGTCCATGATCCCTTCTTTGATTTCTCCTTTTTTCGTTCATTGGAGCTGCTCTCGGAGCTACTGGACATTTCACTGGAATCAGAAGTTCCAGTAGCAGAGCTACTGCTACTGGTCCTTCACTTCTTGTGGCTCTTCTCCTTCTTAGTGAAGGAGTACGAGCGAAAGTGCGACGCGACAGAGAGTGCGAGAAGAAGAGCACGACGATATGGTGAACTCGCTCTACTGTAATGTGTAGAGCATAGTGAGTTCTTATTAGGTTTTTACAAAAGAATAGTGTACATACCTGGCAGCCCGCCCACTTACCTAGGCGACCACATTGGACTTTATACCCCAACAACCTCCCACTTAAAGTCCAATGTGGTACTTTAAGTGTGAGAGAAGCTACTATACAAGCTAATATACAAGAGATGTAGAGAAGTGATGTTCTACCCTACACCTAACTGCTTGCGAAAATGCGCAAAGCTCTCTGAGGGAAGTCCTTTTGTAAGTAGATCAGCAGGATTTTCTGTGGTGTGAACTTTGACAAGCTGAATTTGCTTATCCTCGAGCATTTCCCTGATGAAATGATACTTCACATCCACATGCTTTGTCTTTGAGTGATAAACTGGATTGCGAGCCAATTGTATAGCACTCTGACTATCACAATATAACACAGGCATCTCTTCTTTGATTCCCAAATCTGTTGCTAGTCGATTAAGCCAAATTGATTCTTTGCATGCCTCTGATGCTGCAACATATTCAGCCTCTGTAGTAGACTGAGTAACACAATCTTATAATCTAAAACGCCATGATACTGCTCCACCAGCCAATGTAAAGACATACCCTGACGTAGACCTTCGGTTGTCTAAGTCACCTGCATAATCTGAGTCTGTAAAACCCTATACACTTAGCTCCTGACTCCCATAGCATATACGCATACTCTTTGTAGCTTTCAGGTATCTCAATATTCCTTTCATTGCCTCCCAATGTTTCTTGCCTGGGTTCGACATGTATCGACTTACTACTCCCACTGCAAATGCAATGTCTGGGCGAGTAGCAATCATTGCATACATCAAACTACCCACTGCAGACGGACATGGAATCTTATCCATTTCAGCATTTTCTTCCTCAAACAAAGGACAATCTTGTTTGCTAAGTTTCACATATGGTGGCAGTGGAACACTCAATGCCTTTCCCTTCTCCATATTGAAACGTTGCAAAACCTTGTCATATATACTCTGTTTGAGATAACCAAATCAACTTTTGTGATCTGTCTCTCTCAATTCGCATACCAAGTATATGACTTGCCTCACCCATGTCTTTCATGTCAAACGATTTTGCCATCTTTGACTTCAAAGCTGAAATTTCTTCCAAGTGCTTGCCAGCAATCAACATGTCATCCACTTACAAAATAAGGATCAGCCAACTGCCATCCTTGGCCTTCTTTGTATATAGACAGTGATCGAACTCACTACGTTTGTAGCCTTGAGAAATCATAAACTTGTGGAACTTATGGTACCATGCCCTCGGTGATTGTTTTAAGCCATAAAGACTCTTTAACAATTGGCATACAAAATCTTCCTTGCCTTTCTCAACAAACCCTTGTGGCTACTGCATGTAAATTTCCACATCTAAATCACCATGCAAGAACACTGTCTTGACATCCATTTGGTGCAACACCAAATCTAATATGGCAACCAATGCAAGAAAGCATCTCAATGTAGTCATCTTGACCACCGGAGAGAAGACGTCATCAAAGTCAATGCCTTGTTCTTGCTTAAAGCCCTTGGCAACAAGCCTTGCTTTGTACTTTGCCTGACTATCATGAGCGGTGATCTTATACTTGTAAACCCATTTACAAGGTAGAGCATTTTTGCCCTGTGGTAATTTAACTAGCTTCCATGTCTGGTTTTTATGCAGAGTTGTCATCGCTGACTACATGGGCAATTGCCAATTCTCGCAGTCCTTCATTTGCACTACTTCCTTGTAACATGAAGGCTCATTGCAATCAGTCAACATGACATAGTTCATAGATGGAACAAACCGATCAGGAGGTCGTGTGATACGTCCAGATCTACACAAAATAGGTGGCTCAGGCTCAGCCACAACCTGTGGTTCCAATCTATCCTGTCCTTGCTCCTCTTCTCGCACTCTCTCTCGCATCACACTTTCGCTCGTACTCCTTCAACTGGAGCCCTGACATTTTGTCTTACACGGGCAGATCCATCTTCTTGGAAGACAACTCTTCTAATCTCCTCAACCCTCTCTGGTTTAGAATGATATTTGGATTCATTAAAGTGAACATCACTGCTGCGGATAACCTTTCTGGATTCGGGATCCCAAAGTCTCTACCCCATCTCACCAGAATTACCATAGCCTAGAAAGATGCACTTTCTACTCTTTGGCTCAAGTTTGTTCCTAAATTCCTTTGGAACGTGAGTATATGCCTCACAACCAAAGACTCTGAGATGCTTGTATGAGGGTATTTTGTCTGATCATACCATCTCTGGCACTGAATCCTTCTGCAAAACCTTGCTAGGAGATCTATTTATAAGATGAACAGCTGTTGATACAGCTTCATCCCAAAACCCATTTGGCAGTTGTGCATTAGACAACATACTTCTGACCTTCTCTTGTATGGTCCTATTCATCCTCTCAGCAATACCATTTTGAGGAGGATTGTAAGGAGCAGTAAGTTCACGTTTTTTACCTTTTGACTCACAAAAGTCCTAAAAGGCCTTTGAAACATACTCCCCACCATTGTCAGTGCGTAAGCATTTAAGCTTCTTGCCACTCTGATTCTCCACAAGTGTCACAAACGTTTTGAAAACACTAAACGCTTCATCCTTGTGCTTGAGAAAGTAAACCCATACTTTCCTCGAGTAATCATCTATAAATGTCATAAAGTAAGAAGCTCCCCCTAGAGATAGGTTAGGCATAGGTCCACACAAATCACTATGAACAAGTACCAATTGTGTATCTCTTCTACTGCTTCTATGCTTATGTGGCTGTTGTGTTTGCTTACCATACAGACAATGTTCACAGAATTCAAAATCATTAAATGAAAAGCCATGCAAATAACCAGAACGAGACAATATTTCCATTCCCTTCTTGGACATATGTCCTAACCGGCTATGCCACAAAGAAACGTTCGGCTGCTCGGTTACATTGATTACATTTTTAGAGACATTTGATACATAAATCATGTAAAGTCCTCCAGACTTTACTCCATGTGCTACTGTCATAGAACCCTTGGATATCTTCCACATGTTCTGTCCAAAAGTGGTGACATAGCCAGCATCATCAAGTAAACCTGTGCTGATCAAGCTCTTTGTAATTGCGGAAACATGTCTCACATTCTTCAACGTGAAAGAAGAGCCATTCTGAAACTTCAATTGAACATCTCCAACACCTAAGATCTCACATGTCTGCCCATTGCCTAGCCGAACATGATCTTTAGTGGTCACATAAGAGGTAAACCACTCCTTGTTTGGAGACACATGAAGTGATGCCCCTGAGTCTATAATCCAGTCACTCAGCGCATTTCCATCAGATGCTGTAAGAAGAGCTGAGTCCATTGTATTCTTCAAGAAGTAGATGTCTCCTGACACTAGATTGTCATCCTCTACAACAATGTTTGTCACATTTATTTCTTGAATCTTCACTGAGGACTTGTTCTTCTCACCATGGTCTTCAGCTTTCTCTTTGCCTTTTTCTGCTTTCCATTCTCTGCAGTCTCTTTTCATGTGACCCTTCTTGCCACAATGGTAGCATTCTATGTCACTCTTGCCTTTAGCAGTGCGGGACTTGCTACGAGACTGATTCCTCTTTCCACCTTTGTACTTTTCTTTGGTCCTTCCCCTGACAACTAGGGCTGTTCCTTTGCCTTTGTCCATTGTCTTTCTATTGGTTTCTTCAGTAAGCAGACTGCCTTCTACACCTGCTATGGTCAAACCATCTGGAGGTGCAGAATTACTCAAAGCTGTGCAAAAAGTGTCCCAACTTTCCGGCAATGTGATCAACAGGAACATAGCTCTAACAGGTTCATCAAACTTAACACCTTGAGCTAACAACTGACTGTAGATGGTGTTGAATTCATTCAGATGATTGGACATAGGTGTCCCTTCTTTCATCTTCAAGTCAACAAGCTTCTTAAGCCAGTATACCTGTGAAGCTGCACTCTGCTTCTCATAAAGATCACTCAACTTTGTCCATGCTTCATAAGCCGACATCTCGTCTGCTACGTTGAAGTAAACGCTTTCTGCCAAAGTCAGCATAATGGTAGAAAGTGCCAATTCATCCATTTCGCTCCATTCATCTTCGTCCATATCTTGTGGTTTTATCCCCTTGAGCTTTATAGGTTTTATCTGCTTCTTTTGTACCAACACGTGCCAAATCTGCTTCTTCCACAATGGGAAATTGGTTCCATCGAGCTTCTTGATATTGTAAAGAGTAGTGTCCTGTGATCCAGCCATAGCTACGCTTCACAGTAGTTTACTTTCCTGAGAAAAATTCGGCAGAGTTTCCCCCGTAAACTGACCTCTGAACCAATATCAACCTGTCAAATGAACCAAGAAAGCTTCAGATTCTGCAGAAATGTCGACAGAGTCTCCTTTGTAAAATGGCTATGGTGTACTCAAAAACAGACCAAAAACAGCTCAAAAATCCACTATCTCTCTAACACTGTAAGCTGTGGGTAAACTTGTCCTGCACCTGTACTGTCTCTCACTGTCTTGTCTCTGTCCTGTAAGCATAGACTGCGACAATGCCTCAACGGTAGTAAAGCAAAGATGAAATCCCAACTGTCTAACTCACAGTCAATACATCCTAGCTGCCTATCTAAGGGTGCTCGGGGGATCGCTCCAAGACCTGTTTCACCGAAAGGATCTCAACATTCGAGAATCCCCCAGCTCAATAAAACCTCACTCGACCCTCAACAAAGGCTGTAGTAAATCTAACAATACATAGACTTCCCACAAAGTCATACATCCACAAATTTCCCACTGTATGCTATAACCGCTGCGGCGGTTGTTTGCTGCGTGACTCAGAGCCAGCAAACCCTCAACAGACATACATCATCTCTGACAATACATCCCATGTGGAAGTACCTGCAATGTCAGGATGAAATCTGGAATATCAAGCAGCAAACACAAGCTACCTGATGAACTAGTGGATGTCGCCTACAGTCTGTGTGTAGGTGCGCCCGTGTCGTATGTGACACGCCTCCAAGAACTATGAGCCGTCCTTCGTTGTGTAGACAGCCACAAATCAACACTCTGGAAGTGCAGGTATCCTCAGCACTTGCAGTCGTAGGCCGAAACCCCAAATTTGCAGAGTCGAATCTGCACCCTCCGAGACCACGTAGTTGAAAATGGCCTGCGCAGAACTTTGTCGAAGCCGAACGGTGGCCGAGATGACCTCAGAATGAAATTCTGAGAACACCGAGCCCTTCAGGGTAATGGTAGTACCATTTCCTCGCTACCTCCTTCAAGGTTTGTGGAAAATATTCCCTCCAATCATCTTCATCAATGTTTTTTAGTTCAGCATACTGCTCGAAAGCTTGTATGTAAACGATCATCCTTTTTCCCCCCTTTGAATATTGGAAAGAAAATCTTCAGAGAAGCTATGTAATCATTTCGATTACTACTGATCCCGCCACTTCTCTTCTTGGCTTCAAAATGATGCTTGGGAGCCTTCTTGTAATTGTCAGTGTCAGCATCCCAATCAATCTCTGTCTCTGTCTCAGTATCAGTGTCTTCTCTGTTTTGTCTGCTAGAAGTACGGTGACTTCCCTTACTACCCTTGGTATGCTCATCTCTCTGGCGAGACTGACAACTCTTGGAACTCTTTGCCTTCCGTGCTTCCCGTTCTGCCCGTCGGCGTCGAGAATGACTGGAGTGCTATGAGTCCTACGCCTCATCAGCCTGACTATGCTCCTCCTGAGCCTCAGTGTCAGTCATTTTCTCTTGCTTGGGGTCAGACTCTCTTCCTAACTCCTCAGGAATGGGGTCCACACGAATGGTAGATTTCCGGCCACGATTGGATTTTGGTGCAATTTCTGAAAACTTCAAACTGGGAGAAGAGTCTTTCAGTCAACGAGCTTCAGCTCGAGCCACCGTGATTGCCAAAATGGAATTAGAGCTGATCTCTTGAGACAGCTAATTCCAGGGTTGGAAGATTTCAGTTACTAGTGTGGGAAGATTTCACACAACAGACTGGACAGGAATCAGAGACTAGACTGAAATGTGGATACTGAAATAAGAATCAGACTTATGTACTGGAAATAAGGTTCAGATTCAGATTCAGATTCAGAAGACTGGACGAGAAGTAAGTATAACTGAAATATATGCCATGATTGGGATTACAGATCAAGATTACAGCGAATATGATTACAGAGAGAAGTACCGCCGACAATACTGCCAATGATTCTTAAGTACAATTATAGCCAAAGCGCTAACCCAAGTGATAACAATTGCCAACCCGATTACAATGTAATGGGCCCTATTTATACACTTCGGGTTTACTGTAGTAATTACTAAGTAATTCGCTGCCCATCTTCTAAGAAGACGTTCCCACAGTGACTATCCAGCCATCTACAGGCCTCGGGGCTCAGGAAATGATGGGTTCACTTTATCCAAAGCCTCTTCAAAATGAAATGGCCGGCTCAAGTTTGGGCAAGAAGGTTCTCAATCCGGTTCAAATTATGGAATTTTTAGTTATAATATCATATTTTTAGTGTGATTATCCCTCTCAAATTAAGAGTTAGCCTGTTCATATGCGTGTGAAAAGGCTCCAAAGCCGGGTCCATAAAAAATGTTTCCCGAGCCCTGACAGGCCTATGGTCTCATGTGCGCATTAGAGCCAAATTTAGCCAGGGCGTGGAGGCTTTGGGGCCCCTCTTTCATGCAACTCCTCTTGCATGCATGCAAGTTGCAGAGGAGAAGCAATGTGTAGTTGAGGAGCTTCGAGAGGCCATGGGCACACACAAGCTTCATTTCAACTTGCACCATATGGGCTTGTCAGTTGCACGTGGGCCAAGTTCGTCTCTACTGCAAACATCACCAAGCAAGCCACACATCTCTCTATCTCCTTGTTTGTCTTCACCTACAACTGTCGAAAGGCATAGCATGATATTCCTCCTGTGCTTAAGATTTAATTATCTTCACAGAAAGCATGGCTATTTCACATTATTTCATTATCAAGCTATGTCATAATAATCAATATCTAATTCTCCTAAATGATTTTCTTATATTAAACTGATCATTTAATGTGGGGAAGTGCCAAGGGAGAAAAAGCTAGAAAGTTGGTTAAGCTAGCAGACCGGCCACAGTAGGGATCCAAAGGAGGGAAAATAGGGATCCAAAGGGGGGGCCATCTGCAAAAGAGCCATGTGAAACAATGGGCTAAAAAGACCCTAAGGTTCAGCCCATTAAGACTTCCAAAATGCTAAGGTTCCAAAATTCAAAGGTTGTGTCCAAAGGTCAACCCTAGGAAAATTGGATGCTTTGTGTGTGCCCTAAAAGTCTTTGCACATCCCTACATGGGAGGGGGCGAGCCCCAAAGGTAGGGGATGAGAGAGAAAGCCACACACACACACACACAGGCTCCCTTTACACAAAGGGAAAAAGGGACACATGTTAGCTCCCTAAGCCAGATGCCCACAAGGTGTGCCTAATTCCTATTGGAAGACCCTTGAAGTGGACCAATGAGAATTAAGCTAGAGTAAATGTAGTTTAATTAATTTAAAAACATTTAATAAAAGAAACCAATGAGAATTAAGTCTCCTAGAAGACTATTGGGCAGTCTCCCAAAGGGTCCAATGAGCATTCAGAAGCCTCATGGCTTGCCTGATTCCTATTGGCCAGGAGACAAAGGGGTCCAATGAGAGTTTTGTTTAATTATTTAATTACCTAAAGCTCTCACAAAAGGGGAAAGGGGGACACATGTCAGAAGGCTATCACTTATGCTGCTTAATTCCTATTGGCTTGACCTGGGGAGGACCAATGAGGCAAAAGCCAGACCTAATTAGCAGCTAGGGCTCGCCCAAGAGAGAGAGAGGGCTGATTTTTGCTGGGCATTGACACACACACACTCACACTTGACCATGTGTGAAGGAAGAATACTCTATCTCCTCCCAAGCTTTAATGGAGAGCTCATCACCTACTCCAAGCTTGTGAGATAGAAGCCTACATCAACACTCTCTTGGCATGTGGATGCAAATCCAACCAAGAGCCAAGCTTCAATGCATGCTCATCTCCTCTACCAAGCTAATTACTAAGCTAAGCTATGCTAATATGAGTGATTATGTGAGGAGACGTACATCTTTCTTGTAAGATACTCCTTCTTCCTCTCAATCTACTCTCATACCCTGCTAGCTCTCACCATCTTCGAAGGTGTGTGAGGTCTTGGGTCTGAGAACGGGGATAATTCAAGTTGTGTTTGATTAAGTGTTTTGCTTGGTGAATGAAGCTTCCATCTTCATTGCACTAGCTAGTCTTGAAGGAACACAAAGAATTGTATTGTACAATGTCTCTCTTGATGGGAGAAACCATAATACAAAGCCTTTTGGAGGGGGGACCGGCTCCATGCAAATCCGGTCCTCAACTGTTGTCAATAGCTTAATTTCTCTCTCTTTTGAAAGTATTGTCGATGCTATCTAACTAGGTGTTATGTTTTTTTTGTTGCTCTCTCCATTAAGCACTCTTGTAATTCTCATGAGAAATCTATTCTAATGAAATGCCCACTATGTTCATGCTGATTTCCGCTACACAAAAGTTATTAGGCCATTAAATGTTACATTGGTATCAGAGCTCAAGGTTTCTCTTTTCTTGCTCAAGAAGGGAGGTCCTCAAGCTAGCTACAAATGGTTGGTATTATTAATTGCCTGTGAGTAAGTAGAATAGGGATTTTTCAGCCTTGCAGTGCGCCTGCCTTTGTGCAGTTAACGGGGCATCACCGTCGAGAGCTATGGTCTTAATAGTGGAGTCCTACGGGGCTTGCCTACGGCTTAACCACTATTGAGCTATTAGAAGCTTGACAGGAGCCGGTGTTGTCTTGGTGTCGAAAGACCCTCTCTTCTATTCCTTGCAATTAATGGTATTCGAGCCGCGGGTACAGTAGCTTGAGTGCTTTTTCTAAAGGGGTAAAGAGGAGTAGCAACTAGGGCTTGAAGTGCCAAGGTACACCTAAAAAAAAAAAATTACACCTAAAAGTTGTTAGAATGGCTGACAATAGTAAAGAGAGTGAAATTAATGTTGATAACTTTGATTTTGCTCATGAGCAAGCTACTAATGATGCTTCAATGCTTGTTAACTATCTTGTCTCTAGGCTTCAACAAGCCATGGGCAATCCATCTCTCCAAAGTGAAGTGCAACGGCAGCTCCGTGCTCACGGGATTCTCCAAGCTCATCACCATGACGAGAGAACACCTAGGAAGCCTCCTTGTGAGACTACCAAAAGAGGTCTCTCTCCGATTCGGGAAGAAGAAGAGAATCCATATGAAGGGCTCAAGAATTTACTTCTTGATGATGCATCTCCTTCCCAAAGGAGAACTCAAGAGCCTCCACCGAAGGAACGAGAAAGAAGCGAGTCTCCCGCCACCTCGGCGGAGATGGCTCCACGAAGACGGCGGGCTAAACGCTCTCCATCACCACCAAAGCGGAGAAGACCATCATATTCTTCTCCTCACCACAATTCAAAGAGGGATGATAAAAAGCAAGAGAAGAAAAAGGCGAGAAAGAGGACACCCTCTTCTCCATCTTCTTCATCCTCTTCCTCTTATGAAAGCTATGGTGAAGACGCCACGATTTGTAGTAGTCAGTCCTACTACAAAAGCCATAGAGATACTCTCCCACTTACCTTGTGGAATCTCTAAAGGATGTAAAAGGCCACCTACCTTGAGGCGCTCTGCTTGGCACTGTTGGCAGTTTAGTACGTACTCTTGAACATCATGATGTAAGCCCGCCGGCCAATAAAATTGCCGTCGAACTAAGGCATATGTCTTACGAATACTTGGATGACCAGCACTTGGACTATCATGACACTCAAATAAGATTTGGCGCCTAGTGTCGGAGTCCTTTGGCACACATACTCTACCCTTGTGGAGTAAGTAGCCATCATCAATGGAAAAATTCTTCCATCGCTTAAGCTCTTCCTGAGTAGGGCTGGAGCTCTGTGTGTTGGCGTTTTTATCTGCGCACGCAGAGACGTGTTTATCTGGCTGTACAGAGACATGTGAATGTGAGGGATCCCTTTTTAAAATTGCACTCTACACTTTAGCATATGATTGATCTTGTGCGCACTTGCCACGTAATGACTATGGTGCAACTTTTGAACCATCAAAAAGAAGAGGCCATAGGAAATCCTATGCCGCATGGAAGAGGTCGTCCAAGCTGAAGAAATTCAAAGAGGGAGGGAAGAGCATCTCTTTCCTTACCTATGATGGCACCTTCGGTGCTACAGACAAAGTTTTGGCCTTTATCCAGCAATTTGATGCGGCGTTTGGAGATGAGGGCTTCACGAAGTCCTCTAAGCTACGTCATGTAGCTATGCACTTTCAAAAGTCCGCCAGACAATGGTGGTCTAGCCTACGAGCCAACGGTGAAGCTCCACGAACATGGAAGGCTTTAAGAGCTTCCATTATGAAGCAGTTTTTGGCCACCGATGCCAAAGACAAAGTACTCACCGAATGGCGAAGCTTAAAGCTCTCTCCCAATGAATCCATCCACAAATATGTAGACAAGTTTTGGGACCTACAACTCAAAGCCACTGTCTTCAAAAAGTTGGATTTTGGAGAGCAAAAGCAACAATTTTGTGCGGGCTTAACCGAAGAAATGGCGGAGTATGTCAACTCCCAAAGGCCACGTACCATATCGGCGGTAATACACCATACTATGGTGGCCTCGCGAATCAATTTCCAAACGGGGGGTAAAAGAAATAATAAGCCCCCGGAAAACAAGGGTTCCAATGAGCCTAAGGGGAAGGACAATGTCCAAAAGTCTCCTAAGGGCAATTCCAACAAAGCTAAAGAGAAGGGAGTTTACAAAGGAAAGAATAAACTCTCTCCTGAAGAGCTTGAGCGTTATCGTAAAGATAACCGGTGTTTCAAGTGCGGCGAACAAGGGCATGCGTACCGCGCTTGTCCCCAAAAGAACAACCGCCAAGATCCTCCTAGAGCTTCTTTGGTTGAAATCCAAGAGGAGGAGATTCACCAAACTCACCACAAAGGATCTCCTCTATGCCATGCTTGGGGAAAGGTAAGAGAACATGATGCTTTTATTCTCTTTGACCCTGGTTCTACTCACAATTTCATATCTATGGAGTTAGCCACCAAGCTAGGCATACAATCCTACGAGATGGGAGATATCCTACCCGCAGACTGTGCCTTCAAGGGGCAAGAAGCTTCAGTTACTCCCTTAATCGGGAAATTGAGGCTTCATGTCCAAGGCTATGTGGACAAAGAGGACTTATTTATCTCTCCTCTCAAGCATGAGGATGTAATCCTAGGGGCACCATGGTTTGACCGCCTGGCTGCCGATGTTAAATTTCCTGAAAGGAGAATCTCCTTTAAGTTCAGGGAAAAGGACATGTATATAGATGCTAAGGAGATGGGTAACACCATCCCCATTGTACATACACCAGCTTTCAACAAGTCAATAAAGAGCTCTATTTCCGCGTACATGATTTTTGTTAAAGATTCTCAAAATGAACCTAATGCTTTAGCAAAAGAAAATAAAAGAAACCAAAAGGAATTAGAGTTATCCAATTTTCTCAAGGGGTTTCAAGATGTTTTTATTGACGACATCCCTTGTGAGCTACCTCCTAAACGAGGTAATGACGACCATGCAATTGAACTTCTTCCAGGAAGTTCACCGCCTAACAAACCTCCTTATAGAGTTTCTCAAGCTCAACAAGAGGAGATTATGCGGCAAGTGCATGAGTTAGTTGAGAAGGGCATGGTTAGGCCTAGCTCATCTCCATTTTGCTCACCTGTGCTATTAGTACAAAAGAAAGACGGCACATATCGTATGTGTGTCGACTATAGAGCACTAAATAGGATCACTATCAAGAATAGGTTTCCCGTTCCACGGGTAGAAGACCTATTTGATAAGCTACAAGGATCGACCTACTTCAGTAGGATTGACCTAAAAAGTGGCTATCATCAAATAAGGATAGTTGATCAAGACATTGTAAAGACCGCATTTCGTACTACATTTGGTCTTTACGAATACATTGTCATGCCTTTTGGCTTGACCAATGCACCAGCCACATTCAACCGCTTGATGGAGAAGCTGTTCAGGCCTCATCGAACCTTCACTGGAGTGTTCTTTGATGATATTATCATCTACTCTAATTCATTGGAGGAACACAAGCAACACCTCCAGGTAATATTTCAAGTTTTAAGAGAGAATAAACTTTATGTTAATCGAAAGAAAAGTGAATTTTTCTTGCAAGAGATTCAATATTTAGGTCACATTATCTCTCAAGATGGAATCCAAATGGATCCATCCAAGTTAGAGGTAATAAAAGGATGGCCTAAACCAAGGAATCTCCATGAACTAAGAAGCTTTATAGGTATGTGTGCATACTATAGACGCTTCATAGAAAAGTTCTCACGAATTGCGGGACCATTACATGACCTAACAAAGAAAAATGTTAGGTATACGTGGTCTGCTAAGGAGAACAATGCTTTCGAAAAGCTTAAAGAAAAGCTTATCTTTCAACCTGTGCTTACACTACCGGATCTCTCAAAACCATTTGAGGTCCAATGTGATGCTTGTGGTGATTGCCTTGGGGCTGTTCTGCTCCAAGAAGGGCACGCCATAGGCTATGAGAGTCGAAGGCTCGACCCTGTTGAGCAAGCTCTAGGCATATACGAAAAAGAACTCCTTGCAGTTCTACATGCCTTAGACTCATGGAAGCACTATTTATTGGGGACTCCTTTCATTCTGCGAACGGATCACCAAAGTCTTAAGTACTTCATGACACAGACCAAGCTTTCTGACAAACAAATGAGGTGGGCAAATTTCCTTTCGCAATTTCATTTTCATATTGCTCACATTGCTGGCAAGCATAATCAAGTAGCCGATGCACTCTCAAGACGACCGAGAGTGAATGCGGTTTCCATAGCAACTCACAATGATCTATCTTCAATGATAGATGAGTATGCTATTGATCCCGATTTTAGAGATGTGATTTCAGCCCTTGCACTAGGGAAGAAAGAAGAACCGTTTACTTTACAAGATGGTTATCTTCTCTATGGCAATAGACTATGCGTTACTAACTCACTACGTGAGAAAGTAATGTATGAATCTCATGCTCCCCCATATGCGGGGCATAGAGGGATTCAGTCTACCCTAAAGGGAATTGAAACATATTTCTATTGGCCTACCATGAAAGTGAACATACACGAGTATGTTTCCAAATGTGTGGTATGTCAAAAGACAAAATTTGATAGAGGGAAACAACTTGGATTGCTTCAACCCTTGCCAATACCTAATTCACCTTGGGAGAGCATATCCATGGATTTTATCTTTGGATTGCCTAAGTCTATCCATGGGAATACGGGAATATGGACGATAGTAGACAGGTTCAGTAAACAAGCTCATTTTATACCTGTCAAAAAGACTATCAAAGCCCATCAAATGGCAACCCTCTTCATTTCACAAATTTTCAAGTACCATGGCTTGCCAATGTCCATAGTGTCGGATAGAGATCCTAGAATGACCAGTAATTTCTGGAAGGGTCTCTTTGAGAATTTAGGAACAAGGCTAAACTTCTCTTCGGCCTATCATCCACAAACTGATGGCCAAAGTGAAATAGCTAACCTAACCATTCTTGATCTACTAAAAGCCTATGTAACGGAAGTAGATCAAAGATCCCAATGGGAGAAGTACTTACCCTTAGTAGAGTATGCTTACAATAACACTGTACATACTTCCACAGGAAAAGCACCTTTCGAGGTAATTGAGGGAAGATCAAAA
Organism: Adiantum capillus-veneris; assembly: GCF_014529385.1. Lineage (NCBI taxonomy): Eukaryota > Viridiplantae > Streptophyta > Polypodiopsida > Polypodiales > Pteridaceae > Adiantum > Adiantum capillus-veneris. The sequence goes on from NC_140954.1 coordinate 41,321,790, forward strand.
AGTCCCTTGCTACTTAAGGTACATGGGAAGATCTTCGCTGCAGATGAGTATAGCCGAGACCTACAAGAATCTTTCCAAAAGATTAAGGATGCTATCTCTATCTCACAGCAAAGGCAAAAGGCTGCTGCTGACAAGCACAGAAGAGCCCAAGCCTTTAAAGAAAACGATTGGGTCTTGTTAAAGTTTCCCAAGGCTCGATTAAGGCACACGACGGGCAAGAATCCTACGGGCCACCAAAAGTACTATGCTAAACTAGCAAAAAGGTATTATGGTCCCTTCCAGATTCTTAGGCCAATCAATGAGATGGCCTATCAACTTAAGTTGCCCAATCATTGGCTCATACACAATGCTTTTCATGTGAGCCTATTAAAGCCTTACAAAGGAGAGCCACCTCAAGAACCAACTATTGAAGACCCACCGGAGATCGAAGACCACGAGGAGGTGCTGCAGCCCGAGTCCATTCTCCGACATGAAGACAAGGTATTAAGAGGCGGTAAGACTATCCGACGATATCTTATTAAGTTTAAGAATTATCCTTTCGAAGATGCTAGATGGATGCAAGGCATACAATTAAAGGATAACCTAAACCTTGTCAATGCTTACAATGCTTCCCAAGAGTAAGCAAATGTACAAAATGTTAAAAATGAACAAAATTTTTGTCTTATAAGACTCTCTTTTTCTTTATTTGTGCACAAAAATAAAGTAGTATGCATGCTTAGATCAAGTTTGCGGAGACAACGTCTCCCAAACACCAAGTAGAGCTTGTCACTCTACTATGGAAGACTGATAGGACTAATGTGCAGACATGCTTGCGGCAGCCTCAGGCTCTCAAGCGCCAAATGGACTAGTCATCCATTATGGAATGATGTCGTAGGGTAACATAGGGATCCTCTACCCGCTAAGAAAAGGACTCATGCATATTCTTTATCTTCTCTACACCATAGTCGAGGACGACTATGATTTCAAGAGAGAGGTAATGTCATAATAATCAATATCTAATTCTCCTAAATGATTTTCTTATATTAAACTGATCATTTAATGTGGGGAAGTGCCAAGGGAGAAAAAGCTAGAAAGTTGGTTAAGCTAGCAGACCGGCCACAGTAGGGATCCAAAGGAGGGAAAATAGGGATCCAAAGGGGGGGCCATCTGCAAAAGAGCCATGTGAAACAATGGGCTAAAAAGACCCTAAGGTTCAGCCCATTAAGACTTCCAAAATGCTAAGGTTCCAAAATTCAAAGGTTGTGTCCAAAGGTCAACCCTAGGAAAATTGGATGCTTTGTGTGTGCCCTAAAAGTCTTTGCACATCCCTACATGGGAGGGGGTGAGCCCCAAAGGTAGGGGATGAGAGAGAAAGCCACACACACACACACACAGGCTCCCTTTACACAAAGGGAATGAGGGACACATGTCAGCTCCCTAGCCCAGATGCCCACAAGGTGTGTCCAATTCTTATTGGAAGACCCTTGAAGTGGACCAATGAGAATTAAGCTAGAGTAAATGTAGTTTAATTAATTTAAAAACATTTAATAAAAGAAACCAATGAGAATTAAGTCTCCTAGAAGACTATTGGGCAGTCTCCCAAAGGGTCCAATGAGCATTCAGAAGCCTCATGGCTTGCCTGATTCCTATTGGCCAGGAGACAAAGGGGTCCAATGAGAGTTTTGTTTAATTATTTAATTACCTAAAGCTCTCACAAAAGGGGAAAGGGGGACACATGTCAGAAGGCTATCACTTATGCTGCTTAATTCCTATTGGCTTGACCTGGGGAGGACCAATGAGGCAAAAGCCAGACCTAATTAGCAGCTAGGGCTCGCCCAAGAGAGAGAGAGGGCTGATTTTTGCTGGGCATTGACACACACACACTCACACTTGACCATGTGTGAAGGAAGAATACTCTATCTCCTCCCAAGCTTTAATGGAGAGCTCATCACCTACTCCAAGCTTGTGAGATAGAAGCCTACATCAACACTCTCTTGGCATGTGGATGCAAATCCAACCAAGAGCCAAGCTTCAATGCATGCTCATCTCCTCTACCAAGCTAATTACTAAGCTAAGCTATGCTAATATGAGTGATTATGTGAGGAGACGTACATCTTTCTTGTAAGATACTCCTTCTTCCTCTCAATCTACTCTCATACCCTGCTAGCTCTCACCATCTTCGAAGGTGTGTGAGGTCTTGGGTCTGAGAACGGGGATAATTCAAGTTGTGTTTGATTAAGTGTTTTGCTTGGTGAATGAAGCTTTCATCTTCATTGCACTAGCTAGTCTTGAAGGAACACAAAGAATTGTATTGTACAATGTCTCTCTTGATGGGAGAAACCATAATACAAAGCCTTTTGGAGGGGGGACCGGCTCCATGCAAATCCGGTCCTCAACTGTTGTCAATAGCTTAATTTCTCTCTCTTTTGAAAGTATTGTCGATGTTATCTAACTAGGTGTTATGTTTTTTTTGTTGCTCTCTCCACCCAAGCACTCTTGTAATTCTCATTAGGAAGCTATTCTAATGAAATGCCCACTATGTTCATGCTGATTTCCGCTACACAAAAGTTATTAGGCCATTAAATGTTACAAGCTATGATACCAAAGGGTGTACGGAGGCACGAATTTGGAAGCCATTTATTTGCATGGATCTGAGGGAGATACCCTTTTGGGAAAGTAAATGGTAAGGGAAGTGAAAGCAAAAGTAAATGGTAAGGGACATGCAGACGATTAGGGCAAAGCATGGTGCTTGGGGAGCCACAAATGGCAGCATTGGCAGGGCCACAAGAAGATTTAGAAATTTTCTCATGTAGGAAAATGGAGTCTTTCTCAGTGTTTTTCATACAATGCATAACATCATGAGCTTCTGGTCGAGAGGTACCGCATACCTAGCTAGGTATGCGGCGCCTCCCTCACAGAAGCTCATGATGTTGAGGTAAGTCACAATGTGGGAAATAATGTGAGAATTTGTCCAAAACTTCTTGTGGGCATGGGGATGGGACATTGGCAGGCATGCTTTTTTTAATGGAAAAGGCACAACCATCAAGCATTTAGGGCTGTCGTGCAAGTTGGACAGCACCATACAAAGAGAAATTATCTTCTAATCTACCCGTGCTCAAGACCTTGATTCAGAGGTTGAGAGTTTTTATGCCTAGAGGGCAGTTGTACGTGGAATTGGAATCTATAAAGATTCTATTTTACTATACCATTTCTATAGGCAATGCTTTCATGCTGAACTACAAATATGTTGTCAAATCTTTGTTATCACCATGTCATACAGTCTAGGTACGTTCAACCTTTGTTGCTGAAAAGTATATATAACTTCACACAAAATCAAACTAAAACAAATGTATCCAAGAACCACTTATTTGTCTATATCTCCTTAAACCCCAAATGCAATGATAAAAATACATATTGCTAGACCCAACAAATTAGGATTAGGTATTGCAACCACACCCTCTATTATCTCGCAACAATGTGAAACTTATTAGGAGCTTAAAATTTTTCTAGAAGGAGAAGACCTCCACGTGTCGCACACTGGTTCTCTTCTATAGACTCACATTGGTTGTAGGAGGCATGCATAGACTTTATAAGGGATTTTTAGGGAAGGAGACTCACCCGTCAGTCACAGGCGGACGTGCAGTGAGTGAGTGAGTGTGTGTGTGTGTGTGTGTGTGTGTGTGAGAGAGAGAGAGAGAGGGGGGGAAAGGGGGGGGGGGGGGGGGGGGGGGAGGGACTGAAGGAACGTAAGCGGCAAACCTTTAGCCGTCAATCATGTGGCCACAAGAGAGCTGGAAGGGCAATTCAACGCTCTCAGGCGACGAGTAGTTCAACAGTCGAGAGAAAACGCGTCCTTGACTCTCAACCCGAGTTTGTGAAGTCAAATCAATTAGTCTCAGAAGCCTAGCGGCTGTTGATCACCAAAATTGAGGTTCGAGACTCGAGAATTGACGTCTCTCTCTCTCTCTCTCTCTCTCTCTCTCTCTCTCTCCCCCCCCCTTCTTTGGAACTTCATCAATGTGTGTTCACAGCTCCAATAGGGCTCCCCAATCTCAGAAAAATGAAAATTAGATACATTAGTTAGGAGATACTAATTAGGAGATCCATTGAAATGCATGGCTCTGATGGGTAATAGTTTGGAAGGCAGAAAATGAATAGCCCAATCTCAAAAAATTGAAAATTAGATACATTAGCTAGGAGATACTAATTAGGAGATTATTTGAAATGCATGGCTCTGATGGGTAATAGTAGGGAACGCAAAAAATGAATAGGCGGCTTAATACTCGGTCTATCTCTCTCTCTCGCGATCTCTGGTCTACAATCAACTTATCTCTGTCGCATGTGCTCAGATGGTCTCTCTCTCTCCCTCCCTCCCTCCCTCCTCCCGAGTAGTTGAAGGGTCTCCTGTGAGCATCTGTCCAAACACACTTTGTAGATGGTTGTGGGCCAAGAGCTGTTGGAGATCGTGGATAGTGGGCTAGGATCGAAGCCGCCAATGTGAAATCAAGTGTGGCAAGTGCACCCCTTGCACTCCCGTGCGAGTGCCTGTGCAACCCGAGCCTCACAAAACCTCCGAGTATTATCCGAGGCCTGGAGGTGCAAATGCAAAGGCAAGCTCTACATGCCTTAAATGTATGTGTACGAAAGGCCCAGACAACATGCATGGTGGACCCATAATATTCAGATCCCATCTTGCAAGCAAGGATACTACGCTTGGCTAAGCTTCAATGGAAAGCTTGGTTTCCTGATCACTTTACAACTTTAATGGAAAACTTGCCGCAAACCTAAAGCGAGCTCACACACACAAGTATGTGAATCGAGTACAAAACCGAACCCATGGATGTACCTTCATCGGGAACCTGCAAACGCGAAGAAGATGATGATGGCAAGGGTTACCCCAAAAAAAAGGCACAAGCAACGTATTGGATAATGTGCAAAAGCAAGTGTATGAGCACAAATTGTTGGAGCCCAGTTACTTTATGGGGCATAGGGAATCGAACTCAGATCAACATGCGGCTTTTGAACAGCAAATTACCAGCATTTCTCTATCTCTATATTACTTAATAAGAAATGCAATACACAACATTCTCTGTAATAATCTCTAACTACTTGTTTCTTTATCTGTGAGTGTCATGGCAATTGGTGCAAATTCAATATCTCTCACTATATTACGGCCCTTCTTTTGCAAACAAACATAGCATAACAAGCCTGCCGATTTCATGTTAATATCTCTCTCTCTCTCTCTCTCTCTCTCTCTCTCTCTCATTCATAAATTGTGCATTCAATTATAATTTATAATTAAATTTAATTTCTTATCGAAGGATTTCTTATGTGTACCAAAGAGTTTCAAAGGAATCTTTGAATGAGGAATACATTTTATTTATTTTTTAAGCCATTAGTAACACCATTTAACATCTAGCTCCAGTAGGTGCCTTTAGGTCTCCCCAATCTCAGAAAAATAAAAATCCCTTCAATACATATTGATACATATTGAGTGCATAAGTGAAGGGTAAGTTTAGGAAATGAAATGACAAATGATGGTGGAAAGTCAAAGGAAGAATGAAGATGGAAAGTCAAAAGACCTTTTGTGTCCATATAAATAGATGTCTCTGCTCTTTCATTTTTTCTTTAGCATTTTTTTGCAAGTTCTCTTTAGCGTTCCCCCCCCCGCCCCCCCCCCCTTTCTCTCTCTCTCTCTCTCTTTCTTGCGTGCCACGTTATATTCATCTTTCTTAAATAATATTGTTGCAAATCTATGTTCTTTGTCATTGTGCATGTCGTTACGTGCTATAGATTAATGCATCGTTTTTCTTGTTTTTGAGTGGAATCTTTGAATTAGGAGCACCTTTTAATTTTTTGAAGCCATTAGGAACACCTTTATACATGTATTAGCTTGAGGCAAGAGTCTCTCTTCACCATCATCTACACAGGCTGTCGCTCCATAATCCATGCTCTCTCACGATGATCTCTTTCTCTGTCTTCTCCCCCTCCCTGCTGATCAAGGAGGCTAACTGATCTCTCTCCCCCCTTCGTGAAAGTGGCTAGTTGATCTTTCTCTTCTCTCGCTCTTTTTCTTTCTGGTGAACGTGGACAGATGGAGGCTTCTCTCTCTCTCTCTCTCTCTCTCTCTCTCTCTCTCAAGCGGCCAGCTGATCTCTCTCTTCTCTCGCTCTTTCTCTTTCTGGTGGACATTTCCATTTGGAGGCTATGCGTTGCGGAAGGCATTCAAATGAGTTGGCGTTCGAGGACACATGAAAGCAAGGATGTCAGCATGAGTCTTCATGTAAGGAATTAGATTGTAGCACATCGGATGGGGTTGAAGGTGTACACATAGATGAAATGTAAGAAATCATTGTTTGCGGGATGTCGCATGCGTTTCCCTTTTTCCGAAGTGCTGCATGAAGTGCCTAATGCACTCCATGTTTGGAAGGCCAACTCTTGAAGCGCATTGATTGTAGGATCTGCTTAATAGGGACAAGGCTAGAAACCTATTTTTGTAAATCTAGAGGTAGGTCTTCTCTCTCCAAATGTACTTGTGTTGTTGTTACTTGGAGTGCTTCAATTATAGGGTTGTTGTCCAACATCGGTAGGGCCAGGAAGCTCTTTAATTTTTTTTGTTTACAAATTGTTAGCGATGAGAGGTTTTTGAAACAAGGTGTTGTGCTTGGCAATGTTTTGGGACATTTAAGCCAAGTGTCGTTTGTTCAGAGAAAATAAGTTCTATGATTTTTTTTAAATGAGGATGTGATTATTATCATGGGCTGATTGTTTATTGCAATGGTGATGTAAGTAATGTAGAAAAATTGTGACAAGACAAAAATGTGATTAGGGAAAATCTATCTGGGATACATGCACTCTTGAGGTTAATGTGAAACCTTGGGAGCTGCAACTTTTGAAGCGCGCTTCGACGAGGTCACAATTGACGAATATGTGTGTGGCTAATTTGCAAGAAAAGATTGCATGTGGGCCCAATGAGGTGATGACAGGTCATGCACAACATGTGTCTGCAGGTGGCCACAAACTCCAATCGGGGTGTTGACGTGCTACACGTCATCCTTTTGTGCGTTGAAGTGCTAATGTGTTATGTCACACATCTAGCTCAACTACAGTATTCTACAATTTAATCCACTAGATGGACGATTGCAATGTGTAGCCCCCTGACCCTAGAATTTTATGAATATCAGTGTGACTGATTTGCAAGCAAAGAGTGGGTGTGCATGTAATAACAAGATATCCTATGTAGAACCTAACCAAGGAATTTGTGCCAGAAAACTCGCATGGAAATTATATGCGATGGAGTACGATATGGCATCAACGGATGCCATGCACATGTGGACATGTGTAGCGGTGCAAATGGAGTAGAGGGGCAGTATATAAGGGTTGTGGGTTGAGTGTAGGACGATTAGGTACCTCTTATGTGGAAACTATGTGTGGATCTACAAGGAGAATGGTTGGAATCCCTAAGGAGTGATGTACGGGTAGAGATTATTATGGTGAATTCATGGTCATGAATGCCTACTAAGCGAGTGTCTCAGCCAATTTTCTTGACATGCGAATGTCGTGTTTACCAAGAGAGTGCATGGATTCTGAACATGCACAAGTTAAGAACATGCGCAAGCTAATGCAAGATGATGCCATTGAACTAGCCATGTTGGCTTTAGGGTGTTTATGGGGACCTAGACAATGTAGGTTGGAGCATATGTCTAATCGCTTGGGACATGACTCATGGTGCATATTATCCAAGGATGTGTTGGGTGAAGTATTGTGCATGCCGATGTGTGTGAATGTAACAATTACAAATACACCTAGATGTTCGGGGGGGGGGGGGGGGGGGGAGGGGGCTTCGACAAAAATTAAAATACAATGCATGTTGTTTGATGAAGGTTATAATTGCATCATGTATGCTTTTGTATTATCATCTCAATGTGGTGTGGATAATCATGCACGTTTTTTATTTCTCATCCATATTTAGTAGAGTTGCACATGGGCAATACAGAATAGTATATTACATCTCAACACAAGAAAGTTTTAACGGTGGTGGTGATCCTGGAGGGTTTGGGAACATGGTGAAAGGAAATAGACTTTTGAAACTAAGAGGGATGGGTGATTTGAATGTACATATGTGTGTGTGATCGTGCATGCATGGGGTGTCTATGCGTGTAACTTTTCCATTGTGTTCCTTTTATCCTTTATGTAAAGAGAGACAGAGTCTTAGGGAGAAGTTAAGACTTGGGGTTTTGCAGACTCCCAACTTCCAAACTATAAAGCAAATCAATGCTCACATATCCCAGTTTGTAGTGTAAATTTTCCAATTGAAAAATAAAAATCTTGGTTGTAATTTAGTCGAACCTTGATTTACAAGGTGAAAATTTGGACATTTTGTTTATAAATCCCGGCAAACACCCTAAGTTCTGATTAAAAAAATGCATGGTTCTCACTATTTATTCCTTTAAAAACATGGCAAAGAAAATGGGTTTTTTAGAAGTGAAGCAAACCAACATGTAAGCCCACACCTAATATGATAACATCACCATGCTATCATACATCTTTTTCAATAAAAACATACTGGGATAGTACATATTAAACAAAATAGAGAGTGGTTTCAACATGATGGCATCTGTTGAGGCTATGTGGACCATGAGACCATCAACACAATGTGATTTGGCTCTAATCACACCCATCAAGATATTGAGTTGTTTTTGAGGGTATGGTCACAATTATCTGCTTGAGTGACTAACATGTCCATCAAGATATTGAGATGTTTCCTAGGGGTGTGTGTGTGTGTGTGTGTGTGTGTGTGGTCACAATTATCTACTCAAGTGGGGTAGACTAGCATGTCCATCAAGATATTGCTATTTTTCCTAGAGGTGTGTATATATGGTCCTAATTAAAGTAACAAATTTGCTCGAGATGGATAGACCGAGCGCTCAGATGGACTACAAGGTTGTAAATTTGAGAGGCCCATTGGTCCTCACCTTGAGGAAACATATTAGTATGTGTTGGGCATCTCTCACCATCTCTCCCATTTCCTTGCTCTTGGACTTCAAGAAGACATTCCGAAAGATGAGATTTAGATATTTGGAACTTGGTAAAATGAGTACATAGAGACTTGAGATTTGAGAAGGGAAACTCTCAACCAAGAAGGCCAAAAAAAATTTGCTAGCATAGAGGTGAACAATAGGGAACAATCAATAAGCACTATGCTCTCTCGCTCTCTCTCTCTCTCTCTCTCTCTCTCGCGGGCTAATGTGAAACTTTTTGAATGTTGGATAGAGATGACAGTGCTTATTTGATGTCTTTCACTTTTTCTTTTTCTAAATTAAGAACTTCTCTTCCGTGTCTCTCTTCTCTCTTCTTGGGGTTGTGTCAAATACAACCTTGGCAAGGTGGCATTCATGATTCCCATGGAAAACTTTGACTCTTAGACAAGATGAGGTTAAAATAATTTCAACACTTGATTGCAAATGATAATAGTGCACTGTTGTTGCAATGAGGGATTGTGTGACGTATAGATTATATATAGTGTGATGTTTTTAAACAATTCAAGCAAAGTATGCACCACATTGGACAATGGGTATCACACATGTCAACTTGAGGTTTAGCTTGGATTATTTTCAACTTCCTTTACTGAAGGACTATGATTGAAACTCTTGAAGGAGTTTATGATTTCAAGGGGTATAAAAAATCTATTGTGTGTGATTCAAGGGCTATGGTGAATGGAGTTTATGCTTTTGAAGGGATTTAAAATTTTAATTTTTGTTATATTGATTGTGTTTGGTAGAAATCATTTCTCTCTTTTTGCTGCCATAGGTGGAATCATCCTCGGAGGCGGTGGAAGTCTCACTCCTACTGCGGAGAAAAATACATAGGAGCAATCGTAGAAGACCTCAAAATATAGTCGAGAAGTCTTGACTCTTAAAATTTGGAGAGCTTGCATGTGCATACATACACATGGAGTGATAAGGGAGCGGCACTTTTATTGTGGTAGGAACAGTCACAATAGACCTCATCAACAATCAATATGAGAGAGAGACTCTGAGAGAGAGAGAGAGAGAGAGAGCAGTATCATCAATAAACATCAAATTGAACTATGGGATGACCAAATGAAACATGCTACATGTGCTCTATGTTGATTTGATCAATGACTCTTGAGACTTGAAGACTACGGATCGAAGGATGGCAACTAACAATCCACAAGGGCAAGGAGGGAAAGGTATGTTGGCAATGGCTCACGATGAAATGTGAGAAAAGCAAGCTTGATGTGATGAGAAATTGAGCACTCACTCGAAGGATGGCAACTAACAATCCACAAGGGCAAGGAGGGAAAGGTATGTTGGCAATGGCTCACAATGAAATGTGAGAAAAGCAAGCTTGATGTGATGAGAAATTGAGCACTCACAGAGGATATGATGCTCATACTCTCAAACGCTCAAGGGACATAATGTGCATACATGAGAGACTTTTTTTACATGATTGAGTCTAATCCTTTATCAAACCACACCATAGTAGCCATCCAAGACTCTCAAACACTCAAGGGACATAATGTGCATACATGAGAGACTTTTCCATGATGCCTCAACATTATGTTATGCATTGATCGAGAGGAGCGAGAGCTATGTTGGATGGCTACTATGGTGTGGTTTGATAAAGGATTAGACTCAATCATGTAAAAAAATCTCAACGTGATGAGAATTTAAGCACTCGAGTAGGACATAAATCTTAGATGCTTGAATTTACAGGAGACATAATGTGCATACACAAAGAGACTTTTTCCAGTCCTCAACTTGCATCTTGCGTCTAAAGAGGGGCAACTAAGCTGGATGGCTACCATTGTGCAAAGTGTGGCTAAGGGAATAGGCTCAATCATTTAAATTAATATGGTCTCCTCTCCCAAGGAAAACATACTTTTGTAATGTGTGTGTGCGCGCGTGCTCATACATATGCATATGATAGGAAAAGCAATTCCTAACTCACAAGGTGAAAAAAACCAGTGTTGTAAATACAAAAACGTTTCAACAGAATTTGCCATTAAAGTACCTCTACCGGCATATGCATGAGAGTATTACCATACCAACAAGTGAATCAAAACCTATCAAAAATCTCGGACAGTAGTCCATTTCAATGCCAAAAGTCACTTGAGATTGAGTTGGAGCAGCTAGCTCCACAATAGCCTGCTTATCCTTGCCCTTTGCCATAGATCCGACACTTAACACTACCCCTTTGCACGTAAAAACCCTCACAGTCCTAATGTACAGACAACAACTCCCAAGTACACACACACACTCTTCCAATGCTAAGTGAGCATGTAAAGCTAACCTTTTTATAGGGTTTGGAGCAAGTAGCCACCGTCCTTCACAGCCGTATGGCAGGCCCGGTTTCAAGAGGGGGATGGTGCAGCAGCGTCGCCTTGTACAGACAGAGGAGAGGAGAGGGAGAAATAGAAAGAGAGAGAGAGCGCTAAGGGTGCAGTGTTGCAGACCCGTCAGGAGGAATCCACCTCACTATTAAGCAGAAGAAGACATCATTTACAGAGCCGAGTAACCTGCCTATAACCCCTTTAATAACTAAGGGTTAGATACCCTTAAGGAACCACCTAACAACTTTTAATACCACATATGTTTTTGAGTTCATCACTTATCAAATTAAGAATTAAGTAGCGCAGACTGTAGGAGGGCCATTATGGTTTAACGCAAAAGAGGACAAAAGGCTAAAGCCAGGCCGCCGACCTTTCATCATATTATTTAGCTATTTATGAAGAATTAAGTGTCATTATGGCACCTCAAAAATATCAACTACTGAATTACCTACTGTAATTCACCCACGACTCCCTAGGTCAATTAGCCCCAGTAAATAATGCCTAAGGATATTAACACACTATCCTTACACTACTCTAGCTGGCCAAAAGGTCCACCCATTTTTACACCAATTCCAGTATCACCAGTACATCAGTAGCACCAGTACCAGTTCAATACAATACAGTACAAGTTATGTACTAGTCCACAAGTAGCATCGGTACCAACACACAAGTATCACCAGTCTAGTATATTACAGTACACAAATAGTATTAGTACCATTACTATTACAGTTCCTGTACACAAGTAGTACATGTACCAATATAAGTAGCCCCAATACCAGTCCAATATAATATTGTACATGAATGATGACAATACCAGTACTAGTATATTACACAAGTAGTAGTAGTTCAATTCAGTACAATACAATTCCAGTACCTGTAACAAAGAAGAGTAGTACCCGTACCAATATCATAAGTAGTCTCAGTACCAGTCTAGTATAATATTGTACATAAACGATGCCAGTACCATTACCAGTATATCACACAAGTAGCAGCAGTACTAGTTTAGTACAATACAATTCTAGTACTTGTACAGTACTAGTAGCTTCAGTAATAGTACATATGTAGCACCAGTATTTGTCTAGTATAATATAGTACCAGTACCAATACCAGTACACCTATAGCACTGGTACCAGTACCAGTACACAAGGAGCACCAGTATCAGAATAGTGAAGTTAACACACTATCCCTAGCAATGTGTGTGTGTGTGTGTGTGTGTGTGTGTGTGTGTGTGTGTGTGAGAGAGAGAGAGAGAGAGAGAGATAGAGAGAGATGTAAATTAATATGGTCTCCTATCCCAAGGAAAACATACTTTTGTAATGAGAGAGAGAGAGAGAGAGAGAAAGAGAGTTGCATGGTTACTAGTCAAGACTTCAATTTTGTAGCATGCCCTTTAGTTTAGCATAATGCCCAAAGCACTTGCAAAGATAAATAACTAAGAATTTACTATTTTTTATTCCATTTTCATCAGCTTTTGAGGTGCCAATGGTGCTTGAATACACCTATAAAGAATTTATGTCTACAACAATAACTTGCATGTGTATTATGATGATGTGTGCTATTGCCATATCTTTTATACATGGTTCAAAACAAAGATAGAGATACAAGAATGTGAGGCATCTAAGGAGAATTGTAGATGGACGGACCAATTACCTTTTGGCAGATACTAAAAGAAAGCCAGCACATCTCTTAGTTCTCATCTTTTCATAATTTGCTGTCGTAATTGGTTTGTACCACCAAGATTTAAAGAATTGTGATCTCAAGGCAAACCAAGGAGAGCATTTGAATATCACTTTCAAGAATGCAACGGACTTTATAAATGTAGAAATAAAACATTGATTATTGTACCTAAGAGAAGATAGCATTTTAAGAATAGAAGTCATGTTTTTTGACTGCAGCAGCATACTAATTGTTGTATAGAAGACTATATAATATCAAGATTAAATATACACTAAAGAATCAATCTCCATGTGTTTCCCTTGCCTAACCTCTTAAATCACAAACATTTCTAAAAATCATGTTGTGGATATTAGGTGTTTACCTTGAAGATTGTATATTGTCCCTCTTTACTAAAATTTAGTTTAATGAGTTACAACTTACACCTTTGACAAGGCCCATGCACCTCTCCCTTACCCTCACGGAGGTGATCACTCTATGTAATACTAATATATCATGTGCATTTTGAGCACTTTTTTAAAACCTCTCACCCATTAATTTTTTGAAGACTTTTGAAAACCAAATTGTTAAAAAAAAACCCTTTTGTAAATGTTTTTTCTGCAAGTTTCAAAAGAATCAAATACCCCTCTATTGAACTCACACGATGGGTTACATTTTTGCAAAGTGATCTCCCTAGGCCCTTACCTTCTAGAGGTCCCAAGACCCCTTTCAACTTGAAGGGTGCTTCCTAGGTAAGTTTAGGCTTGCCTAGAGCAAGCGTCTTTTGAGGTGCTACTTAAAAGAAACCATTTTCTTAGCCTTGTTTTTTAAGGGAAAACTAGCTAGACAACCGGGATTTATGCCAAAATTGAATTTATTTATCAAAATTTATAAACTAAAATGCCCAAGCTTGGGGTATGTACTCTAAACCACTGCCAAGCTCAAATCTAGCTATATGTAACTCATAGCCACACAAGCATACATCTCATATGCACTCTTGCAAGTGTGGGTACGTGAACACCTATCTGTGTCCAAAAACAACCACATGCTCATCAATGTAGGAGCAAAGTCAACCACAACAAGAGGCAATCACCATCTCAATCCCATAACAAAAAATGCATCAAAAGAACGTATGGAAATCAAGCAAAAACTATGGTGAAAAATCTAGGGAATATCGGATAGAGTCTCCCCTACAAAACGAGTGAAATCTCCATTCAAGCTCTCAAACCATGAATAGCATCCAAGATGCCAAAGTGGGAGATGATCTCAACCCCTATAAACTGACTAAAATTTTTCAACAAAAAGATATGACAAAGTGGGAGTAAACATCAACCAATATAGTAAAAATTCCAAAGCGTCTCCACAACGTCACATACTATGGCAATCCGCACTCAACATACATCAATGAAGTGACTGCACATAAACAAGCACCAAAATAGGTGCAAAGCAAAAAATTGATCAATGCAAAAACAACGCTCTCAAGAGAGCTCACGAACGCTCAGAGGTGCTCGCCAAAATGCATGTACAATGGGCATCAACCATGCACCATAACCATATGTAAATATGTATGCAAAGACCATGAATCAAAGCACAAAATTGATGCCAAAGTGTTGTATGAAAACCTATGAAAGAAGCTCCACCTATAGTGTTAATGCCAACAACTTTGCCTCGGCCAAAAATGGATATTCGTAGGCCAAATCTACCCACTTCTTCTTTACCCAAATCTACCAAAAAAAACCTCAAACCTCAAGCTCTACATGAGCTAAAATTGCATCTTCAACTTCAAAATTTATGCACCTAACTTTAAGCACCTATCGTGCTTTCAAAAGTGCATCATACTTGCATACTACGCAAAACAGAAAACTTGACATTTAATGTATACACTCAATGTGAGATGAATATTGGCAAAACGGTGAGGAATTTGCAAAAAGGTTATTCTACAATGTTGTAGATCATGTTGAAATAAAGGGACAACAATGGTGAAATTTTGTAATCTGCAAGCTGCAAGGAGAAAAAAAAAAAGAAACCGGTGTTCCATGCACACATTTTTTTGCACCTTCACCTACACACTATTGTCCACATTGCCTTCTAAGCTTCCACAAGAGCATACAACACTCTTAGATGAGCTCATAAGCTCCCATTGTGTTCTCACAATAGCTTCAAGCTTTCTTGATCCCTCCACTGCTCAGAGCGAACAAGCTATTGCCTTGAAGTTCTCGATTGATTGTCATGCTCCCCGGAATTTCCATGAGCTCTAATACCAATTGTGAGTATGCAAATGCGGTGTCTATGCTGAGAGAGAGAGAGAGAGAGAGAGAGAGAGAGAGAGAGAGAGAACATAGGACGTGGGTGGAGAAACTCACCATAATATGTGAGACAGCCCCTTATTCTTCTATCTAGTAAAGAATAAGGTATGTACAAGTGATGGGTGGTCGAAAGCCCATGGCATGTCCGACTATCGTAAGAGGTACACCGCCTTTACCCCAATACTAACCTCTCATCAACAACCCCCAGTAAAGCATTAGCACCAATAGATTTTGCCTTCTTCTAAATATTAGTGGTATATTCTATCTCCTCGTTGGAAAATGAACGTTACAATGTCGTCTCTTCGGGGCCTTAAATACTAAAGCAATTCTCCATGTGAGAGAAAAAGCCTTTTTTCCTTGTAAGAAGCATTCTCCTTAGAGCCTTAATTGACACTTCAGAGAAGAAAGATAAGAACTCATGTGTGTATTTCAGAGCCTATGATCATTTATTTGGACCAATAAACTGATTAGAAAAACACAATTTTCTAGCTTTTCCAAGCAATCATAAATGTTTTCATTACTATTATTATCAAAGTAATCATCATAAAATGGTATACTTAATGGCTTCAAAATATATATAATAGAGAAGAAAGGGCTAAAGAGAAAATAAGCAAAAGAAAACTACAAATGTATGAATGTGCACTCCACCATCTATACTATATATGAATGAGAGAGGAATTCAGGCGGCCACGTGGCAGCACCTCCTTTCCCCGGTGAGTGCACTGTGAGCGACACAGGTAACAGTGAGAGCGTGCGATCAATTGGAGAGAGAGAGAGAGAGAGAGAGAGAGAGAAAGACGTCAAAGCAAGCGGACGTTTTTCTTGGAGAAAGAACACTCCAGCCTCTCTACTCCTGCTGGCTTCGTTGCCAATGCTCCTGCTCCTACGTCTCCCTCGCAACCCTGCACTCATTTGTCTTACCTGTGGCGATGAAGGAACTGGGAGCTGTTGCGCCTCCCCCATCTTGATCACAGTTCTCCCAGCACATGCAGGCTAGCTAATGTGTGGAGAGAGAGAGAGAGAGAGAGAGAGAGAGAGAGAGATAAATTCCGCCTCAAACAAGGGGCCTCAAATCTCTTGCTCCAACAATTTGTAGTAATCACTGACCCCATCGGAGGTGCAGGTCCTGTGCAGTGCTATT